>NW_024426996.1:7725403-7905751 GCF_017311325.1 Ursus maritimus | reverse complement strand
TTCCCTCATACACTTGTTCTTTATCATCCTTCCTCCCTAATTCAACCTTTTTAATATTTACTTTGCTCTGCTAAGCACAGAGGGATATTTTTCTTTAATTGCAGTCTCTAAGAGGTTTATAATTGGTTTCTTATTGAGAAAACAATAAATAATCGCCTTTCTCTCTTTTAAGTTGCTGCTTTGTTGCTTCTTTTCAGCCAAAATTTCTCCTGATTACTCTTGCTTATTCTCGAAGATCTCACCTAATCCTAGGCATTTTTTTCTTGTATGGGCATAATTATAATTATTGTTTATATTAGTGTTTTATTATGGATTTTAAGCATGTTTGCTCTTTCTACTAAAATTCATTCTCCTTGAAGGCAGGTAATATTATAGACCTCTAGACACAAATGAAATCTATCTTCTGTCTTCTTTATCTTCTTTAATAGTTCCCTGGTTTTTTGTTTCTATCTTATTCAGACAAAATAATGCAGACTTGTGTGTTTGCATGCACATGTGTGTGTTTAGAGAAGAGATGCAGCAAAAGCTGGATGAAGTGTAGCTTCATAATGATTATATATTTCATTTGCCTTTTTTGCTTATAATTCCCTCAAAGCATAGAACAAGACTCACTCTAATCTGTTACTAAATAACTGCAATGCTTTCTGGTCATTTTCATTTCTCAATGACTACATATATAATTTTGACTATAAAAATCATTTACTGGGTTAAACATTGCTAAAAAACCTTATTCCCAATTTAATTCCAGGGTTTTCATGATACTCTTTTTTTCACTTCTGATCTACCACCCTATAGAGTGTTGTTCCACAGTCCATGTTCAGCAAATGTTATTGGATTGGACTGAATGTCAATCACCTGCATCATTCTGTTTAATGGTTCAGCATCTATTCCACAAGAGAACTCAATGGAAGCAGATCTGGAAAAGAAAAAATTTTAAAGTTCTGTCACTAATAGGCACTTGTTCTCATAAGCAGAGTTAAAAGTGTTTCACCTAAAATGTAGAGTTAGACCAGTCACTTCAGGTGTACTTCAGGTAAATAGATTACAAGTAAATTGCAGGCATTTCTTTAAGTGAAAAAAGCTTTTAGATGATTACATAAGTCTCATGAAACTAATTTTATCATCATTGAAACTCCATGTAATTTTCTCCTAAGTAAATTTCACTTCCAAATGCATCACTTAAGATTGTGATAAAGTAATCCTAAAACCATGGCTTCCATTTGCTTCCATCGATCTGCTGGGAAACAATGTGATTATAGACATAAAAAAGAAAGTTATACTCCAATTCCAGTATTGGCTGAGTATCTCGTATCAGACTAACTCTCTCACAAAAGCAGGCAGGAACTATAGAGGATATGACCTTTGAAAGAAGGAGATGGAACAAGGAAGAGATTCACATTTATATGACTTTCTCCCTGAGCACACTTCCAAGGCAGCTAAAACTCAAGAAGAAAGTTGCAGTTTTATAGGCTTGCAGTGTCATAAAATGGAGCTCGGGGCTGCCAAGACATCTGAAAATTAAGAGGGAATCCCAGAAAGGAGAGAGCCACAGAAAGAAGACCACAAAATCTACATACAAAACAAACTGCCCTCAAATACTTGGCTGACCCTGAACTGTGTATGCACAGGGGAGAAACCAAGGAGAAGAGTAGAAAGCTACAGCTAGAAGGCCAAAAAATAGTTGTGCTATACACCACAGAGTAGACAAAGCTTGGCGTTTACACCCTGCCGAATTAGAAGGGCTGGGTAAGCGCATCTGATGGTCCACTAAAATCCCAGGAAAACCTTGCAGGATTAAAACTGTGTCTCAGGATAAAATACAATTTCCTTAAACAAAGAACGAGGTTGTTATGTTGGATTTTATCTTGACAAAATCAAAATAAAAAATATTTCTACCTGTCAAAGACAATATTGAGAGAAGAAAAAGGCAAACCATACAGATATATCTGACCTTGTATCTCAATCTATGAAAACCTCCTAAAATCAATAGTAAAAAGACAACACAATAAACATCAGCAAAAGACTGGAACAGTCACGTCACAAAAGAAGATATACACATTTCCGATAAACACATGAAAATATGCTTAGTGAACACTGTCAGTCTTCAGGAAAATGCAAACGAAAGCCGCCGTGATTCACGTTTCACATCCACTAGGATAGCTGCAATTAAAAACATGAATACCACCAAATACTGGCAAGAGTGCAGAGCAAATGAACTTGCAGATACCAGGGTGTAAATTGTGTAGAGACCACTTTGCAAATCTACTTGGCAGGTTCTTACTAAACTAAACATATACCTAGCCCATCACCCAGCAGTTCCAATCCTAGGTATTTACCCAAGAGAGATGAAAATTGTCATCCATAAAAGACATAAAAGCATGTTTACATCAGCTTTCTTTGTAATAGCCCCAAGCAGGAAGCAGTCCAAGTATCCAACAACAGGGGCATAGGAAAACAAATGATGATCTAGTCAGGCCACAATATTACAAGAAATAATCAAAGAAACAACTATTAATCACAAACCAGTATGGAGAGACAGAAGAGTACAACTATTTGGTTTTGTTTGTGTGAATTCAAGAACTGGCAAAACTTGTCTATTATGATGATAGAAATCCAAACCGTGGTGAAGTTTGACTGGAAGAGGGCAAGGAAGGGGTACCTGGGAGACTCAGTGGATTCAACGGCTGGCTCTTGATTTCAGCTCAGGTCTGGATCTCAGGGTCCTGGGATGGAGCCCCACGTCAGGCTCCGCACTCAGCAGGGAGTCTGCTTGAGGATTCTTTCTTTCTCTCCTTCTCTCCCTGCCCCTCCCCCATTTGTGTGAGTTCTCTCTCTCTCTCTCTCTCTCAAATAAATAAATCTTCAAAATTTTTTCATTTAAAGAGGGCAAGGAAAATTTCTAGCGTGATGGAAATGTTTTATATCTTAATTGGGGTGGCGGATTCACAAGTGTACTTTTAATCAAAATTTACTGAATTAGCCATTTAAGATTTGTGATTTTCATGATATGTAAATTTTATGTCAATAAAAATGTTACAGGTGGTTGTGTCATGGTATTTGGATTGGATTTGTGTGAATCATAGCATGATTCAGGTTTGCACTGGATCAAATGATTTGGATTAAATCTACCCTAGCCAGATTATAAGAATTACAAACAGAGTATATACGTACTCTAGGAAGTTCCTGACTCAGCACCCCACACACATCGTCCTATCATCATACTATCATACCATAGACATGTGGGTATCCTGGAATATGTATCATTTTCATGCCTTTTTCCTCATTCCTGTTCTTTAGGCTTATTTCCTTTCCTCATTCTTTACCCTTTTCATAAATCGGGAACTGCTCCAAAAACTGCAGGTCATTTTTTGCTAAGGCACCCCTGTAACACCAATCCCCAGTGCTGAATTGTTTTTACATGCTGGTGGTTTCCAAAAGTTCATCTACAAGAAAGAATAGTAATTGAATCTGTACAAGATTAAACCAACCAAAATATGAGCTTTGGCTGTATTTTTGAGGCTTCCATGAAACTTCCAAAGTATTTCTTATAAAATGCTTACTTGGATTCTGTTTCATTTCTAACCAAAATTTGTGCTCTTCCTTTATTTACCTGTCTGTAAACCTTTATAATGATATTTTTTTTTCATCAAGCCACTTTATAGAATATTATCCAAATTGATGAAAAACTAACTCTCCAGCTTCTCTGGAAACACACACACACACACACACACACACACACACACACACACACAACCTCTATTCTTTTTTAGGTAACCAAATAATTATGAACAGACCTGTTATATTACAGCTTTATTTTCTCACTGCTGGCCCAAGAAGTTGGCGTGATACTGAATTGTGACAAGTGATCACAATATAAATTCCTTTTTAATGCTCTTCTGTAATGTGTAATAGACTGTGAACTACCATCATCTTGAAATGTCATCATGTTTCCACAACATGACAAAGTAATAATGTGAAAATGCTGAATTTAGTAATTTAAAATCTGCCATGAGCAGTGAGTGATATCACCAACACCAAGTCTTAATCTAAGAGTTAGTTTATTCATTTTCCACTTCATTTTATAAGAAAATCTTCCCATTTTGTTTTTAGGGAGGATTGTGACATTACACAAGGCCTTTTAGTATTAAGCAATAGTCAAGTGCTGGATTTTTTCCTTAACTCTCATATAAATGTTCCTGCTTGAAGCAACTAATTCAGTTAAGTATTGTCTGTACAGTGAGTCTAGAAAAAAATTCTCTTCCCTCAAGGTAATTGAGAATCATAATACATACATATGAAAGAGTTAAGTAGAAATCTGAGCCCGTCTATGGTTATATGTCGAAAATGGCTGTTTCTCTAGTGATTCTAGAAGGATGCAAAGTCATACTCCTTTATAGAAGCAAACACCTTCTAATTACTGATGTCATTATCTTAGCCACCAGCCATATGACTAAGCCATATGGTTATTTACATGTAAGTGGATTAAAATTAAATAAAAATGTAAAATTCAGTTTCTCAGTTACACTAGCCACAATTCAAGTGCTCAGTGACCGTATGTGGCTAGTGTGACTACCATATTGGACAAAAGAGACATAGAACACAGCCAATATTTCAAAACATGCTATTGAACAGTGATGTCTGAATCATACCTATACTTGATGAGTCTGGAGTTATACACTTCAAAGAAGATGGTTTGATGTAATGATGTTATCTTACTTATGTACCTTTATCCTGAGAGAACACTATGATCTGTTTGTGTATGGCAGAAATTTTGAACTGTGACACTTTCTGTCCTTATTTGGTCCTTCTCATCAATGTTGGAGAATTGGAATTGGAATATAGTAATTGTTGAATGAATAGGAAGTCCAAAGTATGATGGTTTTAGTGACCAAAAGAAAGGAAATGAAGCAATTCTACATAAATAAGAAGTATGTATCAGGTGCCTGCTCCTGGTGATATGAACCCTAGGCCAGGCAGAGGAGAGGCAATGGGACTTGGATGAGGTTGCAGTCCCAGCCTGCTGGAAGTTTCCAGTTTCATAGGCTTGAGCAAAACGAAGAGGCAAGTGTAATCCAGTGCACTAAACTGCTGCTATAGGAGTACATACAAGATGTAATGAGATCATGTAGGAGGGACACTAACCTGAGCCTGGAGGTCAAGGAGAACTTCCAGGAATAAGTGACATTGAAATCAATCCCAATTCTGAAAGGATTAGTACCAGTTAAAGCAGTTAGGACAGAGTAAGACTGAAAGAAAAGAGTGGATAGGAAAACATTCCTAGCAAAAGAAAATAAGTATCAAAGAACCAAGGGCAAGAAAGCATATAAGCCGTTTAAGAAACTATAAGCATCTGGGGCGCCTGGGTGGCACAGCGGTTAAGCGTCTGCCTTCAGCTCAGGGCGTGATCCCGGCGTTATGGGCGTTATGGGCGTTATGGGCATTATGGGATCGAGCCCCACATCAGGCTCCTCCGCTATGAGCCTGCTTCTTCCTCTCCCACTCCCCCTGCTTGTGTTCCCTCTCTCGCTGGCTGTCTCTATCTCTGTCAAATAAATAAATAAAACCTTAAAAAAAAAAAAAGAAACTATAAGCATCAGAAATAAGAACTAAAGCACAAAAAGTGAACCCAATTGGAGATAAAGTTGACTTCTTATGAAAGTTGGGATGCACATTTTAGGATTTATTTTGTTTTACAATATAGTCTCAAAAGTAAACTGTCTACCTGATATACTTTCAGAATATGTACACACATACCAATTGAAAGTGTGGTTTGTGAAGGAAAGTGTAGACAGATAGTTGGCAAGACCTAGCAATTCTAGCAAATGCATGTTGGATTTCTTCCAAACCTATGCCATTATCATCTTGTATTAACATACAGTTCTGATCTTTTATCAACGTATTGTTTAAAGTTAAGTGTATGTCAATGGCTCCCCCAGCACAAATAGAAACAAATCAGTTATTAAAGCAGAGCAACTGGAGTATGTAATTATAAGTACCCTAGTACTTATAAATTTATAAATCATCATAGGTTTCGAAAGCTATTATTTTACTATATATGTTAATAATGCCATTTAAAAATTCTAAACATAAAACAAAAATATTCAGGTTATTTATTCAGTATTTTTTATTGGATACCTAAAAATGGTAAATTTGACTGTATGTAAATTAGATATCAATAAACCTGACCAAAAAAACTTCTTTAATTACATATTTACATATGTATGTAATTTTCATAGAAGTATACATGTAACTACACATGCTATTTTTAGAGCATTAGGTTTCCTTTACTTTTCAGCTTGGCTTTCTCCCATTCTTCTCTCCTCCTCTACCTTCACTCATATTTTTCTATCCTCAACAGATAACCAGCAAGATATATTGTATTCTTCCATATTTTTCTCTAAACACCTCTAAAAATACAATTATATATATATATGTGTGTGTGTGTGTATATATATATATATATAGTCCCACATAGTTATAGAATTTGGGGGTCATTGTTGATTTTTAAAATGAGATTACATTATAAGTAATTTCTGCACCTTGCATTTTTTCATTCTGCAAGCACATCATAGAAATGCTTCCATGATGGGTGCCTGGGTGGCTCAGTCAGTTGGGCAACAGACTCTTGATTTTGGCTCAGGTCATGATCTCAGGGTTGTAAAACTGAACCCCGTGTGGGGCTGTGTACTTAGAGTAGAGTCTGCTTGAGATTCTCTCTCTCCTTCTTCCTCTGCCCCTCCCCCTGCTCTCTCTTGCTCTCTGTATACAACTTACCACATGCCGCACCCTTTTCTAAGCACTTTGTATGTTATTAGTTCACTGAATACTCAACTTAGGAGCAGGAATTCTTATTCATTTTCAATTCACATGCTCAGACTGATGCAGAGAGGCCGAATAACTAGTTCTCTAAATAAATAAATGAATAAATAAATAAATAAATAAATAAATAATGAATATTTTAGAAAAAGAAATCCTTCCCTGATACCTTGTATTGCTCTAATAGATCCTCTTAATGGTTCCATAATGTTTCATGGCAGGAACACATCATCATTCTTTGATTAATGAACATTACCACTATTTTTAATTTGGTGCCACAATAAACAATGATCCCTGTACATAAACAAGAATCCTTGTACATTAATCTAAAATTTTTATTTCTCTTGGGTATATTCCTGGAAATGGAATTCCTGGGCCAAAGTCATCTATATATATATTTTTTTTTTTTTTATTTGAACAGATGTTACTTTTGAAAAAGGCCATTATTTTCTCCCTTCCATTAGTAATATGAAAGAATACACTTTTCAATTCCTCTCCGCCAGCAATATGTGTTAAATGTTGTCAGACCAATAGATATAAAGTACTGTTATTTTATTTTGTATTCTCTTAATCACTAATGCATTTGGGTATTTTGCATATGCTTGTTGGACATGTCTATTTGTTCTATTTAGAATTTCTTCTTCAGATGCTTTATCAATTTTTCTTTTGCATCCTCTATTCAATGCTAGTCACTCAGTTACCCCCCACACCCATCACCCCACCAGCAACCCTCAGTTTCTTTCCCATAGTTAAGGGTCTCTCACATCATTATCTTTTTTAAATCAAAATATCTAAGACCTAGAGTGATCATTTTTTGTCATTGCCATTATAGGACACCTAATTTTACTGTAGAAAACATGATCATTCAGATAAATTCTGAAATAATCAGCTCTACACTGTAAAGGATCAACTCACCCATTAAGAAAATTTCCTCCTTTTGTTTACCACAGCACATTTTATTTGAAACCTCAGAATCAAAACCACAGTGAGATACCACCTTACACTAGATAGAATGGCAAAAATTAACAAGTTAGGAAACAACAAATGTTGTCGAGGATGTGTTAAAAATTAAATTAGCGTCATCTTGACGCCAAGAACAACAATCAATCCATAGGCAAAGAGCTGTTAACAACCATGATTACAGTGCACTTAAGTTGCACACTTACATCTCAGCGCTTGCAGTGATACAACAATGGATGATTGATTATTGTGAACAGCAAGTTACAGTTGCCAACAGTCGAGGTCAGGGGGAGAAATATTGATGGCAACTGCAGAAGGCAGATAAGCCATGTCATATCCACCTACTACAAAAATTGTCACTCTCAGCCCCTATCTTTCAAGCTGTGGTATAGATTTTGTACCCCCAACAACAACAACCTTCTGTACCCATTGCCAAACACCTGGACTTTTTCCTCCCAGGAAGTTCCCCTTGATGTAGAGCTCCCAGGGCTACAACTGGGGCCTCCCAGCCCAGCTGGGATAGCTGTCATCCTAATCTTTCCATTTGAGCCTATAAGACACGTGAGCATTTTCTCTTTCAATGTATCTGTTCAATTTTTTGGTTGAGAAATTGAGGCAGGTTTGTCAGTTTGTAGGGACATAGATCTTCTTAGATTCACGATTGAATCTGCTTACCTATTCTGTTTATTATTTTGTTTAATTAGAATCTTACCAGTACCACAATGCTGTTTTCCCAAAATATGTTCTACTTGTTCTGATTCATCTTTCCCGAAGTGTGGCACTTACTATGTGGATGGTCATTTTTCTTTGTCAGTTCACGGGAACTCAAGTCTGATTGTCAGAAGTTGAACGGTTCTCTCTCCTTGTGGGCCAGTAGTATAGAAAAAAGTGATTCACGTATCTCCCTCCTGAGGAACCTGGAAGAAGCTTGGGCTCTCCCAGTCTTCTAGTCTGTCCCAGGCTCCATGAGGGGAGATCCGTGCCCACCTATTCAATTCCTTCCTGGCCATTTAAAGGCAACAGAACAGACATAACCATGGGGACAAAAACCTAAGGAAGAAGGGCAGGAAGATTTGGATCCAAATTGTGGAACAAGCATTCCCCCAGATTTAGTTTCTTCATTGGCTTTCCTGGAGGTTCGACTGTTTTTTTCAGACATTCACCCTCCCTAAAGGAGAGATTTACCAGTTTTTTCCCACACAAAATTATCCAGAACTCCAGGCCTTGCTAGCCTTCTGTCTTCTAGAGCCTAGTAGCCATTTGTTTCAAGAGAAAGTTGTCAATGGAGGGTAAGGTAGCTGTGTTCAGTTTTTCACATTCCCAGAATGCTTTAATAAACTTTAAAAAATTAGTATTCCAATAGCATCAAGAAAGAGAAGCAAAGATAAAATTTAGAGGTAGATATACTGCTTCTTTTCTAGGTTAAAAAAAAGATATTTTATAAATAGCTGATATTTATTTTAAAAACATTCATACCTTCCTTGTGAAAATTTGTGTCCTGTAATCACTGTCTTGGAGCACAAATTCAAATTTCAAAATAATAGCAGGTAAAATATGGTAGGCCAACAATTAAGTCAGCAGTAAACAAAGCCATATATATATTTTAAAAGTCAGTCTTAAGCACTAAAGTATGGACTTGAACATGATTTATTTTGCTGGATAAATTCAGAAGAATTGATGAATGATGCTAAATTATTAATTTGTTCAAAGTGGGAGAGGCCACCACCTAGAATCATATGCCATAAATATTAAAGCCATCCCATCTTAAGGACTTATGTGGGCAATGAATTATAAGGACCACTATAGATCGATTCTGGGTTAATCATAACTCTTTGTGCCTGTAATTCACAATCACTTTATCCCCTACTGACCATTACTTTAGATTGTAAAGAAGTTAGCAGGTTGGTGTGCAAAGTTAGAATTTATTTCTCCCACATTATTCTCAGGCCTTTTGGTATTTATTTTGTGAGCAAAAATAATAATTTTCCATTATGCAGTCTTTATTTTAATTTTTAAAAGCTTTGCTTTGGTTTTAATCCTGAAAACCTAAAACACTTAGGTAGCAATGGTCATAAAATCAGTAGGCTTCAGGGGTCCAAAACCATATAAACCAGATATTCATTCATCCCGATGATTTTTTTTTTGGTTGAAAGAAATTTTTTTTTCTTCCAAGTTTTTATTTAAATTCCAGTTAGTTAACATACACTGTAATATTAGTTTCGTGCATAGGATTTAGTGATTCATCACAAACATACAACACCCAGTGCTCATCACAACAAGTGCACTCCTTAATACCCAACACCCATTTGACCTATCCCTCCACCTACCTCCCCTCCAGCAACCCTGTTTGTTCTCTATAGTTAAGAGTCTGTTTTATGATTTGCCTCTCTTTTTTCCCCCTTATGTTCATCTGTTTTGTTTCTTAAATTCCACGTAAGAGTGAAATCTTATGGTATTTGTCTTTCTCTGGTTGACTTATTTTGCTTAGCGTTGTACTCCCTAGCTCCATCCATGTCGTTGCAAATGGCAAGATTTCATTCTTTTTTATGGCTGAGTAGTAAGCAACCTGTTCTTTAAAAGCTTAGCTTTTATCTATTTTAATAGTGTGATCACATAGCATTTAAAAAGTTGCATTCTTTTCTTGGCTCTTGTACTACATTCCATTGTTTTTATTTATATAAATATTATTTTTCAAACTAGATCAGGTATGCCTTGAAGGCAAAGTCTACCATATCTCATGCATTTTTATATTCCTATCGCAAGTATCTCCCAGAAATTGATCTTCAATGTAGTGAGAAAAACCTAGAAGATGACCTTGAGCTCAAGTTTCAAATCTACCACTAGTCATTGGTATGACTTAGAACAAGTTCTGTTACCACATCTGTGAGTTAGGCATCATAATATCAGCTGCCTCACAGTGTTATAAAGAATAAATTAACTTATGTGTAAAGGGCATTTTTTTAGGAATGGAAAAAAATGCTTTATAAGTGTTAGTTATTACCGTGAGGAAGAAATGGAAGACAGAGGGAGGATATTTTTTCTTCAGTGAAGGGATATCTCATCTTATCCTTCAGCTTAAATGTCATCTTTCCATAATTGTCCCACCGATTTTTTTTAGTAAAAAAGAATCATCATCATTGATGTATCTTTACAGCTATAGATTTTAAAGTGAATTTTTAAGGAATTTGCTAAATTAAAGATTTGTGTGAGAAAGAATATGACCTCCCAATTAAAACCAAAGTCCTTGGGATAAAGTCTATTTGTTGGTGGTGTAGGCTTCTGCAATTTTTGCAGGAGATGGCTGCCTAATGAATTGAAAACAAAAGTGATTTTAGCATTAGGTCATGATAGAGGTGTCAGAACAGGGGTATTCAGGACGAGAGGATTCTACAGAGGAAAGGAAATAGGCCATAATCCATAGCATGGTGAGGAGCACAGGTGCAGGTTTTGAAAATACATTTTCCCATCCTTCGGGGCGCCTGGGTGGCACAGCGGTTAAGCGTCTGCCTTCGGCTCAGGGTGTGATCCCGGCGATCTGGGATCGAGCCCCACATCAGGCTCTTCTGCTATGAGCCTGCTTCTTCCTCTCCCACTCCCCCTGCTTGTGTTCCCTCTCTCGCTGGCTGTCTCTATCTCTGTCGAATGAATAAATAAAATCTTTAAAAAAAAAAATGAAAATACATTTTCCCATCCTTCACTTACTTGGCAAGATATGCAAATATTTGAGAAAATAACATGGAATTTTTATAGTTCTTCACCTGACTGATGGAAAATTGCAGAAAACTAGAAGGTTAAAACAGTACATGAACAAAAAAAAAATGGTTTCCAAAGAGTGTCTATGTTTAATCAGGCACTAAAGATAAGGAATGTAAATATTTGGGGTTTTCTTGTATAACTATTTCAGTTACCAGAATATTTAAGCAGGCTGCCCTGATTCCCCAATGAAAATTAAGTTTTCCTTTCTTTAAACCACTTTAATATTTTACGCTTTTTGTATGGTACATACTACAATGTGCTTTATGTTACAGAAAGCAGTTACTTATCTCCAGTACTGAGCTGTAAGCAGCTTGAGGGCAGGAGCCCAAGCCTTACCTTTATATTCCTTACAAACCCCTTTAGGATCTTCAAATTAATGCATAATAATTGTGAGTAAAACGGAATTCAAAGAAAGATTCCTGTAATAATATTGTGGAAATGAAACAAAGCCTCGTATTATCTCAGCAATGAGAAATCCATCAAGGCTCCTGGCATCTCAGCTCTATAATAAGGACACAGGTGTTAAGCATTAGCAGCTCCCATCGTCCATCAATCACCACAGCATTCTGGCATCTCTATTTTAGGAACCAGAGATTGATAATATTGGAGGTAGATGCCATTTTTGGATTCTTTTCCCTTTCTCATAAATGGGACTGGAATATGATGACATAAAGCTTCCGGATGTACTTTCACCCTCGTTTAACCTGCTATGAAGCACTCAGTTGGCATGGAATCCATTGTTAATAAGCCAATGGCCCTCAATGTAGCTGCTTCTCCAAACATGACTTCAACAGCAAAGACTAGTTGAAATTTTTAAGTAATATCCATCACCTAGTCAGATGGATGAAAAATTTAAACCTTCAATTGTTATTCTGTTGGAAAATGACTTTAGGTTTTGTTAATGAGTATTTTCTAGATAGCTTTAACCTAATAGTTAAAAACCAAAGGACAATGATTGTATGTTTTAGTAGTTGAAAAAAAAAAACGGATATTTTTAAAAGCTAAAATAGTTTGGGTTACTATGCAACATTTCATTGGTATTGCTACAGGCTATAATCATGCTCTTTTAATGGTCCCCCTTTTAAAAATGAATTCATAATGCTTTGTAAGATTAGAATTATTAGAAACATGTATATAATGGCAATGATGATGTTAATATACATTTAAATAGAGCTTTACGGTTCACAAAGCAGTAACAGCAATGCTAGAACACTTTTCTAACAGCAAAGCAATATGTCCCCAACTGGGGAGGTCTCTTGAGGGATTTAAAGAAATCCAAGGGGATCCAGGAGGCCAGAGTGGCTGTTTGAAAGAAGAGGATAGCAAAAATCAAAGTAGGTTTTTAGAGGAGGCTTCAGGGTCACTGCTATCTCTCTGTTACTATAGGTTTAGACCCAGGAGACTAGAAGTAAATATGAAAGTTGGTGATTAAGGGTAACTGAATATACCACCCCAAAATATGCTACTTTGGTATATTGATGATTTTGAGCTGTAAGCACTTGAAAAACAGCAAATGCAGGGAGAGGCTTTCTCTAAACAACCCTTATTTACGTAAAATCCTCTAAACATAAATCCTCTAAAAGGAACTCGAGTGTCATAAATCCCCTCCCTCGGAGTTTCATGAACACAGAGTGACTCTGATCACAGGAGAAGAGACTAGAAGTGAGCACCACATCCAGACAAACTTTTTTGCAAAATATCACATCTCCCATGTATTCCACCAAAGGCCATTCATCTTTCATAAACATGATTTACTCTCCCCTAAGAGGCCTACTTCCCTGCCCCCGGCCCTTTCCTTTCCAAATAAGATGGCTTTTAATCCTGAATTCTAAAGCCACCTGTTTGAGTTACTCATTTTCCCCAGGGTTCTCCCATGTATACATGAGGTATACACGTTGATAAAATTTTTAAAATAAATACAGATAGTTAGAGGAAGTAGTATCAGCAATATGAAGGAACAGGAGGTCCTCTCATAGAAACAACAATTTGGCAGCCATCCATGAACAAAATACCTTTGTGAGAAATTTGGGATCCTAGTTGTGCATCCCTGGCAGAATCTAAGACTGAATAAGAATGCTTTCAAGAGGCACACCTGGGTGGCTCAGTCAGTTAAGCGTCTGACTTGATGTCAGCTCAGGTCATGATCTCAGGGTCTTGAAATCAAGCCCCACGTCGGGCTCCACACTGGACATGGAGTCTGCTTAAGATTCTCTCTCTCTCTCTCCTTCTACCCCTCCCTGCCCTCCTCTCTCTCTCACAAAAAAAAAAAAAGCATGCTTTTAAGAGGCAGGGCTATATCTCAGTGCTTGGTCAACCAACTGTTATCCTGTCTGCATTCCTGAAAGCAGCCTATACCCTCAGGACTTGACTCTACTACTATAAAGGTACAAGACAAAGATGCCCATTCTCACCACCTCCACTCAACATAGTACTGTAAGTCCCAGCCAGAGCAATTAGATGGGAAAAAGAAATAAAAATATCCAAATCAGAAAGGAAGAAGTCAAATTATCTCTATTTGCAGATGATAAGATCATATGTGTAGAAAATCTTAAAGACTAAACAAAAAAAACCCTGTTAGAACTAATAAATGAACTCAGAAAAGTTGCAGAACACAAAATCAGCATACAAAAATCAGTGGCATTTCTATATACAATGAACTCTCCGAAAAGGAATTTTTCTCTTTCCTCTCATCAGATTTACCAGAAAATTACTTTCCCCTCCAATAAATAAATAAATAAATAAACTAGCTAACTCACTGAATATTTGATTTAATTATTCTTTTTTTATAATAATATTTTTTATTATATTATGTTAGTCACCATACAGTACATCCCTGGTTTTTGATGTAAAGTTCGATGATTCATTAGATTTAATTATTCTGTTTTTTATGAATTCATTAAATTCTATATTTATAGATAATATTTTTTAAGATTTATTTATTTATTTGAGAGAGAGAGAAAGAGAACATGTGCGTGGGAGTGAGGGGGTCGCAGAGGGAGAGAACCCCCGAGCAGACTTCCCGCTGAGAGGGGAGCACCATGCAGCCCCAAGCTCCTGACCCGTGAGATCACCACCTGAGCTGAAACCAAGAATTGGGCGCTCAACCAACTGAGCCACCTAGGGACCCCTATATAATATTTTTAAATTTATTTTATTAAGATTGCTTTTTATTTTTGATACATTTGTAATTTAGGGGGGAAAGTCACACTTTTAAAAAAAGATAATCACTAAAAGGTAAACAACTCAGAATAAAGTTATGTTCCCTAAATAATGATAGAGAAGATTGTATAATTATTTGTTCCTCATTGCAATGCCCACCAAAGGGGTTTCATCGAAGTCCAGCTGCAAAATTGCCATAGACCACACTTGGCAACAGATTACCTTGGAATAGCATAAGTTAGGAAATACATCTCCCGGTAGGGTAGTGTTGATTAGTTTTCTTCAGTGTGACTTGGACTTGGACTTGGACTCATTTGGAACATAGGTCACATGCAAGGAGATCATACCTATACTAGGTGGGTACAAAAGCCTGCCTGGCTTAGAAGCCTAAAGGAGCCAGTCTCTTGCAACAAGTTCAAAAGTGTAACTTCCAGGTCCCCAAAGAGAGAGGTCCAATTACAGGAATGACTGCACTCAGAAAAACTCAAAGACATAGTTTCTTTCCATGCTTTATTGTTCTCCCAGTCCAGGTGACATTTACTACTCACGGGTCATTTTACTATAAGCTATGCTGCCTAGAAACATAGTTAACATTCTAACTTTATCACATTTCCAGGAGAACAGAGCTGTAAATTAACCAAAAGCCATATTCTCATCCAGAATAGGTATTTAAGAAGATAGGTCCTAGGATGTTTTACACAATTAAATATACAGAATTGTAATATGCTTTAGCCTATCTGCATTATTTAAAATTCCAAACTTAAATCCTATTTTCCTCTTTTGTTCTCCATATTTTCGCAGGTAAAATATGGAAATTATGCCTTTGTGTGGGATGCAGCCGTATTGGAATATGTGGCTATCAATGACCCAGATTGTTCATTTTACACCATCGGGAACACGGTTGCTGATCGGGGATATGGAATCGCACTGCAACATGGCAGTCCTTACAGGGATGTTTTTTCACAAAGGTAAGACTTGTGTGTGGTCCAAATAAGAAGAGACAAAAAATAGAAAAAGAAAATGCACTTGGTTACTCTTGCAGTTTTATTACACTTGTTTTCTTTGTTTGGAACAGGATAGTAAACAACACCAATAAAAGGTAGTTATAAATGTTATTTAATAAGACATCCTTTCCCTAAAGCATGTACTGAAATATTATGTTTCCATAAAAAGGGAAAAATATTGCTGCATAGAACTGGTTTTACTCTTTAAAAATTGATATACAAAAGGAAGTAGTATGTTAATAACTTCTTTAGAACTTAACTAGCAGTTTACTCTCTGAATGTTAAATATCCATAGATTTAGCAAAAGTAGTTCATTTCAAGAACATCAAAGCATAAAATAAACTTCAGGACCAAGTCAAAGTTCTGATGAACTGAGGCACATAATGATAGGGATATTTCCATCTGAATTTTGCACAGAAAAAGGATAAGAATTTTAGAGTCCCTCATGTGGAGTCAAAGTACATGAGACTTTGTCACGGAATTAAGGGGGTGGGTTATTAAGAAATTATACCCATCCTCAAGTTAGAATTTTCTTACATAAGTTTTTTTAAGAAAAAAGGTTTTGAAGTGTATACTTTAGATGAACAATGTATATGAAAGACTTGGGCCTGCAAGGCACTCCGAAAGATCACTTCATTTCATTCTACTACCAAACAAGCGTGGGCCTAAGGGACAGCAGTATCTTTCAGTAGGAGTATATTTCATTTGACACTGATAGTGCATTTTGTTTATTTTCTAGACATTTTTTCTATCTATTTTCTAAAAGCAGTGCCAGACCAAGAGGGTAGTAGCAGGTAATACTAAGGCCCCAAATTTCAAACTATTTGAGTTGCATTCCTCCAAATTTTAGGATAGCAAAAGCCAGGTATTTTGTTTTAAACAAAAACAAAAACAAACAAAAAACTAGGTCAGTAGTCCAGAATTTATGTTAAAACTCTTCCATTAGCTAACAAAAAAAATCTAGGCCTCTCTCATCTACAAAAGCGGACGTTGGATTAACCCCAAGGTCTATTAGTCTGCCTTTCTGTGTAGCAAGCAACTCCCAAGCATCAGTGACTTTTTTGCATTCGTGAAACATAAGGCTGTGATTTGGCGAAGTTGTGCGGCAAGCTGCAGGTCACCAGCGGGTCTTCCTGGGCCACGTCTCATGCCAGGGCCAGGCTGAAAAAGTGGCCCTATCTGAGACAAGCTGTTGTCATGACAATGAGAAGCTGCAGAAGAGGCTGCCAGAAACCTGCAGTGTTTCCTGCACTTCTTGCATGGATGTGGCATATGTCACATCTGCCCACAAACCACTCACGAAAGAGTCTCATGGTCAAGCCCAAATCGATGGAGTAAGGAACTGTACTTCACATAAAGGCAGGGGAGTAAATAACTATGAACAATAATATAATCTACCAGGGGTCCCTTAGGGCTCTAAAAAAATCTAAAAATGACAAAAATGAAATAAGCATAAATTGGTAAGTAAAATATTAAGGTATAAATAATGAATAATCAATAAAAACACACTTATTGATGAGTAGATTCTAAGGGGAACAAACTGGAAAATCAGTTACGCCATAGAAAATTACCTGGAAGACACTTGAAGTCTAGTTGGAGATATGTGGCCCACACATGTGAAACAATAAACAATACAGACATTTCTATAAATGTGTGCTGACACTGATATATATGCGATATCAGTATTGCTTGTTTATATTGCATCAAGTTGTGTAGCTGAGATAGTGAAAGAATTGAATACAGTATGGAATAAAGAGTTAATCAAGGGAAACATGAAAGAAAGCTCTCCAGAGAAGGTGAGCCCTGAATCTGACCTTGAAGGATTAGTAGAGAATTGTTAGGCTGAAAAGAAAAAAAGAGATAATTCTTGGAGAAACAATGAAGACAACAGGATAGGAGGAGAGAGCAGAATATGTTGAAGAGCAACAAGGGCAGCAAGTTAATTTGAAAGGAAATTTGAAGGGTGGGAGTCATATCGTAGGCCACAGGCAGCTGTGAGAACCTATTGTCCATTCTGGAGCCCAGGAGTAAAATGAATAGGACAGTATTTAAGGGGGGGTTAATCTAGGTTTGAGATGAAGGATGAATTAAGATTGGCAAAGACTAGAGCAAACCTGGAAGCATGAGACAAGGAAGGCCGAGTCTGGAACTAGGCAACAGGGAATGAGGAGGAAGAAACAAATAGAGATACTTCTAGGCAAAGAGGCACACCATAGTTTTCATTAACTTAGAAATGAGGGTGGAAAGCATAATGGAATGAAGGAGATGCCAGGGTTTTTGGAGAAAGACCAGCAGAAAAGCCTACTGGATACTGAACATGAGCCATGTCGTTGAAAAAAGGATTATTTATTCCTTAGTTGGGGTTAATTGGGATTTTCTTCACTACAGATTTTTTTTTGTTTCCAGACCTGATTTCTAGATCTTTCATGCAAAAGAAGAAGCCAATAAAATCAATACACAGACATAATAGCAATTAAAGAAATATTTAATAAATCACACTAAGTGTTCTGTTTCTTATCCTCCCTGTAGTGGTTCACCTAAGGGAGATTTTAATTCAGAGAAAATCCACTCCAGTGAACTGGTGAAAAATTATACTAAGCATTGAGCATGATTTTTCCTTTGATTTACATTATGGATATAGACAATTTAAATTGTCCCTTTCTGTGGAGTTCCTGAATAATGACATCTGTATCCTGGTTCCCTGGACATCTGGAAGAAGAGAGATCCAGGAAAGACGCGTGATCTGGCAGTCGTTCATATGCAGCTCATCTCGTTAGACACGTGCCACAGTGATCGATGACCCCAACTCTCTCCCTGAATTCAGAAAAGTTCTGCTTTCATTTTCCTATGCTATGGCCATTAGGGAAAAGAGATCGCTTTTTTATAGACTGATTTAAAAAAATTATAAAGACCATAACATTTAATCATTCTAGTACACCTTAGAAATTATTATAAATAACTTTATTACCTCAACTTATCCTAGGCCCTTGATTACGCTGGATCACTGATTGCTACTGTAATTACTTTCAATGAAAATGAAAGTATTCAGGGTGATTTTTTTTAGTGGAAGATTTTATTTATTGATTTATTTATTTACTTATTTAGAGAGAAAGAGAGAGTGGGAACAAGGGGAGGGTCGGGGGAGAGAGAGAATCTCAAGCAGACTCTGTGCTGAGCGCAGAGCCCGATGAAGGGCTCGATCTCTCACAACCCTGAGACCATGACCTGAGCCAAAATGAAGAGTCGGGTGCTTAACCGACTGAGCCACCCAGGCACCCCCAGCGTGATTTTTATGTAGTAAACACTATTTCTTAGGTTACTATATATCTATACCACAACGTACAAACATTAAAGTACTTAAATATGTAATAAATATTAATATATAAAATAAACGTTATATGCTGATATGGTAGCTACATGTATCATCTACCATCTGCCCAGTATCTTATATGCCTATATCCTTTAATGACACTCCAGAGCAATCATATGAAATGTTGTACATTTGCTTATTACACACTTGCATATTACTGCACAACTGTTATACCATGGATGCATTCACTGAGTAGATGGCCTGAGATTTGGCAAGCGTTAGGTTAGGCATCAGAAACATGGGCTGTAGGAATATATTCACTTTTACACTTGCACACGCAGGAATGACTTTTAAAGACCAGTAAGTGCTACAGTATATATAATCATAGATTTGGATAGAGGAATTTTGTTTCCTTGGTGTGCATAAATTCTAGATAACTTGGGAGCAGAAGCTAAAGTATTTATACAATCCCATCAGATAGGTCAGAGTTCTAGTGTGGTGAATAACGTTTGCAGTGAATTCTCCAACACTGTTCATCAGATGTTTATGTGGCCATTGTCTTGTAATAGTTCTTTGTATACAAGAATTATTAAGTCAAAAGTTGTTAATTAAAAACATTTAAGAGTAGAAGAGAGCTGAGTTTTTCAGTGATATCATTATGCTTTTAATAAAGTAAACTCTGGTGTTGATTTTAGAATCTTAACTATTCATAAAACTAAAAATGTGATAAAAATATTTATTGAACATTTAGTATGATCTCATCTTTGTTCGTAAATCTTAGTGGATATCAAGGAATAATTAATTTATGAGTTTAATTTTATACTTCATCGATTAAAAAAATCTCTTTTTGCCTATTGGCTTCTATCCCTAAACTTTAGGAATGAACCCCCTAGTCACAAAAACAAGGATGTATTTCAAATTGAATGATTATTTTGTTGGATTCATGATATTGGTACAGATGCATAAGTAATACTTCAATTTAGTCACAGATTTTCAGAATTTTTACAAATGGAATGATCAATACTTCCTTTATTATCAAGGAGGGAACTAGTCCAAAGGAGTAAATTACTTAGAATCACAAAGAGCAATAAAAGTGAAAAAAATTTCAAGAGTCCTAAATCCACGTCCAGTTTTCTCATCGTCATGCACCCTGTCTTCCCTCAACTTTTTTTAAAAGTATATAAGAATCATATTAAACAGACTGTATCAGGCACCTGGGTGGCTCAGTCCATTGAGCATATGCCTTCAGCTCAAGTGATGATCTCACGGCACTGGGATCAAGTCCCCCCTCGGGCTCCCTGCTTGGTGGGGAGTCTGCATCTCCCTCTCCGCCCTCCCCCCAACTTGTGCTCTCTCCTGCAAGCGCTCTCTGTCTCTCTCTCTTGCGCTCACATGTGCAAAATTAAATAAATAAAATCTTAAAAAAAAAAAAAGACTATATCATGTTACCGTGTGCCACATTTTGAGTTCTTACATTTAACAGTCTGTGAGGGAAGTACTATTATTATCCTCATTTTATAGACACAGAAACTGAGACATGATGAGGTAAAGTAATTTTTCCCAGTTCACAAAGCTACTGAGTATTAGAGCTGAGATTCAAGTCCAGACAGGATGGCTCCAGAAATTGTCATACACTTTTAACAATCTGTATTTCAAATAAGTACTTGGGGATTGCCTTTCTCTCTCTCTCTCTCTCTCTCTCTCTCTGCCCCTCCCTCTCCTCTTAGGGGCACAGAATAGAATTAATTGTAATCCTTGATATATGAAATACTTTCATTTTTGGCCCATAAATGACTACTTTTATTTAATTACTTTTGAATTCCTTGAATGCAGCCTATTCTGTTGTTGTTTCTTCCTTTTGCATTGTTAACTGTTAAAATATCTATGCTTCACTTCATTTTTGTTTTTCCAAGGCCCTAATTTCCAGAATAACCTGGAAGGGCCAGGCATGCATTTTTTTAGTATAGTTTAATTAACATACAATATTATACTAGTTTCAGATGTATTAATAATGATTCAGCATTTATGTACTTTATGAAATGCTTACCACAGTAAGTATAATTACCATCTGTCACGGTACAATGTTATTACAATATTATTGACTATACTCCCTACGCTACACTTTACATCCACATGACTTATTTTATACCTGAAAGACTGTACCTCTCCACCCCTTTACCTGTTCCACCCATCCCTCCACCCACCTCCCCTCTGGTAATCACCAGTTTATTCCTTGTATTTATGAGTCTCTTTCTGTTTTGTCTTATTTGTTTTGCTTTTTAGATTCCACATATAAGTGAAAGCATATGGCATTTTTCTCTCTCTGTCTGACTTACTTCACTTTGAGTAATATCCCCTAGGTCCATCCATGTTGTCACAAATGACAAGATTGAATTCTTTTTTATGGCTGCGTAGTATTCCATTATGTATATATGCCCCATCTTCCTTACCCATTCATCTATCAGTGGACACTTAGGTTGCTTCCACATCATGGCTATTTTAAATAATGCTATAATAAACATAGGGATACGTGTATCTTTTTGAATTAATGGTTTTGGTTTCTTAGGTTAAATATCCAAAAGTGGAATTGCTGGGTTGTAGGGTATTTCTATTTTAATTTTTTGAGGATCCTCCACACTGTTTTCCACAGTGGCTGCACTAATTTACGTTCCCACCAACAGTGTATAAGAATTCCCTTTTCTCCATATCCTCACCAGTATTTGTTATTTCTTGACATTTTGATACCAGCCTCTCTGACTGGTGTGAGGTGGTATTTCATTGTGGTTTTGATTTGCATTTCCCTGATGATGAGTGATGTTGAGCACCTTTTCATGTCTGTTGGCCATCTATATGTCTTCTAAAAATTAAAAATAAAAAAATAAAGGTCTGTTCAGGTCCTCTGCCCATTTTTTTTTTTTAAAGATTTTATTTATTTATTCGATAGAGATAGAGACAGGCAGCGAGAGAGGGAACACAAGCAGGGGGAGTGGGAGAGGAAGAAGCAGGCTCCTAGCGGAGGAGCCCGATGTGGGGCTCGATCCCATAACGCCGGGATCACGCCCTGAGCCGAAGGCAGGCGCTTAACTGCTGTGCCACCCAGGCGCCCCTTCTCTGCCCATTTTTTAATCAAGTTATTTGGTGTTGAGTTGTATAGGTTCTTTACATATTTTTAATATTAACCACTTATCAGATATATCATTAGCACATCTCTTTTCCCATTTAGTAGATTACCTTTTTGTTTTGTTGACAGACTCCTTCACTGCAAAAGTTTTTCAGTTTAAGGTAGTTCAGTTGTTTATTTTTACTTTTGTTGCCCTTGCTTGAGGAGAACAGATTCAAAAAAAAAAAAATTGCTAAAAGATATCCAAGAGTTTACTACTTACGTTTTTCTTCCAGAATTTTTATGGTTTCAAGTCTTACATTTAAGTTTTTAATCCATTTTGACTTTATTTTTGTATACGGTATGAGAAAGTGGTCGAGTTTTGTTGTTATGCATGTAGCTGTCCAGTTTTCCCAGCACCATTTATTGAAGAGACTGTCTTCTCCCCATTGTATATTCTTTCCTCCTTTGTTGTAGATTAATTGACCATACAAGCATAGGCTTATTTCCGGTCTCTCTATTCTATTCCATTGACCTATGTGTCTATTTGTGTGCTAGCACCATACTGGTTTGACTACTATAGGTCTGCAGTATTGTTTGAGATCTGGGCGTGTGATACCTCCAGCCTTGTTCTTTTTTCTCAAGACTGCTTTGGCTATTTGGGGTCTTTTGTGATTCCTTACAAGTTTTAGGATTATTTGCTCTGTGAAAAATGCCATTGGTATTTTGATAGAGGTTATGTCAAGTCTGTACATTGTTTTGAGTAGTATGAACATTTTAACAATATTAATCTTCCAGTCCATGTTGGTGGTGTATCTTTCCATTTGTGCCATCTTCAATTTCTTTCATCAATGTCTTATAGTTTCCACAGTGTAGGTCTTTCACCTCCTTGGTTAAATTTATTCCTATGTATTTTATTCTTTTTGATGTAATTGTTAATAGAATTGTTTTCTTAATTTTTTTGGCTAGTTTATTATTAGTGTATAGAAATGCAAAATATTTTTGTACATTGATTTTGTATCCTTTGAATATATTTATTAGTTCTAATAGTTTTTTTGGTGGAATCTTTAGGGTTTTCTATATATAGCACCGTGTCATCTGCAGATAGTGACAGTTTTACTTTGCCTTACCAATTTGAATGCTTCTTTTTTCTTTTCCATGTCTGATTGCTATCTAGATTCAGAAAAAGCATATGAGATCCTTTTCTCTACCTCTGTCTTAATACTTCTTACAGTTTCATTCTTGGGTCCTGCCTCATGTTGGTAAGCCCCTTCGGTTCAGGCGTATGTCTCTACATCTTTAATGGCTACCTTCATGCCAGCACAGAGTGACAAGACTTGATGAAAAAAGATCTACCTAACTTTTTGATCAAAGATCATCCCATTTACTTATATCTCAATAAATTAAATACCTATTCTTTGTGCTTGTTAGTATAAAAAGAAAAAGTCTTCTATTTTCTCTTATCGTAATAATTTTTCTTTCTTGGTTTCTCCAATTTTTTATATAATGAACAATAAAAACTCAGAAGAAAAAAGAAAATAAACACAGAACATGTCTACCTTTCTTTCCAACTCCCTGCTATAAGAACTTTTATGCTTTCATTCCCATAAGGAAGTTAGGAAAGATTCCTTTAACTGGAAACCACAGAGCCCTAATCCTTTTATTCAAAATAAGAATGAGGTACTTTTAAACCACTTTGTTCCCTCTTCAGAAAGAGAAAAAAGCTGATTGCCCAGTTAGCAGTTCCAAAATCGGTCAACAACTGGCTTAACCTCTGCACTCAGTTAGCTGGAAGGAGCTCTCACATAGACGCTTATAATCAGAAGTTAAATGATTGTTTTCCCTTTAGACATACAAAATATATACTGTCCCTTGGCTCTGAGAGTACGAGTGACATTATCAAGATACCTATGTAAACATTAAGCAATATGAACTTACACATTAAACTGGTATGGATAATAGATGCTGAAAAAAAATTAGATGAAAGGAAATCATTGCTGAGTAGAAAAGAAAGATTTTATTAGACTTGAGCTAGAAGCTTCAAGGATAAGGAGAATTTGAATATGGAGACAGGTCCGGGTAAGGTACTCAGGAAAACATGAGGAAATCATCAAAATAAGAAGCCATCTTGTGTTGAAAGGACAATGAGAAGGAACGATTTGACTGAAGAGAATATTGGCAGGTGAATACAGTAGAGAAGCTAAAATTAAATGTGACACACCAGGGTACTGATATCTGCTATTTATTAGGTACCTACTATGCTGAATATTTAATGTATTTCATATAGTACTTGCCACAACTCTGCAAAGTGGGCATTTATTCATTGCATTTTATAAATTTGAGGAAGCTGAGACTCGGAGCTTAGTATCTCACCAAAGTCACACAGTAATGACTTGTGGAGCTAGGACTCAAACCCAGGCTGGGGCTTGTGTCCTCACTCAGGACCCCACACCAGCTTTGTGAGGCTCTGGGGAGAACATCTGGACACAGGAGCATTTGAGGGATCCAAGGTGTTGGGTTAAACAAGACAGAGCTTAATTGAGAAAAGCATTACAAGGCTGTTGTAGTGTTCCAGCTGTGAAGCAGTGAGAATATCCTCAATGAGACTGAGGAGAAATGATTAGAAAAAAGGTACCATTTGAAGAGGGATAGAGAGGAGTTGGTGGAAATGAGAGGACCCAGGATCCTGTAAGGGAAAGGGTGTCAGATTCAAGTGCTCACAACAGCTTTCTCTTGCATTCTCCTTCCAACTCTGATTTTTCCTTTTCAGTTACTTATTGCAAGTGTTGCATCAGCTCAATTTCACCTCCAGGAAAAACCAACTGGAAAATGATTTCTAGAAAAGTGATGATGAGTTTTAAAAAATGTAATTCACTACCCAGGGGATATTTATTTCAAACAACTTTTCAGCTTGCAGACTTTTGTTCTATAGTTGCTCAAATTACATTAACATATCCCTTGTGGTATTCTTCTGTCTCACACATCAGATACTATTTTAAAAAATAAATATGTAAATAAATTTTAGAAAATACACACACACACACACACACACCACTGAAACCAACAGGTTTCATCACATCCACATTTTCTTTTCTGGATCGAGAAAACAAGACAGTTCAGATGGTCATGTTTATATACAGTAATAAAGAAAAATGTTTCAGGAGTTGCAAAAAAAAGCAAGAGGACATGAAAGATTCACTTTCAAATAGAGACTGGAGTAGAATAAAATAATCATATATTTGTACATATATTTTTATTTAAAATAACAACATATTTTAACCAGTAAATGGTTCTAATGAAGAACCTAAGTAATTTACATTTGTTTCAGCATTTGGCCTAATTAATATGGGGTGTAAGTACAATTGTTGATGTTTCCCATATGTAAATATTTCAAAAATATTCATCAGATGGGCCCTGTATGATTTAAGATTAGTTTTACTAATCTTGTAAAGCAGTAGCCAAATTTTAAGAAAATTGCCCAGCTTTACTCTCAAGGAGCAGACAGCATTCTCAAAGCTGAACACAATCCCAACCACCAGACAATGCAATCCCATGGAGCAGATTTTGAAGTGTTACAAGATTCTATTTTCCTTGTACTTGCATCATACGGCATTTGGGGAATACTTCATCCAAGGTACAAGAGTACTTTTCTATAAACAACCATCTTTATTAGACTTTTCTGAAAGAAAGTACTGAGGTACAGGGAAGATAAATGACTAGTGTGATGTGCAGAGCAATATTTCAGCTGAATAATGAGCCCACGACATTAGACCAAGCCGCTTGGCAAGAAGTCGGATCAGCCTTTCATTATTTTATACGATTTGGGCTGTTTCTAGATCTTAGTAAGTATGATTTCATTCAAAAAGCAGTTGTTTTACAAAAAGCATAGTTATTATAGTGGTATAAAGTAGGTGTGACTAAAGGCTGAGTTTTTAACAAAACATTTCAGAACTTAAAGCTACAAATGTGTGTTGCACTTGAAAGTACACGTTGCACACACACACACACGCCTGAGAGTCAATTATAAGCCTCTCTCAGAAATACTATAGAATTCTAGTATAACTCTATTATACTTACATCACATTTTTCTATTCAAAGCACTCATCTTACTCGCCAGACTTAGCCCCACATAATTTTTAAAGGGAAAATTTGATGTCGTTGAGGGTAATCAGCGAATGTGGTTCTTTTTTAATAGACCCTTAAAATATTGTAAGAACGGTAACAGCATGGGAACAAGCACGTGGGCTTGCATGATAATTATGTTGATAGAAGGAACAACCATAGAAGGAGAGATAGGAATGCGGCTTTGGCATGCATTTAGAAGAATTCACTAATTTTACAAATGTAAAAATCGAGAAGGGAAGTTGGGTTACCTGCCCAGAGTTGAAACTTAGGTCAAGAAACAAACAAGCAATGTAGGTCAGAACATGCCCTGGGCATCACAAATCCAGTCTCCCAGTCCAGGGTTCCACCCCTACCCGTTCTGCCATTCTCTTCGTTTAAAAAATCAGTTTTGTATCCCTAGAATTTACTAGTAAAATAAATGTTTTATGTCTACTCTAAAGGAGCAGGAGTGCTAGCAAATATGTTTAACAGGGCCATCGACATGACTAGAACACCTATTTAAAAATCATCATTACTTTATAGATATGCAGAAAAAGTAGCACAAATAACGGGTAAGATGCTATGGATTGTGTTATCCCTAACTTACAGAGAAGTTATATTGTAGCCTAAAATAATAGTTAATGATCACTGAAGACATACTGTGTGCCAGGTACTATTCCAAGTTCCCTAACTATATTAAGTCATTTAATCTTCACAATACACTTATGAGGTTAATACTATGAGTAGCTTCATTTTACAGAGGAGGAAACTGAGTCAAAGAAAATATTTTCAGTTTTCCAAAGTCATAAAGCTAATAAGTAGCAAAGCCAGGTTTGAACCCATGCTGTCCTACACGATGCTACCAGAGTTCCTACTATCATAGCTCTGAGCACATGCACCGGTGTGCCCCCGGGATAACAAGCATCCAAACTGTCTTCATGCCCGCTCAGGTAGCCACTTTCTTGCACACTGAAATGCCTACAGGTGATTTCCAGAGGCTTAAACAGCACGCCAACAGCGAAAGTCCTCCTTTACCATGAGTGGGCAGATCCATTTGAAATTGAAGCTGTCTTGTACCAGGTGATCAGAAGGAAACAATAAAAGGGTTGAAAACGAAAAGCTGAGGAGGATACTGTAGTTATTTTCTCTCTCTTACCCTCTTTTGTTACAAACAGCTTAAGACCGTACTAGACCAAAACTTCAATTCTTACTTCATAGAAGTTTTCATTCATCATGACTTTTTAATTGGTGTAATCCATAATCACCTCTTATCTATCTCATTTCATAGTTCTTTGGGAAGCTCAAAAAAAAAAAAAAACTAACATTATACTTGGTCAGATTGTCTATTCACATGTCAAATTCTTCCTAATTTGAAATAGAACCTACTGTTTTTAGAACAAAATATGGCTAAGATAAAAATATACAGTTTCCATGTGGAATGACATTTATGAGTTCACACAGCCCAGAATGACAAGTCTAACAGAAGCACTAATGATTTTTGTCTTAATGAACATAATTTCCTGCTTTAGCACCAACTTCAAAAAGAGACAGATAGATACACCTCAAAGTGTACATTTGCTTTTTTCTTAATAATCCGTTTTACAACTGTCATCTTATGAAGCTATTTATGTTTGAAATAGTGTTCGTAACTATTGCAAATAATTGAAATCCAACATTTTTATTTTATATATAACTGACCTCAGAGTATGTATATAAAAATTGTTGCCTTCCAAGAAACAACAATTGTTGGAGAGGATGTGGAGAAAGGGGATCCCTCCTACATTGTTGGTGGGAATGCAAGTTGGTACAGCCACTCTGGAAAACAGTGTGGAGGTCCCTTAAAAAGTTAAAAATTGAGCTACCCTATGATCCAGCGATTGCACTACTGGGTATTTACCCCAAAGATACAGACGTAGTGAAGAGAAGGGCCATATGCACCCCAATGTCCATAGCAGCAATGTCCACAATAGCTAAATCGTGGAAGGAGCCGAGATGCCCTTCAACAGATGACTGGATTAAGAAGTTGTGGTCCATATATACAATGGAATATTACTCAGCTATCAGAAAGAACGAGTTCTCAACATTTGCTACAACATGGATGGCACTAGAGGAGCTAATGCTAAGTGAAATAAGTCAAGCAGAGAAAGACAACTATCATATGATTTCTCTCATCTATGGAACATAAGAACTAGGATGATTGGTAGGGGAAGAAAGGGATAAAGAAGGGGGGGTAATCAGAAGGGGGAATGAAACATGAGAGACTATGGACTATGAGAAACAAACTGAGGGCCTCAGAGGGGAGGGGGGTGGGGGAATGGGATAGACCGGTGATAGGTAGTAAGGAGGGCACGTATTGCATGGTGCACTGGGTGTTATACACAACTAATGAATCATCGAGCCTTACATCGGAAACCGGGGATGTACTGTATGGTGACTAACATAATATAATAAAAAATCATTAAAAAAAAATTGTTGCCTTCATGATATTCTTACCAATGTTCCAGGGCCAGACATGGAGATATGATGGGAGGAGCCAGCAACCTGAAAAAGATATGATAGACTTTCTGTTCTGCTGAGGTTTTCTGTCTTTTCCAAAATAAGTTACATTTTTGTACTTAAACGATTTTTATCAATTTTCTGGGGGCTTTTTTCCATTCCTTAACCAAGATATCTATAGCACTCACCATAAAAGTAAGCATGGTCCTTCTACACAAATTCTCATGTTCTTTGAACTAATCAACATGAATTTTACTAATGAGAATTTCTTCTTTTCTATTTTTTTAGCAACCAGAGAAATTTGCTAAACAAATTACCTCCCAACCAGAATATATTCAGTAGAGTGCCAGGAATAGTTCATTAAGGTTGATGAGATCGAAGAGTGCAAAACGTGGGGGTCCTGAATATCAGGCCAAGCTGTGTGGGTTTAGGACAGGGGAATCACTGAAGAATTTGGGAAAGGCTAGTTATAATCAGTAGTATGCTTTTTGATCAGTCTGGAAAGAATGTATGCAACGAAATAAAGGAGGAATTGACTAGAAGGAAGGCTACCAGTTAGGAAGCCATTGCTGTATCTATAATATAAAGTACAGGAAGGCAGGGCTTTTTCTCTGCTTTATTTGAAGATGTGATCCAAGCATTTAGAAGAAAGCCTACCACATAGTAGATGTTTGATAAGTATTAATTGAATGAATGGGTGAATGAATCATTTAGGAAAAGTGAAATGCCTGAAGTAGACTGAAGGCAGTGGAAATGGAAAGAAGGGGAGAGATGCTTTAAAGGTAATGTTGGCCATCAACTAGACACAGAGATGGGGCAAAACGGAACCAAGCATACATGAAATCCTTAGCCTTGCTGGCCGGGAAATGGGGAAATGACAGAAGAGAAGCCAGGAAGGGAAACTGGCTTGAGAGTAAAACCAGTTGTACTAGTGAACTAATTTCGAACCTATGTGGGTCTTGACATGTTGAGTTTGAGGCACCAGAGGATGATGCATTCATATAGGGAAATGTAGAGACTGTAACAGACAAACAATAATGCAGGGTGGAAACCTGAGGGAGAGGCTAGAGAAGTGGATATAGACTTGGGCACATTCTCCATTAAGATAGCGAAAACCAGAGACATAGCTTATGGAGAAATCAAAGACATAAACAAGAAAAGGTTGAGGCCAATTGCTTTCAAATGTCCCTTTTTTGCTTTCCTCTCCTTTCCATTCCACAGTCACAAACCTAATTGAACCTTAGCATGTTGTGCCTAAGAGCACAGTTACTCCTTTCTTTCTAAACCTACTCAAATCTTACACGTTCTGTGGGTTCCAGCTCGTAGCCCATTCTCAGCTTAAGTCCTCCCTGGCAAAGTCAGCTCTCATCAGACCCTTCAATGTGTTTCTGTATTTTATCTTCTCTCTACCACCTATGTCACTTTTTTATTCATTTCTTATGTTTATACCTTGACATTCAAATACGTTCTAAATTCTTAGCTTGAAAAGAATAGCAAAACCTCTCTTATTCTTCCTTTTTTTAATCTTCTATGAATAGGTAATATATTCTTAGGAGGTATCCAAGAAATTCTTGTTAAATAATGTTTGAGGGGGGAAGAATCCTATTCTCACTTGTGATTACTAAGGCAAGTAACACATTAGAGAGTAGGATTCATGTTTATTCACTTGATCAACAAATATTTGTTGAGCAACTACATAGTGCTTCATACTATTTTGTTTTTCTAGAGAAAAAAATAGTGAGCAAGATTAACAAGGTTATTGCTTTCTGGGAGCTTACATTATACTGAAGAGTTGGTGGAGAAGACAGAATAAATAAGACAACAAATAGGATAATTTCACATTGAAAAGCATGCTATGAAGAAAACCTAACGGGGACGGAGAATAAAGACAGATCAGTGATGGGAACGGTCACAAAAGATTTTTCTGAGGAAGCAACATTTGACGACAACCTTGAATGTAAAATGTAGAGGAAGAGTATTTCTGTGTAAAACAAACGTAAAGGCTCTGAAGTGAGAACCAGCTTGGAGTATCTAAAGAATGGCAAGGAGTCCAGCATGACAGGGCGACAAGAGAATAGTGTGAAAGGAAAGGAAAGAGTTAGTCAGACCCAGAGTATTGTCGAACCTAGAAAAGCATAATAAACACTACAGATTTTTTCCAAAAAACAAAGGCAAGCTGTTGCAAGTTTTAAAAAGAGGAGTAGTTATTCCCTCTAGCTGTTAAGGTAGAGAAGGAAGTATGGTAGAGAGAGGGAGGGCAGCAGAGACAGTGAGCAAGAGTAAATGTAGGAACATCAGTTAGGAACCTAGGGCAGTAATCCAGGAGAGAGGCAACAATGTCTAGGTGTAGAGTGGTATAATTATGATGGTGAAAAGTGACAGGTTCCAGTCTATCATAGCTATAAAACTGATAGGGCTGGCAAATGATATGGACATGATGGGTGAGGTAAACAGAGGAATAAAGATAAGTTTTTCTTCTGAACAAATAAGTGTATGGTGGTTGGTTCCATTACCTGAACTGGTCAAGCATGGGCCAGAAGTAGGTTACAAGCCAGGAGAATTAAGACTTTGGCCTTGGGTTTAGTAAACTTGACATTTTTTATTAGACAGGAACTTAAATATAAATGTGAAACTTAGGAGAGAAAATAATAAGAATTACGATTTGATAGATAGAAGGTACTAATTATAAAAGACTTAGGCACTGGTTGAAGGACTCTGACCAAAGACCAAGTTCCTTCCACGTCTCCACCTATCCATCCTCAGTGGGTGAGATAGGACTGTCCTCAGGCTGACCTGCCTCTTGACAGGATGCTTATAGCAGCAACAGGGGTATCATGCTCCCCTGTTTCTTTTCTGGAGAAGAAGAACTCCCTCCTCTCAAGCATGAATATAAATCTATCCCTTCAGCTTAATAAGTTCATCATAGGTCATGTGTTTACCCCTGGATAGAGCAGATTCCCACAAGAATATATACTTATAGCTTAGACTCTCTGTCTAATGGGATGGAAGAGACATTGAAGAGTCAACTATAATGTCCCTTACAACAAATCTGAAGAAAGAACTAATAGGTATTAGAGAATATAAGGAACAGAGGAGAATGAATTAATAATACCCGTAAAAATACATTCATTTATTGCACATTTATTTGTGTTTCTCCTCTAAGGTTTTCCATGGACTAACTCCTTTAATCCTCACAACACCCTAAGAGAACGGTGCTATTAGTAAACTGCTCAAGTTACAGTTAATAAATGGCTAAGCTGGGATTTCAACCTTCGCTCCAGAGGTTACGCTCTTAACCAATACACTCTGACTAAAGGGGGAAAATTGAAAGAGCGATGATACCATATACTCAGTTGGAAAGTTGTAAATAGGAACGTGGGAAGGAGAGCAGTATGGAAAGGGAGTGTGTGCTATTGTTTGGTACAGGCTGAATTTGTAGTGATGGCAAGAGGTCTATCTGAAAACTGTTGAAAGTATGAGACAGTAGAGTGGGTTAGATGGGGAGAGATACAGATTTAGGATTTATCATTACAAAGCAACAAGGGGTGGGGGGAATCAAGAGAAAATATGTGCAGCAAAAAGAGAGCCCAGCACCAAGGACTGATATTAGAGGAAAACCAGGAAGAACCACTGGGAAAGAAGAGACTGGAAAAGTGCACGATAAGTACTGACAGTAAATTACACAATTTCTATATCCTGAAGGTCTAGAGCAATCCTTGCCACAGAGTTGGTGCTTGATAGCTATTTCTTTTTGTTGTTGTTGTTTATTTGTTTTTTGTGATAGTGATTCTTAAAAGAATTCATGAGCTGCCCCTCCGGACTGCCTCAGCTAGGCTGTGGCTCACTCGACTCAGTGGTTCTCAAACTTGAGCCACCATCAGCATCACCTGGCAGGACTGCTAAAACACAGATCGCTAGGCCACAGCCCCAACGTTGTTGATTATATGAACATAATTTGTATTTCTAACAAGTTCCAGATGAGGCTGGATGCTGCTGATTTGGGTCCACACTTGGAGAGCTGCTGCTCTAACGTGGTCGTGACTTCGTTACTTCTGACTCTTCTCATGTTCTCCGTAGCGTCCATTTTCTGCTTCTTGCCCTTGTCTTCAATATTTTGATCTTCATACTCAATCATATACAGGTCATTCCCAATCTATATTACCTGATTTAAGTCTTGCAAAACATCATGAAAGGAAGATTATTGTGTGTCTTCTATAGATTAAGAAACGAAGGTTTGAAGAGCATAAGGGAAAAAACACTTGAGTGTTGATTCTATAAACCTAAATTATTCAGTGCTACGCAGTTAAAGTTATTAGGTCCTTTTGCACTTCATCTTCAATTCCACTTATTTGATTTCTTCTGTCTCATCAACCAAGAGGTCTTCTTCAACAACCAACAGCACTTCTCATAACTGCTACATTGACCGTATCGTACTATCTTTCAAAACCTTTTGTGGTGGTAGTTGTTCTTTTTGTCTCTCTTAGAATCCTTGCAATTAATCAGTAGGTTTTTTCTTAATCTGGTCAAGTCTCAGATGGCGCTTTTCCTACAGAGACTTCAAAAAATGTTATTAACTGATGTATTGAATAGAAGTCTTCCAGATTGTTACCCAAACCTACCTTCTACTTGGCCATTATCCCTATTCCAGTAAAATATCGTATTTCTTTTATTTTATTAGCAAAATAATTCTTTGAAAGTAGAAACTTTGTCTTATTGTCACTAAATCTTCTCTGGTTGTCATGGAAGGTGAAGAAAAAATTACTAATAAAACAAGTTGTTGTTTGTTGTTTTGGTTTGGTTTGGTTTGGTTTTGCTTAAAGGAGTAATTAAGTTCCCTACCATATCTTCAAGGCTATACTCTTAGTGGTTCCCCTCTACATTACATTATAAGTCTATAGGACTTTGTTAACTTAAAATCAGAGAACCATAGATTCTTGAAACTCAGAGTGACTATTTGTCATTTGTCACCTAGGCGTCCTTATCCAGGTCACTGTTAGGAAACACTGTGCCTGAGAGGAGAGCTGAATGATCTATAATCATATAGTTACATGCTGGCAGAGTTTAGATTACAGAGAAGTCCAACTTTCCCTACTATTAATCTTGTATACGTCCTTCTATCCTATCAACTAATAACCCTAAAATCCTAGTACAGCTCCTAAATTCTAAGATGTCCAAAATTGAAGTAGATATGTGATTTTTTTTTTAGAGACCAGGTATCTTTTTTTTTTTTTTAAGATTGTATTTATTTATTTGAGAGAGAGAGCGAGCGAAAAGAGCATGAGGAGGGGAGAGAGAGAGGCAGAGGAAGAAGCAGACTCCCCGCTGAGGAGGGAGCCTGATGCGGGACTCAGTCCCAGGACCCTGGAATCATGACCTGAGCTGAAGGCAGACACTTAACCAACTGAGCCACCCAGGTGCCCGATATGTGAATTTTGAGTCAGACATTTTGAAGACAAAAAGAAAAACAGAAGAGATAAAAAGGCCCCTACGAGACTCTCCTTGTCTGGCCTCTTTCTACCCACCTCATTTTGCCACTCTTCTTGGCCTGCTCCTGGCGCCTGCTTCTGCCTCAGGGCCTTTATTCCCGCCTTCGCGTTTCCTCTGGCTGACTCCTGCCCAACTTCCCGCCTCCGTCTAAACAGCCTTTGCATCAGGTGAAATCCAGTCACCGTTATTGCCAGCTTCCAGTGCCTTTCCACAGGTAACAGCTCTGAGATGTTCACCAGCCTGTTCTAAAGTGGGAGAAGAAATAAAAGAAATAAGGACAATGTAGTCAGAGGTTAACTTAATGAATTCCGTTCAAAGAACTATATTTTTGCTTTGACTTGGGATCCATGTAACATTTGGATTATAAAATATCTTTTCATTCAGGAAATGAGCACAGGTTTCTTAATGTCCTTGCTTCATGAAACAAAAATTGAGCCACCTCGACCAAAACCCCTAAATATGTTTTTCCCTTCCTGAATTCTAAAAGTCTTGGAATTGCATATCCCTTATTCATAATTACTGTGGAGGAGTGGAGAAGGGGAGAAGGAACCAAAAAACCTGAGTATGTAAGCAACTTGCTGGAGAAGACCCCCTGTCTTGCTTCCTTCCTGAAAGCAACTCAGTGCTTGATGTCGAGTTTGAAACGCCTGCGTTTCTAGCCTGATGTTGCTGACTCTGCTTTCACGTTCTTTACATTTAAAAAATAAGTTCTTAGGATGGTTTGTGCAAAATTCTGTGTCCTACTTTAAGAACTTTTTTGACCTTCTGTGCATGTAGAAAAATATAAAAAATAAATGAGAAAAGTGGCCTGTTCAAAGAGCAGCTTTTAAACAAATGTCCAAGCAAAGCTTTCCTGTGTTACCATTGATTAAAATAAAAAGTAACAAACTGAAAGCTTTAAAAGGAGTCATCCCTTGAAACATTTTATATACATACTGCAAAAAAAAATCTATTCTGAAACAAAGGCTGGTCCAGCCAGCTTACTCATTACAAAAATGGTCAGACCCTGTGTCTTACTCAGATGGGAAGGTGACCATTTGAGGTTTCAAACAGCCATTGTGACCACCATCTGTAAAGTCATTTCTCTGAAAACTGGCTCCCCTCTAGGATACAGATTCCGCATAATCTCACAAAAGATGGTAGAGAGATCCCTTTAGGAAAGATTTAAATAATGGGCCATTGCATACCACGTTTAGAGTTTCTCACATGATTTGCCAACACTGAAAATCTATCTTAACAACCAATTGATGTGTCCCACAGGTTAGAATATTCCTTTTCTTCTCCACCAAAAATGACCTTATGAACACGACAGTTTTGCAAGTAGCACAAGGGATTCATTCTTTTGATAACAGAGGATTTCAAATTCAGAACTGTTGAATTGCACAGGAATTGTTCCAAAAGGATTTGGTCACTTGGTGCAGCTTATACTGTGCACAACAGATAGGCTCCACAATGAAACACCTGGTAAAGAGCATATTTGAATTCTTAATCTTCCCTTTCTTCTGTAGTTTTACCCTTTGGAAATTCGTGCAACCACTCCTAGGCAGAACATATAATGTGGGGCCTTACATCACCTCAATATTCCCATTTGTATGCCTGCTTTGATACAGTCACACTACCGGACTAATATGAAAAATAAGTTTAAAAACACAATAAAAATTTGGTAGTCAACCTAAAAGGAAAATTTCTACTGAAACCAGTATAATCAACCAGATACAGTATACTTACTATGTTTCAAGTTAGTGTAAAGATTTGAAAAGGGAAGGAAAAAAAATGAGGCAATACTTCATCTCACTCAACAAGTATTTATTTACCACCTACTGTGTGCCAGACGGTCTGTCCGGCCGTGGATTTAGAGCTGTGAACTACCCACAACCCCAGCCTGCACGCTGCTTAGTCTCTAGGAAGGAAGGTAAACGAATGAATAGGCGATGTTCTATTCGGTGCGAGGTGTGTTCTGGGAACACAGGGAATCAGCATAGAACTCATATGAAAAGTTTGGGAAAGGCTTCCTAGTGGAATGGATCTGAACAGGTACTTTAAACGGCAGTCGAATTTGGTTGATGTTATGGGCTGAATCGTGTCCCCCAAAATTCATATGCTGCAGTTCTAACCCCCAATACCTCCGAATGTGAATAGAGATAGGGTCTTTAACGAAGTAATTAAGATGAAACGAGGTCACTATGGCAAGCCCAATGCAGTCTGATTCATGTCGTCATAAGACGAGAAAAAGGGCTCAGACACACACAGGAAAGACCATGTGAGGACACAGGGAGAGGAGAGCCATGTACAAGCCAGGGAGAGAGGGGTTTCAGAAGAAATCAGCCCTGCCCTGCCAACTGCTTCATCCGGGAGTTCTAGTCCTCCGCACTGTGAGAGAACAAATTTCTGTTGCTTAAGCCGCCCAGTCTGTGGTACTTTGTCATGGCAGCCCCAGCAGTCGATAAGTACTTTCTTTTTATATATAATTTTTTATTATGTTATGTTATGTTAGTCACCATACAGTATATCCTTAGTTTTTGATGTAGTGTTCCATGATTCATTATTTGCGTATCGATAAGTACTTTCTAAACAGAAGGAGCAGGAGGAGAAGGCACCATGTGGCTTTGAGTATGAAGCAGGGACGGCACCCAACGACACTAGGGAGGAGCACAGAGCTGTAGTGTAGGCCCCTGGCCGCCTCCCCGCGGGCCTGGGTGGCAGGTCACGGCGTTCACACTTGATCCTGAGGGCAAGAGGGCACCGTCAGAGGTGTTTAAGTGAGATTCCATAGTAAAAGCTTACGTTAGATAAAGTTTACTCTGCCTGCCGTGTTGATTATCCATTATCCTAAAGCAAGACTCTAGGAGCTGAGAGACCAATCAGAAATTTATGGCAATAATCCAGATGAGAGAGGACAGCAACCTAAAATACAATGGAAATGAGGGGGGAAAAATAAACTTGAGACATGAAAGAACAATGTGGAACAAAATAAACAAAAAAGGCTCTAGGACAGAAGATGCAAACAAAGTTGCTTGAGTCATCGCTGAGCCTCCCCCACACTGTCACATTTCCACCCCAGTGGTTAGTCTTCTCAAAGTAGTCACATTTATAATGACAGAGAAAGCAAGCTCCATTCTTATTAGTTAATATATCTGGCAACATCTCCTAAGGCACCTGCCAACACCAGCGCATCTCAGGCTTATCCTCTTGAACTCTGGGACCCAAGACCACTACATTCATTCACACTTCTAAAAAGAACATGGATTGAGGCATATTCTCTAATACCTATATTTATAACACTGCCCAGAAGTGTTCTATTTTGTGTGTGTGAAAATTGCCAACAGAATACTCACAGACCCTCCTAACTTGTACCTCCAGCCTTGACATCCCTGAGGAGGAATAAACTGCCTTCTAAATATAGTTAGCTAAGAAAAAGGAGTGGGGAGGAAGCGAGGAGGAAGGAGGGAAGTGGAGGGAAACAGAGAGAGAGAATTGGTTTTTTCCCCCACTAGTTTGCCCACTTAGCCAATCTCTTTCTCTAAACAACCTACTTTTAGCGCAAAAGAATGAGGTTCCTCTCTTGGACGAGAGTCCAGTCCCTGCTGAATCTGTGTGAAGTCAATGTGTCTGGTGTCGTTAGGCCCTCTGCACACCGGCAAGCAGGAGTTAGCAAGAAATACAGAAAGCCGGTGAGTCTCAAACATGAGAAAACTCTATTTGTCGTCTATGCCGTGTTCAAATATTGGAAGGATTTATTTTCATTATCCCTCTCTTCAAAGCGCTCCATTTTAAATGTCAGTATGCTTTTCAAAAATAAGGACAGGTTTTAGCAAATTGCCAATCAAGATTTATTCTTTTATGTCCCGGGTGTTTCTTCGTAAACGGATTTATTGTAGCCCAGACGTCTGTCCGTCCGGAAGCCAAACTCTTCACGTTCTACATTTTGTGATCACATCCTCTCTCTTATCATGTTTCCCAACTGCCGGCTAGGGCTTTTGTCTTCTTTTTAAACACCGTGTGACTTCCCAAACCGGAAAGTTTTTAAAGGAACATCACTAGGTTGTGCTTCCTGGAGAAGCCCAAGCACAAAGAGAAATGATAAAGGTCCAGCCCCTGCTTTATTCATAAAACACTTTGCAAAGTGCATTTAGTAATTTGCCATTGTAACCACTGACACCCAGAGCTTTCAGGGCCGGGTTCTGACACTGTATTTAGTTCATTCTTTGACTGCTCAGCTAAAACTTCCATTTGTATGCATTTATTCTGCTTCACACATTATGTTATCAGTCACTTTCAATATTTCAAAGTCACAGCAGGCTTTTTCTGACACACATTTGTCAGAATGAACTGCCTTGATTGCTATTATTATAGACTACAGTGCCTGAGTAAGGAGAAAAAGCCTACGTAGTACCAGAATATTAAAACCGCCTGATAAAACAATAGATACAAGAGAATAAAAATAGAATAAATGCATATAAATGGATGCTTTAAAAGACCAGCAAAATGTAGGACTACAAAATAGGCATATAGAATTCAAAAACCCATGAAGAAAAATGTAATAAAAAATTTTTTTGCAGAAGATAAGGAACCGATTGAAAATTCCACTGCCCCAATGTCAGCAAATAAATGGATATTGCATACTTCCTTTCCAGTAGCCAGAGATTGAAGTAGGCCCTGCTAATAGATGTGTCATTGAATTCTAGCATGAAATCCACTACTGAACAACAAAGAATATAACAAAAACACAAGCTTTGGCCAAAAATAAACTTAATGAAAGCTCTAAGGAAATAACCAGATCTCCAGATCCATTACTCCTTTATCATTCTTGAGCTCGTCACCCAACAGAAGACCTGTGTCCCATTTGCTGGCTCTTTGCTCCACCTTTTGACCGTAACCATATTTCAGAACTGCACACTTGGGAAGCACCAGAGAAATGGATTTTAGAATCAGAGCACATTAGTGTCTATAAGGATGGATCTCCTTTAGAATTACTTAAATTTCAAGACTTGCATAAAGCATAAGATAAGAAAATGAAATAAAGCATAATAATTAGTTTGTCAAATCTCTTCTTAAAAGTAAATTAATCAAATACATAAATCTGAAACATTTTTATTAATGTCACAGATGAGAAAAACAGAAAAAGTGTAGTTGGATTGCTCTTTTCATTGGGGCATTTATATAACTTTATCATTTTTCTCAGTCCATATATTCCTCAACATATTTTTCTAAAAAATATTCAAGAAATTATGCGAGAAGATCTCTATCTAACAGACCCACAATTTGGAAGAAATTATAAAGCCCTTTCTCCAAAAGCCAAAAGATTTAGGTCATATACTTGCTTACTTTGTTTCCAGATACAAGATTAATTCCCTCTAAAGAAATTATCTTCAATGTGAATATAGTTGAAATCTCTGAAATGAGGGATTGTTACTTTAATTTTTCTTGAATCATAATAAAATGTCAAAATCACATTTGGAAAACTTTAGGCAGATCAAATTCTCTAAGTCACTCGTCATCTCACCTACTCATTGTTATGAACTTTTTACAAATATTAATAGTTTTTTGGTATTTATTGATTCTTCATGGACCATCTGATTATTAGCATAACTCTAAATTTATAGGCAAAAAAGTCATTACAGTGAAATATATATGGATGGAGTTCAGAAAATTTTGAGAAATATGTTTATTAGCATAACTTCAATATTCATAAACTAGTTTTCTATTAAGAGAATGTCCTGAAGAATATTAAAATAATTCTTGAGATTTTTAAGTTATAAAATCATTATGACTCAGAAGGTCTGCAGAAAATTATCACAAAAATATTTTAAAGACATATATTCACTGCATCCAAACAAATTTAAAACATTAAGAATTTTACTAAAATATCAATTTTATTTTAGAAGAACAAATTAATTGTTTCTAGGAGTCAATTAGTGCTTTCTGAGGAAAAAAAAAAAGAATTGTGTACTGGAGTCAGTAGTCATTCTAGTGAAGTGTTTTTCTTCCTAATTAATGTGTTAGAAGGGATAAATATATTCTAGCTATGTGGGAACAATTTAAATTTATTTTCCATTGAAGAAGTAAATATTTTCAACCTTAATTATATCTCCCAGTATATGGAGACATTAAAAATAACAAGTGCCATGAAGTGTGAGGATTTGGGGACCAAAAAAAATATGTATTAAGTAATTTATTTGTATTATTAACCCAGTTGGTATTTTTGAAAAATCACTGTGTCAGCTTAGAATTACTATAGATGATTATGTTTAAGTTGCCAAATAAAATAAATTTAGTCTGTTCACCAACATATAAGTGCCTTTATCAAGTAAAGTATATGTAGAGTAGATTACACAGTGGAAATTTTAAGATAAATCACCAAAAAAACAGAGAATTGATATTTTCAGCAGATTTTTTCATTACAAAATTAAATTCCTCATTTGCATACACACATCACACTTTTCACAAACTCATATACCCTCTTTCACACACACATATGCGTGTGCGTGCACACACACACACACACACACTGACACACAGTTTAGTCATTCCACACTCTTAGTCATGCATTTCTATCCCCATATTTGATTCATAATTACCATACCCAAAATGCCAAGGAGACAACCAATTCTAGCTGTCATTTCAATAAAATATCTCATAAGAAGGTCAGTATTTCTTGAACCTCCTTTTACACTAGCCACTGTTTCAGAAATGCATACATAATCGAGTCTTTGTTTAGGTAGTTTTAAAAGTGTGAGTTTCTCATAGATGTTTTACTGCCCCGGGGGGAGAAAGGTATCAGGATAGTGTCAATTGGTATGCTTTGGGCCTGTGATGCTATAAGAGTCTGTATCTGAGTAACTCTACCTACCTATACATTGATGAGATATTCCTTTAAGGATAAAGTCTTCTTTAGCTAGTCCTACCTTCAGATAATATTTCTTTCATGTTTTTATCCTTTTACTCCCATTCACTTCCCATATCCTTTCACCCCCATTAGAATGTAGGCCTAGAAGGATAGAGATGTCTATTTGTTTTTTGCTTTATTCACTATTGTATTCTTAGCATGTGCTTGTCATTAATACTTTTTGAATGACTAAATAAATATCTGAATTTCTGCTATTTTCCTCTAAGTATTATTATTTTGGATAGAAATACCACTAAGTCCTTAACATTACAAGTTTAATTTTATATGGCTTTTCACTATATTCTATTTAATTAGCTCCAGCTTATAGGTATTAAATGCTTTTATATCCTGATAGAGAATAAGTCTTCTTATAAGGTTCTGCTAACATTTAATATTATTACTGTTCTTGACAACATTGTAACAGGAACATGACTGTACCAACCAGAGTTTGTAAAATACCATCATCATCTTTCTGAAGTCAAATGTTAGCCAAGCTCTTCCGTTCAGTGTGTTGTGGACTTCATACATTTGATAAAGCCAGTGGCTCTTTACGGTTTGCAATGTGCTGCATGACAAAGCATGTTCTTGGTCATTTTCCTCGAGATAACTGCACTTACAAAGTACTGTTATCTAGTAAACTTTTAGGAAGTATTTATGGAATAGAACTGACGCTTGCGTGAGGCAATGCAGGTGTAAGAATCACTTTGATGTTAACTTTAGCAAACTAATGATGACTTGGACAAGCAAACAAACAAAAAATATTACCCAGCACTTATATTCAGAAAGCAAAATGTTCTACTTAAGTCTGTCCTTGGGGGACTATCTGGAAACTACACTGCAGGCAGAAATCTATACTTGGATCGCCTAAGGTACAAATTTCTTGTAGAACCTAATACAGCTGCCAATTTACTTTTGAGGGCAATCAGGATGTTCATTAGTAATTGAGTTGAGGCAGAGAGGAACTTCATTTGTACCGAGTCAGTGACCTGGATCGTTTTCAGAATGAGTATTGAGCTGAAATGGACCATTCATTCCTACTTCCTTTGGGATCCTGCACAAAAAGGATCTTACCTTTTGCTCTTACCTTCTAATAGTGATAGGCATTTTCAGGAGCAGAAAACAAGGCTTTATGCTTACCATTTGTATCTTAGGGTGATTTTTATATGTGATTTTCGATTATTCTTAGAGCATGAGATAAACCTTATCATTTTGAACTTGAACCTACTGAACTGATTCCAACACCTTCAGTTGGTAGGTAATTGAAATATGATGATGGTACACTGTGGTGAATCAAAGTTTTCAGAAGTGGAGAAGGGAGATAAAAATTAAATAGATATATCTGGAGCATGGTCAATAGAAGTTGGTATAAAATTACAGAAATGTTAGCAAATTTTAAAGTAGTGTTTTTATTGAGTATTGAAATAATACCACTCTAATAATTTTAATAGCAAAAACCTATATAGGGCATACTATATCAGTCACTATTCTAAGACCTTCACATATATTATCATGTTTATCGTCACAACTATCCTATTTGCAGGTGAAAAAAACTAGAGATTACGAAGAGGTTAAATAACCCGCCCAAGATCCTCGGAGTAGCAAGTGATGGATCTGGTGTTCAGACCTTGAAAGTCTGGCTCCAGAGTCCATGCTTTTAACCACTAGACTCTATTACCAGTCTGGAGGGCTGGTGAGACGGGCCACCAAGATTATAGTGCCTTCAGATTCTGAGTTACCTCCAGGGAAAGAATTAGTCATAAGGGATGAGGATGCTTACCTGAACAGCAACATCCTCGCCATCGGGGGGCAAGGGCAGTTTTAGTATTTCATGAGTTTCCAGTGAGTTTTTCTTAAATAGAAAAACTGAACAAAGCAACTGAAATAACTATTCTTACCCAAAATTTGTGCAAGAACTTGAGAGCACATATTAAAGCTCTGTAACCAGTTAAGAGAGACTAGCACAATGGACCACACTTCTATGGAGACCCCAGGGCACTGGAGCATACCCTGAAACCGGGGCCCCGGCAGGTGTGAGGCAGAGCCCGCCTGGCAGCAGTCGCAGCACTAACAGCAGGAAGATATTCTAGCACAGCAACTCAGACACCAGCGCTGGTGGCAACAACAGGGTGAAGGAGGTACATTCTTAAGACTTCCATGGTTCCGAAGGCCGTAGGATCGGGCGAAATGTGCCAAGAACTGGAGAAGTGGAGGAAAAGGGCCACATTGCAGCTCAAAGTCCAAGAGGTCTTATAGAACTTTCACAGGTGATTCCCAAAACTAATTGAAAAGAAACAAAGAAGCAGGAGGATGAACGAGATGAATCCTGCTTGAATCCAAAATTGTCATCACACCTTCCTCGCTCGGTATAAGGGAAATAAGGTGGGCACGTATAAGCTAAAAACAACAGATTACATATTCACCCACAAGTCATTAATACTCCTTTTTGTGTATTTGGGGGATATGGTCATCCTATTTATTTAGTTAAAAAATATTATACATACTGAAATTCAGTTTGTCAAATAGAAAGTTTTGAAATGAAAAGAAAAAACTTTTATTTGATAGCTGTCATACCTTAAGAAGGGGTGATGAATGCAAGCTTGCGTTTCATTTTTTAGACTTTTAAAATTCGCGTTTTGCCATAAATTTCTCTGCACTAGGTGATTGGCAGATAAGAGTTAGACATCAGGAAGAGGAGATATAAAGTAGGCAGATTGCAGACCTAAACACAGTTGAGTCATCAGTGAGAATTTCCATTCCTTCCTCATTCTCCTTTAAATTTTAAATTAGACTTTACTGCTAAAAGGACTCAGTACTGGGGATGTAAGAGTGAGTTCTCAAATTGAAAACCTTGTCAAGATATGAGATTTGACCCTTTTGTACTATATGATTTTAAATTAAAGTTTTAATGGCCTCTTTTCATAATAGAATCTCTGATTTACTAAAAAAAATAGCTTTAATATATGATTCATTATTTCACATTTACATTATCTGCATTGTTATGATAATAGTGTCAAAAGTAAAGCACTATCAGTGATTCTTTCTTTTTTCTGATCCATAGTCTCTCTAACCAAAAAAAAAAAAAAAAAAAGACTCTGGAATAATTAGAGTTGAATTTTAGAACATTATCCATATGAATTATTTCTAACAAAGGGTATTCTCATGTGAGAAGCAGGGGAATCCTGTATTTCCAGCTGCATTTACTCAGTGTTTTAATGTCAGTGAGATTGCTATCCCAGTCAAAATAACTTCTATATATGTAAAATTATGGTTATTTCTCAAATTATACTTTTTTTTTCCCTTCAGTGAAACTACATTTACATAGTGTTATTTTGACTTATCAGTAGACACATGTAGTCACCTAAAGGAGTTTTATATTCCAAGACAGTGCTTGAAGGAAAAAGAACATTTTCTATAATTTTGTAGTGAGGGGGAAAAAAAGGAAAAGGGAGACTATTTAATTCAAGTGGATATTTGTGTATTAGAAATGATTGTGGATGAAGTAACTTATTTTACTATTATGGTTGAAGCTCCTATCAAGAAACATGAGAAACACTCTTATTAAATGAGATATGCACCTGCCCCCCAATTTGTAAGCAACAGTTCTAAGAGATGTAAGGATCAAATTTTTAAATTAAGACTATGTCAAGAATTGTGAAGGGTCTGAGATTTTATACAACTTGCAGGTACTAGTCTAGCCTGCCACAATTCACAGATGCTGGCAGAAGACACGAGACTTCTGGATCAGAAGTGAAGGATTTTAGGGGCGCCTGGGTGGCACAGTGGTTGAGCGTCTGCCTTCGGCTCAGGGCGTGATCCTGGCGTTCTGGGATCGAGTCCCACATCGGGCTCCTCTGCTGGGAGCCTGCCTCTTCCTCTCCCACTCCCCCTGCTTGTGTTCCCTCTCTCGCTGGCTGTCTCTATCTCTGTCGAATAAATAAATAAAATCTTTAAAAAAAAAAAAAAAAAGAAGTGAAGGATTTTATTACTCATGGCAGAATGAACAACATGAGCTGCGTGCTTTCAAGTTCTCGCTCCTCCCAAGTCCAATGGAAATAATGCGGAGACGGGCCCAGATGGATCCTGCTCCCAGTGGGATTAGGAAACCCTAGTCTTACACAGGGTCTGCTAGAAAACCTACCCAAACTGCCCAAGATGGAGGCGTTAACTCTATTATGCAGTCAGGAAAAAAAGTCTGCCTCTCTCCGCCAAGGCTGTTATCTAGGCAAACATCCTGGACAAGAGTCCGGGACAGAAGCCCTTACAAGGCGCGTGGAAACAAATGGAGAATCACCCCTCAACAAGATATTACAACAGTGTAAAATATTGCAGTAGGACCTCATATTTACGGTTCTGTATTTGAGAATTCACTCACTGACATTTGTGTGTGACCCTAAAATCAATACTGGCGGCACTTGCAGACATTTGCAGACGTGTGGGGTGGCGCAGCCTTAACACTCGCGTTCCCAGCCGAGGCCAAACAAGGGAACTCGCGGCCTTCTTGTTTTAGCTCGTGTACAGGTGTGCTTTCTGTCGTCTTCTAAGTGTCATGTTGTTAGCATTTTGGGGTACTTTGGTGAGGGGGAGACAGGAATTTTGCTGTTTCAAATGGCCCGGATACTGCTGACGTGCTGTCTAGTTTTCCTAAGTGCAGGAAGGCCAGAGTGTGTCATCAGGAGAATACGTGTGTGTGACACAAGCTTCATTCAGGCTCAAGTTACAGTGCTGTCGGCCGTGAGTTAAAAGTTAGTGAATCAAGGGGCGCTTGGGTGGCTTAGTCAGGTAAGCCTTCCACTCAGGCCATGATCCTAGGGGCCTGGGATGGAGCCCTGCATAGGGCTCCCTGCCTCAGTGGGGAGTCTGCCTCTCCCTCTCTATCTGCCTCTGCCCCAGCTCGTGCTCTCTCTCATTCTCTCTCTCTCTCAGATAAAAAAATAGAACCTTAAAAAAAAAGTTAGTGAATCAAAAATATATGTTATGTACAATGTCATTAAACAGAAACAGGCATAAAATAAGGTTACGTATTGATATGTTTATGAAAACATGATTACCAAAGGCTCACGGGAACCTAACCCTGTATTTCCCCAGGAGCTATGATTCCGTATTGCACTAACTCAATGTATGCAGCAACTTTACAGAGCACCAGCCCCAAATAATGAGTATCAACTGTACAGTCAGCCACAGGTGACAGCAACCCTGCGTCTGCTCTTGTTCCCTCGTGGTCTCTCAGCAACAAAACAGCAAGCGTGAGCCTTGTAAAACTTAAGCGTAATCATGGCTCAACTCAGCTCCCAGCTTGCCAATAACTTTCCCCTCTCAGAATTTAAAAAAAAAAAAAGTGATCTTAATGGTTCCACAGCATCTGAGCTCCCCTTCTTGCCTCTGTGGCCTCTGGCCGCAGCTTCTTCCATTGTCCCTCTCCTTCTGCCCCGACCACCCTGGCTTCCATGCTGTGTATGGGACACTCCAGTCAGGTTCTTGCCTCAAGGCCCCTGCCCTTATTATTCCTCTGCTTAAAGAACTCTCTTTCTTTTTCTGGATATCTCAATGGCTTATTTCCTCATCTCTTTTAGGTCTTTGCTAAACTGTCACTTTCTCATGGAGGCTATCACTGACCAACAATTAAAGTCGCAAACCTATCCCTCCCAGCCCTCAGACTCCCCATCACCCATGCCTGCTTTTTTGTTCTCCATAACACCTCTGCCATCTGACATGGCAGAAATAGTATCTGTATGTTTATTTATCTGGATCCTTCCCACAACATGCAGGGATTATTGCCTGTTTTATTCATGACCCTATACCCAGAACCTAGAAGAGTACTTGCCTGACCATAGATTTTTAATAAATATTGGTTGAATAAATGAAATTTTCAAATCCCTTGGACTTTTCTGTGACTTTTTTTTTCAGTACTGTAAATTCTACCTGAATCTGCTTCCAAAGAAAGTTCCTGAGAACATTTCTTCAAAAACAAATACAAAAGCATTGACAGAGGCAGAGCTTGAAAACCTTACTCAGGTTCAGCAAGGCTAGAAAGCATACGAGAAAAAAAGGTAGCAGAGTATTTTCAAGCTGTCTTGAAAAGAGAGGAATGGCAAATCTTTTCACTTTTTCCATTGACAACAATGTTTTCAGTAGCATGAGAGTTGATATTAGCCTATCAAAATAACCCTGCTTACTTACAAATGTGCTGTGTCTCTATAATTTCTTAAAAGAGTGCTTTATCTTTAGAAAACAAAACAATTAGAGTCTAGCTAAACTGCCCACAGAACATGAACGGTTTCATTTAACTAACTGAGAACACATAGTTTGTTTAATTCCTAAATAAAGAAGCAATCTCCATTAATAGAAGGCAGGTCCCCTACAAGCATGTTTCTCTCTCCACTGAAACAGATAGCAAGAGAACTCATTGTGCCACAGACAACCACAGATAAATGGAACCAATAAAACAGACAGTTTGGTTGGGTGTTAACTCTCATTCTGAGTTTCACCATCAGGTGGTTTTCTCATGCTATTTTAATACAGATTTCTCTGAACCTCACCAACTGGGGAGTGTAAACAGGGCCACATCACCTATCAAACATTCAGATTCACTGGCTCATGCCCTATGGAACATAGGGCCTCCAGCCTCCCTTCAGTGTTTCACGTCATTATTATATGTGGGTTATTTTGGGTGCTCACGAAGAATCCTCTCAAGATTTTCTATCTGCTCATATCCACCAAAACCATCTGAAAGCAGCATTTTGGCTGCTTAAGATCCATCATAAAAACACACATCCTCATCAAGGGTGCAAATGTTGAGAGCCAAAGCAAGCCAATTTTCCCATAGTCCTCCCTAGGCTCAAGCCATGCCACAGCCCAAGTAAGAATTCTGCTCTCCTGAGCTGGGCCACACTTGGACACTTTGTGAGAGCAGCACTTCTGTCTGCTTCTGCTGGCAACCTCTCTGTGTAAAGGGCTCGAACAGAAATACATCTTGGCAAAGTCAGAAGCACACGTACATACGTACGTACATATGTGTATGTAACTACAATATGGCCCTGGGGTAAGAGCCATAAGATACAAAGTGCTACTGGAATATGGAGGAGATTCAGGACTTTATAAGGGAAGACATCATGATGGTAGGAGCGTTTACACAGACCTCAGTCAATGGGTAGTCTATATGTATCATCATTCTGATTATTTAATCCATGACTACAAAATCCCTTTCTTCAGTTTTCCTGATTCCTGTATTTCAAGAGGGCAATCTAAAACTTGAATGTATTACTGGACTCACTTGAAAAATGTTCTCATATAGAAAGTAGTTATATATGGGGTCTCACTGAGAAGATATTAGAGTCTATGCTTTAGTTTAGGTTATTTGGAGTAGTCTTTTTCACACATCACCTAGTTTAAAAAAATATTTCTGCTCAAAAATATCCTGCATGTATGGAACCTATATTCTAGGGCTGCATAGGACAATAATGCAAGGTAAGGAGAAAAACTAGTGGGGTGGATTGTGAGTCAATAAGTACTCATCTATTTATAGGATAGACTCTCTAAGTGACATATGAACAGAAAACTGAAGGCCGTCAAGGAGCAAGTCATTCGGGGGGAAGAGCATTCTAGTTAGAAGGACTGGCCATGCGAAGTCCCTGAGTTGGGGAGTGATTGATGTGTTCAAGGTAAAAGAAGAAAGTAGGGCAAAATGAACAAGAGGGACAGTGGTAAAAGTTGAAGTCAGAGAGGTAGCCAGGATCAGATCACACACAACTTTATGAGGATTTTGTCAGGACTTTGCTTTTAATTTAAGTGAGATAGACATTAAAAGCTCTGAGCCGGAAAATAGTGCTATCTGAATACAGGCTTAAAAACCTCACAAGGGATGCTTTGCTGTGGACAAACTGAGGTGGACAAAGTGGAAGCAGGAAGGTCTACTAGGAGGCTCCCGCAACATATAATGGTGACTCGCCCATAATGGTAGTAGGGAAGGGTATGTGAAGTGGTCCAATTTGGAATAAATAAGAGGATTTGCTAAATGATTATGGGATTTGAAAGAAAGAGAAGAGTCAAGCATGACTCCAAGGCTTTGGTATGGAAACCCAGAAAGGTGGAGTTTCATTTAATGAGCTGGGAGACATGCAGGAGGAACATGCTAGGGTGGGTGGCGATGTAAAACTTGGGAGATCAGTTCTGGAAAATGAGACCTTTCAGGTTTGGGAGTTTACCTGATTTGGGTTAGATTTGCCCTTGCTCTGCAGCTGGTTATCCATTTGATCTTTGGCATTAACTCAGCTCTTCTGAGGCTCAGTTTCCTTATCTGTGTCATGAGGATAACAGAACCCGATGTGTAGGATAGAGTTGGGGGGATTCAAAAAAGGAACAGCATAAAGGCATAAAACAGAAGTTGTAATAGAAACCAAGTATGTATAAGTGATTAATAAGTGGTATTTATCATAATCTCCTTCATGAGATTAGGTGTGAGCTTTTTTACAGCACTCTGAGAACTATTTGCAGAAAACTTTCTAAGATTGTGTTTTTAAGAGATGGATTCTAGCTAAACACTTAAGAAAGGGGATCATCATCCAGTATCATCCAGTTTCTACGTTCATTGTAGCAATTTGTCCTTTACTTTTTAACTTCTTTTCTGTTTTACCATTGTCAGTATTCTGTGCTCTTTCATAGATGTTTTATTATTTTCTCCTCACTTAAGCCAGAAAGCAAAAACATCAGTCTGGTGGAGACTTACGTACAAACCAGTAAATATTCTCTTGGTTTTATTGTTTTGGAATTCATGTAATGCCTCAGATCTATCAAGCCATCAAAATACTATTCTGATTTATTTGCCTCGTGTTGTTCTCCAAAATTACTAATTCATGCTCTGCTTTCTAAACACCTTGTTTACTCCTAATAGATTATTATTACCAGTGAGATAGTGTCCGGTATAATTGGCCTGGATTAAAAACCAAACAGATATCTTTGTTCTCAGAAGAACAGACTGACCTGATGTATTTCCCTGGCGGGCAACAGTGGGTTTGATTCCAGCTCAGTCACTCCACCACCAGCATCAGGGCCTGTCAGCTGCCTACTTTTCCTAGAGACGAGTTTCTTCAAACTGCACTTCACTATGTCGTCTCTTCAGTCATCTTTCCTGCTTGTTAATGTGACATCCTTCAGCCCACTTGAAGGTGGGGCCTTTATGTACACTCATCTCCCATTTTTGTCACAAAGCTAGTCCGCAGACAGCAGTAAGGACTGTTTCACTTCCGGTGCGCTCTGTCTCCTCAAAACGGGTTATTTGTTGTTACACTTGGCACCTCAGTCAGGTGCCAGTGAACTACCTTTTAAAGCCTGTTTTGATAGCTAAGTGTTCCGAGTTTCACACTTACTGAGTTGTTCGAACCACATCTTTTTGTATATTCTCGGGGATCCCCCCTCTTAACTTGCCGGCTCCATTGGTCACCATGGCCCCATTGATTCTACCGCTGACTCCATTTTTGGAGTACATTCAGTATTTCTGAAGAAATCCTTGAATTGACATGTCATCATATTTTTTGATACTGCCTTCCTAAAATATCTCAGTTCCTCACCCATATGAAATTTTACTCAGTTTCCAAGACTCAGTTCTAATATCGCTTCTTCCTTGAAGTCACTTCATTCTACACTGACTCATCCCTACTGCACTCATCAGAGGAGATCTTATAACAGAGTACTTGTGCCCATGTCCTCAATTGACCACAAGCCCCTGCGGGGCAGGCACACTAACTGGCTTGTGTTTTACTTCCCAAAATGCTCTGAATGTAATAAGTGGTCTGCAAATGTCTGTTGAAAAAATACACTTCTTTCCTTAAAATTGTCATTTTTTAAATCTGCTGTGTCTTCATTGTCAGCATTGTTCTAACATAACTGACAGTCCTGGTAGTTTTATGCTGCTAACTGCAGTTTTATTAATTCAACAAATTGGAGCATCTTTTATGTGACTTTTACTGAATTTGGACTTAGGAATGTATAAATTAATGTGTAATTCTTTCCATAGAGGAGTTTACAATATAGTAGAAAAACCTGGTAAGTAAATAATTAATATATGATGTGACATGTGCTGACAACTGATGAGTAAATAATTAAAATATTATGCATCATGTATATTGGGATGGTAGCGATAGCTTTCAGAGTGGTATTTGAACAGCTAAAGAGTTTCAGAGGAAGATGGCACTTGGGTGTTGTTATGTGGGGTTTGGCCAATTGAGCAATATAATAAATATTTTAAGCATCTAAAACAGTGCTTTGCATATGCAAGGCACTCAATCAATGCTATTTGTTGAATTACTTATATGGTGGCAGCTACAATGGAAGTTTAAAGGACAGCACCCAGGCTTGGCTACTAGGAAGGCTCTATAAATGCACTGATGTTGATATGGTTTTCCTGCCTTACAGTAGACCACAGCTTTCAGTCACTTGTATCCTCATCAGACAACTCCCTGGGTCTCACATAAATAAGGTGACGAAAAGAATGAGACCAAGTAATTTCCCAGATTATTAAGATGGCTTCCTAATAGCAGATTCTGGAGAATCTTCCTTGAAAAACACAGCTACCTTTAAGAATGGACCTATAGCATTAATGTAAGAAGGAAACAAAATCATTATGAGTTTTTTTTAATTAGAACACTTCTTCAAATGATTGTCAAATTTCAAGTTGGTATCAGATGCTATAATTTTAATTGCAATGAAATAAAAACTTCTCATTCATCTCTCAGTAATTTACTTGTTAATTGAACAAACATCTATTGAAATCCTATTATGTGACGGTTTCTTTCCTAGGATCCAGAGAGAGAATGACAAATAAGATGACCCTTACCTCTAACTGGTTTATTTCAGCTGACTGAGAAATAAATAATTAGAACAATTCAGTAAATCACAGGGAAGGTTAAGTTAGAGGTGTACATCAGTTTTTTAAGAGAACAGAAGAGGATCTAAATCAGACTGGGAAGCAAAAGGGGTTTCTTCAAAGAATAGTGTGTTGAAACTGATTTTGAAAGGCAAAGACAGGCCAACGTGGCATCACTATTAGATAGTAGAACCATTTGACCAAATGCAGGTAGCTTCCCATCATGACTTAGATTTTCTTCTGCTTTCTTTCTTTCTTTTTTAAATTTCCGCTTTTTATGGCCTTAGTGATAACCAGGAGTTACCACCTATGTAGAGGGCTTATCTCCACTGCCTTTGAAGGAGCATAATTCTAACATGAAGTACCTTTTATGGGCTTAAATGATCAAAACAGAAATCTGCTGAGAGATGGGTTTCATAGGGAGCAGTTGCTTTAAGGGTCATGAGTCCCAGGAAAAACCATCTTGTCTTGTCACAAAGGTGCTATGAAAATAAATCAGTGTTACTCCTATTTCCAAAAAAAAAAAAAAAATGCTTTTACCAGGGTTTGTGTGAATGTACCGATTAATATTTTAGCCATAAAATTTACAAAGTAAGTTCTCATATAAATATCATAAGAGCTTTTATTCTCTGATAAAAATAAGATCAAGCAACTGAATTTATTGAGCCATATAACTATTGTTTCTTTTGTTTAAATTCATCATGTGACCTAACACTCAACAGAATACGGTGTAGTGCCAACACGGTACCTTGAGATGGACTCCAACTATTTCTCACTGAGAAGTTTAAAAACAGTAGGACACTGTAGCACCATTTCTTTTCAAGATGATCAGTGTAGCATCCCTTTCACCTTTATTATCTTTACGATGTTGCCTTAAACTTTGGGTGCTTAGCCCACGGAATGGGAGAAGATATTTGCAAATGACACTACAGATAAAGGACTGGTATCCAAGATCTACAAAGAACTTCTCAAACTCAATACACGAGAAACAAATAAACAAATCAAAAAATGGGCAGAAGATATGAACAGACACTTTTCCAATGAAGACATACAAATGGCTAACAGACACATGAAAAAATGTTCAAAATCATTAGCCATCAGGGAAATTCAAATCAAAACCACACTGAGATACCACCTTACGCCAGTTAGAATGGCAAAAATAGACAAGACAAGAAACAACAATTGTTGGAGAGGATGTGGAGAAAGGGGATCCCTCCTACATTGTTGGTGGGAATGCAAGTTGGTACAGCCACTCTGGAAAACAGTGTGGAGGTCCCTTAAAAAGTTAAAAATTGAGCTACCCTATGATCCAGCCATTGCACTACTGGGTATTTACCCCAAAGATACAGACGTAGTGAAGAGAAGGGCCATATGCACCCCAATGTCCATAGCAGCAATGTCCACAATAGCTAAATCGTGGAAGGAGCCGAGATGCCCTTCAACAGATGACTGGATTAAGAAGATGTGGTCCATATATACAATGGAATATTACTCAGCTATCAGAAAGAACGAGTTCTCAACATTTGCTGCAACATGGACGGCACTGGAGGAGATAATGCTAAGTGAAATAAGTCAAGCAGAGAAAGACAACTATCATATGATTTCTCTCATCTATAAACATAAGAACTAGGATGATCAGTAGGGGAAGAAAGGGATAAAGAAAGGGGGGGTAATCAGAAGGGGGAATGAAGCATGAGAGACTATGGACTCTGAGAAACAAACTGAGGGCCTCAGAGGGGAGGGGGTGAGGGAATGGGATAGACCGGTGATGGGTAGTAAGGAGGGCACGTATTGCATGGTGCACTGGGTGTTATACACAACTAATGAATCATCAAGCTTTACATCGGAAACCGGGGATGTACTGTATGGTGACTAACATAATATAATAAAAAATCATTAAAAAAAAAAAAAACTTTGGGTGCTTAAAAAATTACCATTTTTCTCTTCATACAAATCAGGGACACAAAGATTGTTATATACTAACTATGGCTGAATAGCTTGCAATTGTTTTAGTTTTCTGTCACCTTCAGGTAATTTGAACAATCTTCCACATACCTAAAGCTTTTCCTTCAAATAGTCTACCCTTCCCTGTCTTTACAAACAGACTATTTTAATCTGGGATGATCATTATGAAAATGTATTCCTTTAATGTGTCTTGATACTATGATGCCATTAGGCATTACTATATCTTCTTCCACACGTGATGACCTTTGAGTTCTTTTATCTGACTTTCACATTGCTTCTTTTTGCTGTCAGACAGTTTGCTCTCAATTCTGTAATTGCTATGGTCGTCTCCTCCTCAGTGCTCCCTTTTATGAAATGCTATTTCAAGTGAAACTTTTAAGCAAATGTTAATTGAGGATATACTATGTATTAGTCACTCTACTAAGTGCTAGAGATTAAAAGATACACAAAACATAGTCTCAGCCTTTAAAGAACTATCAAGCAAAAACGAAAGAGAGATATTAGAAAGTAATTACAATTCTGTGTGCTAATTGCGATGAATAGGATTCTATTCTATGGACAATGTGTTTCGCTTTTCCCTGGCTTTGCCACTGCGGGATGGCCTAAGGCAGGATTGAAGGGCTCAGCATCACTGGACTGGGGCAGAATTCAGAACAGAGTTGGATGTAATGCATCACTCATGAAGAAAAATAGAAGCTATAAAATACAAACACATTTGTAAAAATTTTGTCTAAAATAAGAAGAAATTGCTCTTAGTTAGACCAAGGACACTATCCTAGTACGAGCTTTGCATATTTACTTGTGATGTCTGTTTTAAACATTTAAGGTCTTACTTTGCTAACTTTATGTTTCTATAGCAGATATAAAGTGGTTTAAGTGCTTAATGAATTACATCCCAGTGAGTGAAATGTGAATGCATTTACTATGAGAATTTATGTTGCATCATGTCATATTACATCGTATTACAGTACACCATGTTTTATTGCTACTACCTTCGAATTATTAGTATTTTCTAATGAAAAAATTCAAAAATAGTATTATATATACAGATAGCATCTGAATTGATGTGGGGGTCATATTTCTAAATATGCTTTCTGTATGAGATAGTTTGTGCTTATGATAGAATTCTGTATGTAAACCTTATGATTATGCATGGAAAATATGCCCCTGAGAATTAAATAGTCAACTACCAAAAATTTCTGGTGGCAAACACATTTATTGTCTTTTCATCTTTAACATTCTTAACACAATGCATAGTATAGAAATATTGGTTACTTAATATTATCATCATTATCATTAAAAATAATATGCCACCAGACGTATTTTGGAACCCAACTGAAATTCCTACACATTTGGAAAAAAAATTTAGTGATAACACATGAAATTAATTACACCAATGTCAGTACAGTAAGAAAATAAACTGTAATATAGTCAGTCTTTCAGCTGGCTGAATTTCAATTTAACCTCAAGGTTAGAATTCTGTCTACTTTGCCCATTCCTTTACATAATATTCACATAACATACTCCCACCATGTACATCTTTTAGTTCATGTAATGATTTTCAAGGGAATGGATGGAGAAGGTACACATCCATTTCTCCGGGTAGTATGTATAGTTGGAAATCATTCCTTCTCAAAGTTTTTATATTTGCACTCCACATTTCTTCCACTGGGCTCCCACTCTTCCCGAACCACCTCTTTTACACATGCGCATAAGAAAATCATACTATAAAATCTGAAGATGATTTGGGCCTAGCGTTTTTTCAAAGCACTAGTTACTAATTTACTATTGTGACTGTTTTCAAATCCCATTGATATACCTTGAAACATCTACTTTCTAGAAGTATAACTTTTTGATGAACTCCCCAGGATAAATTAGTGGCAAAATGTCACCTTAGTGATTAGAGTCATATAGAGTTTTTGCACATAAACCAGTAAAATTTGCCAAAAATAATGATTTTTCACATATGCAAAAATTATCTTAAGTCATTCTTCCCTTGAGCCAGTTATAGATCCAGAACAATCATTTTTTGGAGCCAGTGATGCTATGGTCTTGTACTTTTCAGCATTGATATCTGATTATGTCAGGAGACCATTTCTGTGAACCCTGAAACTTAAGGTGATACTAAGCTGAATTTAAGGAAACTAAAATTCTGTAATGAATTCATGTCTTTTAGCTTAAAACTGTTTCCTGTACAATAACAGAGACCCAAGAAGAAACAGCAAAAGATATATGGCCTCTAACATATTGATAAAGAGGATAGCAACTATCAGTAGTGGCCAAACCATAGCCAAAACTTACTTGCCCCTCACAAAAAATCCTGGCCCCATAAAACCTAGCTTTATGATTTATCAAAACAAAACTTTGAATGTCCAGAAGTTGAATTACTTGCTGTGTAATAAGTGGGCTACACAGATAATTTCACACAATATTCAGAAGCGTTCTAGGATATATCAGTGGCTGCCCCACTGCCACACAGTAGAGGCAAGGAAAGGTGAGGTGTATTAGTCAGGATTTTCCAGAGAAACAGAACTAATTGTCTGTGTGTCTGTGTGTGTGTGTGCGTGCCCGCTCGCGTGCATGTGTATGTGGAGAGAGAGAGAAGGAGAGAGAGAGATAGGAATGAGGAATTAGCTCACACAATTATGGAAGCTGAGAAGTCCCAATATCTGCCATTTCAAGCTGGAGACCCGGGAAAGCCAGTGGTATAACTCAGTCCTAGTTCAAAGGCTTGAGAACTAGAGGAGACAGTGGTGTAAATTCCAGTCCAGCGGCAGGCAGAGATGAGATGAGATGTCCCAGCTCAAGCAATGAGGCAGGAAACAAGGCAAGTTCCTTTCCTTTGCTTTTTTGTTCTATTCAAACCTGCAACGCGTTGGATGATGCCTACCCACACTGGGGAGAGCATTCTACTTTAGTAAAGTCCACTGATTCAAATACTAATATCATCCAGAAACACACTCACAGAGACACTAAGAAATGATGTTTAATCTGACTCTGTGGCCGGTCTTGTTGGCAGATAAAATTAAGCATTACAAATGGCTACACCAAGTTCTAGAAAATTCATCCCCATGTTTCTACTAAAAACAAGTCTATTTGTATTTATTTTAGATGTACTCACTTTCCAAATAGGTTTCATTTTAAATGATACTAATGTCATTTGAAAATCACTGAGTCCATCCAATGCCACCATGTTTTACAACAAACAATATGAAAAAATTAACAATGAATCAGAATCTTCCAGGCAGATTAAACTTCGACGAAGGTAGCCCCATGTGTATTTAATCAAACATTCTGTGAGAGTATATATGAATTTATGAGGACTAATAGCTGAGAGGAGCCAATAAGATAGGAATAGAAGTCAGTTATTTTGGTTTTGTTTCCAGTTTTGCTATAGAAACTGATGGGGAGGGAATCAAAGTATCTAAGGAAAATACACCTCAAATCTGAAACTATACTTCAGAGTAATTTAACAGGGAAGATGCTGAGACTTTGGCAAGAGGGCATAACAGAACTGGATTCAGAGTGCCCTGCTGTGTTTTGCTGAGGCAAGGCAGAAACCACTGTGAGTAGAGCAAGGTTCTAAAACCTGTATATTGGGGTGCCTGGGGGGCTCAGTCAGTTAAGCCTCTGCCTTCCACTCAGCTCATGATCCCAGGGTCCTGGGATCAAGCCCCACATCGGGCTCCCGGCTTGGAAGGGAGACTGCTTCTCCCTCTCCTCCCTGCTTGTGCTCTCTCTCTCTCTCTCTCGCTACCTCTGTTGCTAGCTCTCTCTCAAATAAGTAAAATCTTTAAAAATAATAATAACTTAAAAAATAAATAAAACCTTGTATATATTGAAGAGAATGGTTTAGGTCCAAACTTAGACAAGTTGGTGTACATGGAAGGATTTTCCCTTAATCATGGCAGTCTAAGAAAGTTAAATGTGTTATCCAAAAGACTTTTCCCCCCATGTGAAACATTCAAAAGTCTTAGGACATGAGCTCTACGTTGACTCTATAGTATTGAACTCATTACAAACTTGGCCAGTGTTTCTGCCTAGGACAGTACAATGGAACAAATCATACACTAAGAATACCTGTGTGTGAGTTCAACCACTGCTTTTGACTGGTTGTGGGGCCTTAATACATCATTTAATCGCTCTGAGACTCAGTTTCCCCATCTGTAAAATTATAGTAATAATTTCTTTCTATCTCACAGCGATGTTTGTCAAAGTTCAATGAGATTAGGAACCTGAAAGCTAACTGTGAATAGAAAACACTACATACATTAGCTCTTATTAAGATTATCGCAGCAGTACCATCCTTAAACGTAAGCAGGAAAGAGCCCTGCCCTGAGCTCTGCTCTTTCAAGTCCTCCTTCTGGACTTCTTTGTGCTGCTTCCCTTCCCACCCATTGGGGACTTTGTACCATATTCCAAAGTCCCATCTTCTGGGCCTGGAGGCCATTTATCCCCAGGTCTCCGTACCACTGGTGCAACTCGCTAGGCCCAAGGGGAGCTAAGGGAAAGCTGTCTGTGGGGGTATGATGGAGTGTGGATGTGTCCCTAGCATTCCACATGCACGTTGGCAAAGCCCTCAAGATGCAGGAAAGAGCTGGAGGTGGAAAGGGAAGAGAGTCATACAGCCATGATTGAAGAACGTATCTTGTTTTATAATTTAATAGCTTGATTTATACCTTCAAATATTTAGAAATGCAATATGCCAGTCTTCGTTTCTACTTTTGCCTCAGGCAACACAAATATTAACTGTTTCACGGTTGCCATCATAAATCATTCTGTGGATTTACAACTTATTCCCACAAATATTTTTTTCTTATTTTAAGACTAATTATTGTTGTTAGATATCTTACCCTGGAGAGGAAAATACACTACTGTGTACTAAAATCTTTTTTGAGTTCCTTACTCTGGGCACAATCCCAACCATCTCTCCATGACGAAGCCCCCCCTCCAGCTACACTCCTGCATTCCCTGCAGCTGCCTCACTAATTCCTAGGTATTCTATTTCATCCCCGGACAGTGGTACCTGATGGGTACAATCCTCTTCTCACATCAGCTTGAAAAATAAAAAATTATAATCTCTTTTTTTCTTTGGTAGCCAAAAGTAAACCCTTTATAAAATGCTAATGTTGAATGTACAAGGATGATAAGGAGATTACATAGTTTAAGCTTCATAGTGGAGATTGCCTCTGTATGGAATCTCTGTAATGATTTTGTATAATATCCATAAATAGCATAGGATACTATTTATCAGCAGAAGAACTGGTCAAAATTACTTTCAGTTTTGTTTTTAAGATTTTATTTATTTATTTGAGAGAGGGAACAAGCTTGAGTTGGGGGCAGAAGGAAAGGAAAAGCAGGCTCCCTGTTGAGTAGGGAGCCTGGATGTGGGGCTCCGTCCCAGGACCCTGAGATCATGGCCCGAGTTGAAGTCCGACACTTAACTGCTTAACAGACTGAGCCTCCCAGGCGCCCCTGCTTTCAGCTTTGGTGACAGATGTGAAGAGACTGGAGCGCACTACACACTGGCATTTGTACCACTGGTAGCTGGGCAAACCGCAGCAACACCCACCTACCTGTACTCATCATCCAGATTACTCACGTGAGGTAGTGAACAGCACGGTGTCCGTTAGGCAGCTTCTTTCTTCAAAGTTGAGACTATCATATTTATTCTCCTGCCCTACATCAGGAAGTCCTTTATATACTACAAGCGCCCAAGGAAAGTGGAAAATCTACTATAAATGTTTTATGTTAGGTAAAAAATATTTCAGTTATCTATTATTTGAGTTGACTTAAAGGATTATGTCAAAACCTTAAATACCTTCCCATCTCAATGCAAAAACATCACCACTACTGCCGTATCCTGCATTTGCACAGAGCCCTTTTGTTCCAAGATTTTGCTTTCACATCCCTTTTCTCATTTTTTGCACTGTGATAACCCTATGTTGGGGAAATCTTGACACAAATATCTCTCAGTCACCTTACTGTTTTCACTATCTTCTATTTCCTTTTTTTCCATTATTCCTTGACAATTGAGGCATTCGAAATAATTCTCTTTTTTTAAAGATTTACATATTTTTATTTTTGAGAGAGAGAGCATGCGTGCACACGCATAAGCACAAGCGGGTAGAGGAGCAGAAGGAAAGGAAGAGAATCCTAAGCAGACTGCCTGTGAGTGTGGAGCCCAACTGGGGGCTCTATCTCAAGACCCTGAGATCATGAGCTGAAATCAAGAGTGGGTTGCTGGGATAAAGAAAGGAGAGGTAATCAGAAGGGGGAATGAAGCATGAGAGACTATGGACTCTGAGAAACAAACTGAGGGCTTCAGAGGGGAGGGGAGTGGGGGATTGGGATAGACTGGTGATGGGTAGTAAGGAGGGCACGTATTGCATGGTGCACTGGGTGTTATACGCAACTAATGAATCATCGAACTTTACATCAGAAACCAGGGATGTACTGTATGGTGACTAACATAATATAATAAAAAAAAAAACATTAAAATTAAAAAAATTTAAAAAAAAGAGTGGGTTGCTTATCCGACTGAGCCACCACCCAGGTGCCCCGCCCCAAATAATTCTGATAAATATAAACAGATCTTTTTGTGTCCAAACCCCGAAGTTGTCCTTTAAGTAAGGCCAATCCATACATGAAACAAGCCACAGAAAATTCGTTTCAAAATAGCCTTGGATAAGCAATAATCCCCAGGGAGGGGGGTGCAAACTCAGATGCCTCCAAAGAGTAGCAGTTAAAACTGATGAAGTGCCCCACAAAATCCTAGGCTCTTCCTAGGCTCTTTTTATGCGACTCCACGTTTACCTAGTTATACTGCTTTTTAAAATTCTGCGAGTAATACACACCCCTCAGAGCACCAACTAGTAACCCTATCCCCCCAGCTGTCCTGGTTCCTGCTTTTCTTCTACACCTTCTTCTTCAACCTTGCATTTTTTTTTCAGACTCATGGCTTTTGACTTTATCTTCCATTTGGATGCCAGAATTCCTCCTTTGACTGAGGGAATATTTGACTTCCATAGTTTGAGCACTTTGGCTCTCTTTCCAATGGAGTTTGCAGGTGCCCTCTAGCTGTGTTCCTGATTTTGCTCCTAGGTGTTACCTTGGGAGTATAGAGTCATAATTTATTATATCTGTCTTAGCTGTAGGCTCCTACGGTGGGTCTGCCCTTTGCTCTGATCCCTGTCTGCCACCCACACTTGCAAGAGAGAGGGATCCTTACAACCCTACTTAAAATCTATCACTGATTTAAGTGTTCGAGTTTATTTTCAATTACTCATATTTAAATGCCAGGCCATGTTTTAATTATGTATTTTAGTGTACAGCAGTGAGGTACATGGTCTTCAGTCTCCGAGATTGATCCTTTTCCTTTAAAAGAGAAAAAAGTTCCTGGGCACAAAATTTGTTCTATTTCAGACTTCAAACCCTTCTTCTGTAATCAGTGCTCAGTATGAATGTATAAGGACTCATTAACATTTCGTTGCCTGTTTTGAGTTGCATTTAAACTCTCCCATCATGGATTATAAACAGAGTGATCACATTTGACCTTTCAGGGTATAAAAGTGAGTTGTTGTTGTTTTTTTTCAAATTCCTCTAAATATTATAAAGCACAATAGGTCACCTCACTGTTATCTTTTCTTATATAGGACATTTAGTTCTCTTCAAGAAAAAAGTCCAAATGATGTCTTGATAATCTTTAAAGAACGATTATGATCCCCATAAGGATCTAAAAACTGAATTTGCAATTTTTAAAAAATATTCAGCTACACACTATATCTCCTACATAATTAGAGCTCTTTTATGCTCAAAATTTCTCAAGCAACATTGAGAATAGATGGTTGGATGGAGGGATGGATGCATAGATTTATCTCAATTTATCAGTATGTTTATTATTTTACATCAGACTTATTACCCTATTATGACTGATAACAAGGGGTTTTATATATATATATATATATACACATATATATATATATACATATGTAATAAAGTCAAAGTGATTTTTGACTAATTTTTCAGTTTTTTTAATCATCTCAAATAACATGGACCTATCACATGTTTGTGTGTGTGTGCACACACGCGCACACGCTTGTGAGTGTTTTCCTCCTATAGACCGAGGACAATAAATTGCTTACAGAAGGAAATGAACCTTGGAGTAACTTGAAAAAGACCTTGACTTAAATAACTAAAATTATATCACATTATTTAATAGTCTTTTAATGGACAGCCTATCACCTTACAATCACTTAAAGCATAATAATAATTTGTGGCTAGCAGTTATTAAGAGTTTCTTATACCATAATAGTACTTTTCCGTAAGAATTTTAATAAGAAAAGGTAACTGGCTTTTGAAGTTATACTGATAGGTGAGATTTATTGAGCACCTACTGTGTATTAAATACTCTTCTAAGTGCTTCTTATGTAGGAATTTAATTTGCACAGCTACCCTCTGAAATAAGTACCGTTACTACCCTCTCATCTCATGGATAAGGGTAGCGATAGTACTTATCTCAGAGGGTGGCTCAGTGGATCCACGGCTCATACATCTAACCACTCTGCTCTACCATTTCTCGGGAGTCATGAAAGATTTCACTTTGACTTTACTTCTCACTGTAGGAAAGAGGGAGGCCAGGGGGGTGGGGGTGGGGGGGAGGCACATCTCTAACTTCATATTAAGCATTACTCACTTACTCACCTTCTAAGTACTCTACAGTTGTTCATGTAGTACATATGATTTTTTCAAGGTTAAATTGCAAAGTAAAAACAGTATTGTACAAGCAATAATAATGGCTTATACTTTCCACCCCAAAGCATTTCCTAACCAGAAGTTGGAAAATTTTGCACGCATCACTGAAAAATAGCTCCCTTCAACTGAATAATGCTAATGTTTATTAGCACTTAATAGCCTAAGACAGGACAGTATTTTGAAATTCAAGAGTAATTTGAAGTAAGCAGAATGTGAATACACCACAGAAGTGTTACCATATTTCAAAATAAATTGTTCAGCACCTTGCACACCACAGTTCATCAGTATTGATTGCTCTAATGCTAGAGCAATTCAACAGACCAATGAAAGTTTTATTTTTATGCATGAAAATGGTTCTTGAAAACCTGTGACTTTGAACGAATCAATTAACTCTCTATGTTCACCAATCACCTAATGCCTAGAAATGTGTTGAGTAAATTCGAGTTTGTAAGGGTATAAAATTCTTAATTGTGTGCTAAAATGGAAATGTGAAAGCTTATTAACTTCAAGAACCAAATGACAACAAAAAATAATCCTATCCTTAATAGAACTTACATTTCAGTGAGGAGAGGAAAGAAAGAAATTTTGAACGGCACAAATAAGTAAATTATATAAAACATTAGAAGACAAAGTACTGTTAAAAGGAGAAGTAAAAAGTAAGGAGTTAAGGAGTAGGGGAGGTAGTTTGCAATTTTAAAAACAGTAGTCAGGGAAGGTCTCCTTGATATGATAGGATGTGAATGAAGACGCAAAGGAAATATGGGGGTAAGCCTTGCAGATACTGAGAGAAGCCCTGGAGGACTCGCCCGTGAGACGCGAGTATACCAGTGTGCCGAAGAAATGGCAGAGGCCAGCACAGCTGGAATGGAGAAGGCAAGGAAGGAGAAAAGGAGATAAGGTCAGAAAAGCAATCACAGGCCAGAGAATCTGGGGCTTTGTGGGCCACTGGAAGGACATTGAGTTTTACGCTGAGTGAAATGGGGACCCATTGCAGGGTTTTTCTCCCCTGTCTATAAAGCCACAGTGTAGATCCCTAAGCTGAATGGAATGGTACTTCACCCTGTGGTGGAATAGCAGGAAGGGCTGTGTTGAGTTTCCTTTGCCCAAACATGTATTTCCAGCCTTATTTCTGAGCTACGAGCTCCAGTGACATTGTATTATTATCTGTTCCTCTAAGCGCATCATGCTGTCTCAGGTGCTTCCATATCTAGACTAATGCTATCCCATCTGCCCGAACTGCTCTCTCTCAACAGTGCCTTGTACATGTGCAAATTTTCTTCTGCTTCTTCCTGGATGTCCCCACGGCTACTTGATATTTCCTGGAATTAACTGAAAATTCTATATGCCCAGCACTACAAGAAGCATTTTATATATGTTATCTCATTCAATCTTTGTAATAACTTTGAAAAGTAGATTATTTTATCCTAATTTTGCAACATATTTTAATACATTGACTCAATAATTCAACATCTTGACGTCAACCTTGTAGAAAAGGTACAATGCTTTGTCTTTCAATAATGGGAGAGGTAGTGTGTTAGTTTACTGCCATACAAAGTATCACATACAAAGCCACCCTTGGTGCCTTAAGCAACAGAAACTTGTTTTCTTACAGTTTTGGAAGTTAAAAGTTCAAGATCAAGGTGTTGGTAGGGTTGGTTTCTTCTAACGCTTCTCTCCTTGGCTTGTAAATAACTATCTTCTCCATGTGTCTTCATCTGGTTTTTCCCTCTGCACATGTCTGTCCCAACCTCACCTTCTTATAAGAATATCAGTCATATTAGATTAGGTCCCATCCTAATGACTTCATTTTTACTTAATTACCTCTTTAAAGATCCTACTTCCAAGTACAGTCACTTTCTATGGTATTGGGGGTTGGGACTTCAACATATGAATTAGTTATACTCTAGAGTTAGTATAACAAATTTGATCACTTATTCTTACTGTAAGACCATGACTTAGTGATTTAGCCTCAGTTTTCTCATCTGTACGATGGATAGAATAATGTTATTGTGGTGATTAAACATGATCTGTCCATTCTTTATTCTTTCATTCAACAAATGCTTGTTGGGTGACTAGTCTCTTCCACCTATTGAGTTAGATATCCATAGATACAAATATCAAGACCTGCCTTAAGGAGCCTCTGGGAAAGAATCCAATTGCACAATACCTGCCATATAATAAGCACTTAATAAATAGTTTGGGGATAAATGCATGATAAACAAATAAATTTGTATAACAAAGGTAATTGTCCAATTGTTCCATGTCTTCCCTGAACTTGAGAAAAGTTTTCAAGTGATTCTTCACCCATCTGGAAACTGACCATGAAAATATGAATCAGACTCATTAATTTAGCATTTCTTCCTTGTCCCCCTGCACAAGAAACTCAAAGTTATCTCATATAAATGTAATCTTAAAAACAGAACACATGCATCTCTTTTAAAATATTAAAATTCAGAATTTCTGATTCTGGATAAAGAAATAAAAGCAATTGTTTCTTGACTATCTGGACAAGACGTGAACTCTTCCTCCCCCTTTTCTAAATTAGTATATTTTAAAAATCTAACTAAACATTGAATTTCTCCATTGCAAATTTGAAAAACATGAAAAACACCAGAAGGACAAAGTAGTTACCCATAACCTCAAAAATAATTGATAATACTTGAATTTATTTCATTCTGGAATATGTATGCATGTATGTGTATACATAACTGTAATTTTACATATAATTTTATATGTTGCTATTCGTTAGTACTACAGAATAATCATATTTTATGTTATAAATTCTTTGCAAACACTGTAAAGCCTATGACAATTCTTTCAGTGGCTATCCCAAACTTTATGTAAGCATTCCTCCTTGTGCTTTTATAAAAATCATTGATCATATGACATGGTCCCGTTTATGTTATGGCTATGCATGTATACAATAGACATTCTTAAAATTAATGCCTCCAGGCTAATGAAAAACAAATGTTTTTTATGGTAACTTCTGAGGAAGGTTGGGGATGAAGGGGCTTTTGAGAAGAAGTCCTATCACTCTTTGCTATACGCTGCATTATTGAAGGAGTATACATTATTTCTGTAATTTAAAATATCTTAAAATAAAATAACAACACTGCAATGATCACATTTGTGTATGAAACTCTCCCTAAATTTCAAACTATTATCTCAGCATAAATTCCCAGAAATGTATTACTAAATCAGAAAGTCTGCACATTTTGAAGCCTTATGATAAAAACTGGCAAATTGCTTTCCTAATGAGCTGTCATAAGCAAGCTCTTGAGGAAAATAGTAAACAATTGAACCAGAAAGAAATATTCTCATCATAAATTTAAATGAGGTTGACTCATCAAAGTTCAATTCTAAATACACATCTTTAACTCTTTCCAGTCTTTTCTCTCACTGGGAAAGTTAAATTAGATCATCATTCCAATAGAATATGCTAAATATGTACAATAAGCCTTCACTTACAAAATGTCACAATATATGCTTATGAGAGCTTTTTATAGAAATATGTATTTAACCTGTTTGGCTTTTTTTTTTTTTACCTAGTTGACTTTTAATAAGCATGTGAAAATTTTTTTCCATTTACAAAAGACTTGTTCAATAACTTTTAATATCAAGTTATTTTGTTCGTTTCATATGTGAAATACAAATGGGTGTAATCTTTAATTTGTCCCCAAATATCTGTTTCCATAGGTCCTTTAACTGCTTTCTAAAATGTAACTTAATGATGATCTTTAAATGCTGACAAATGGCAGTTTATAAGGACAAATTTTACTCAGAGCATGAAACAGTTAAATGTTTCTTTTCCTATTTTCTCAAAAGATAATTATCAGAAAATTCAAAGCATTTTATGGGTGTGCTATTTTTATTTTAATGTGGTCAATAGGTCTGGATACAGAAGTTAAAAAAAAACAGAAAATATATATTTATAGTTCATTACATTTTAAATGTTAAACCAAGGGGGGTAGCAAGGTACAGTGAAAAGTAGGGTTTGGCTATCAAAACGGACACGAGTTCAAATCCCAGCTTTGTGACCTAAAGCAAGTTACTTAATTTTGCTAAGTTTTGGTATTTTTCATTTATTAAATACGTAAGGAAACTCATTGCAATGATTTTAAGCAATATAATTGATACATCCTTAATAAGTAGTAGATATTATTATTATGTCTGAATCAAAAAAAATGTGTGCTGTCTATTAAGTAGTACATATTATTTTTATGTCTGAATCAAAAAAAAGTGTGCTGTCTATTTAATATTTTTAAAATAGAAAATAAATCCTAATAGCTATTTCCTGAACTTGAAGCCTATGATTACATACCAGAAATTATTTTCATTTGCATATAAGGATATATAAATAAATAAAATATATGATATATATCTTTAATTATTAAATCTTATATAAGATGTATATTATATAATATATATCCCAGAATATTAAAATGAGAATGTATGTATGTGTATGTATATATACACATGTATGGGGTATATCTTATATAATTTTATATATTGATATCAAATACAAATATGTATTGAAATATAAAATTTTTTATTAACATGCAAACTGTGTGTGTATGATTATAACAGCCGTGCCTGTGGGGTGTCTTATGAGATACAAGCCGCCAAATGGTGACCCCATGGGTTGGAGGCCATCAGCCCAGGAGGTGGGAGTATTCACCCAAGGCAGAACAAAGGAGACAGAAGTTTGTAGAATACACTGCAAGGGACCTGCAGGCAGAACAGCAAGGGAAAGACTGTCTGCCAGGAGGCAGTGGTGGGGGGCTGTAGTTAAAGGGGGAAGGTGAGGAGGTATGGGAACATATGGAATTTTCCTTTTTTGGTACCCATGTCCGGGTGTAAGTAACTCATCGGTCAGCTGGGGCTTATGGCTATTTTGAGGTGGGTCTCCTAATGGGCCTGTTTGTATTCAGCCAGGGGGTTGGGGGTCACTGCGGGTCACTTCTACCTTACTCAGGTTTCCATTGTTCAAGCTGATTGTCTAAAAATGGCCTCTAAACTGACTACATTCATTCACCCAAGAAATATTCTTTGATACATACTATATGCCCATTATTGTTCTAGAAACTGTGGATAGAAAAATGAAAAAAAGAGACAAAAAGTCTTACCTTCATAAAACATACATTCACATGAGGAGGAAAGGCAATAAAAAGAATAAGAAGACAAATGAGCAAAACATACAGTATGTTAATAGGTAATAGATACTAAGAAAAAAAAACCCAAAAAAAAGGAGATAAAAAGTTAGGGGGTGGTTTGCACATTTAGAATAGGGATCAGGGAAGTAAGCCTTACCAAGATGTCGTTTAAGTCACGATCTAGAGAGTGAGGGAGTAAGCCACATAGATAGCTCCGAACTTTCCAGGTAGAGAGAAGAGCAAATGCAAAAGTACAGTGGTGAGGACATGCCTGGAAGAGGCCCTGCAAACTCCCTCAGTGAGGTGGTGTGAGAATTCAGAGTTTAGTATATGCAGCATAGCAAAGACAGCATCCGCTGCATAAAAAGAACTCAGTAAATTTTAGTTATTATCCATAGTGCTTGCATTAGTCATTTTATTTAATAATCATTAAATAGTATTTTTGTATTTGTTTTGAAGTTTTCAGTTTTTATTCAAGGATTTGGAATCACCTGTACTCAGTCGCATGCCATATAAGCCATTGTATAAACAATTTCTGGGTTTAATCATACGGAATACAATGACATATTTTTATAAGACATGTTCCATCTCTCCTACTACATTTACAGCATTGATACCTCCTATATCCAGCACAGTAATACCTTACACATGATAAATGTTCATAGAGTTTTCTTCATTGAATGAGGGAGTGAACATGTTATTTTTTCAGTAACTATTTACAGTTTTTGCAGATTGGCCTCATTCACTAAACCATAGTTAACTCTGTTTTCTGATGCAGATTATAATTCCCAATACCCTCATTAACCCATTTATTATTCTCTACAATTGTCTGTAAGTGATCATTACTTAGGGTAATATAAATATGGAGAAAAGATGCTTTTCATTTAGGGAGAGCAGTTATAAGTTCGACAGCTCATTCATGATTATTAGTTGAATTAAGATCTGCTGTATTATGCTGTACATTTCAAACAAATCAATCCATCTGTCCCTGAGTTTGACTGTTTCTTTTGAATAGGCATGTGAAGGTTTCAAAAGGTTGATTTTGCATTAACAAGAAATTCTGAAAGTACAGGCCCGAATATGTGCAACATTTTGAGGCAGCATACCTATTTTTATTACCTTCCAGACACAAAAGAAAACTCATAAGGCCAAAATTAGTGTTGCATTTAGAAACCGTGTAATTTACAGCACTATCTGGATTAAGTAAACTGAACATTTGTTTGACATCTTTGACATCTGCTTCACCCAACTAGACTCTCTTAATATAATGTTGGAATCCAAAAAATCAGAGATAGATCTGTTTGACTCAAATGAAAATTAGTTGAAAAATTATGACCTGAAAGCTAGATGGCCCCTATGGGTAGTTCTTCTGTAAAATTATCAAGCTGTTTTGCTCTCTACTTAAAGTGTTTGACATGAGAAAAGTCTTCATTTTATATAGCAAAAAAAGCTGAAAAACCGTCTAAGTAATTTTTTTAGGAGAATGTATACATTTTTTAATGGTACTGTTCTGTGCATGGCTAAGAGTAGTAGCAGATGCTTTTTTCTGTGCCTAAAATTCCATGATAAAAAATTGAAATGTTGTGGCAAATGATTATTAATATTATATTGCTCTATAAAACAAACAGATTTAATTTTTTGTCATTAGTCAAGGTACTATGCAAGTATGGTTACAGGACCAACCAATCATTTGGGGACCATAAGAATCTGAAAAAAAAATATTGTGGAATTACCTCCCTACTACAGAGGAAAACTTCTTCTTAAATATGTATGTTAAGTAGAAAACAGCTATAAATTAGCGTTTAACAGATAATCGATCCCAGGGGATCCAAAAAATAAAAATAAAGACAGGAAATGTGATGAAAACAGAGAGCAAAGAACTATATAGATCAAGGCTAGAAATGCCCCAAGAGAGATATGAGAAGCACTGGAAGAATTTAGTCAAAAGGAAGGGGAATTTTGGAGCAAGAAGGAAAAGAGTAGGGCTGAAATTTGAATATCCCAGAGAGAAGAAATGATTCACGAGACATCTAATTTTGTGTTCACCAATCACTATACACATCTCTTATCTTCGTACTCAGCCCCTCACCCTCCCTTTCCATCGCACTTGCTTCTCTGTGATACTCTCTCCCATACACTGGTGTGTGCTTGTCCCCACTGAAACCTGCCTGATTCCCTGGAACATAGCCTCACCAACTTCCTCACTTGTCTCTTCCCCAGAGCCCATGGAATCTTCTACTTTATTATTATCAAGGCCCCGCCTATCTTTATCTTTCACTTCAGTAGGTCTACCACCTCCTCGCACTGATTAAAAGCTTACTTCCTACATATGACACCTCTTCCTTTGAAGCTTTCTTAGGTACAGTTCTAATTCTCTACAAATCTTTCACTAACTTGTCTCCTTGGCTTTGACAGTTTTTTAAATTCATGACCTAAAATACAAAGATCGAGTTTTACTGTTTCTTTGCCATCCTTGTCACTTTCCAGACATTCCTCCATATTCTACAGTTAATGGTTATATTACTGAATCAAAATTTTTCTTTCCTCTCATCCATTTGGTTTATATGACATTAATGTTGGTGATTCATCAGTCTTCAGAGTAACTTCATCTCCTTGTATCTGGTGACCTCCCTTTTCATTTCACCTCAGATACTCACATATACACGACAGTGTCATGAATTCATAATGGTCTAGAGATGCTCACCACCATGACCTCAAACTCTGAATATTTGTGTCAAAGAAATGTCAAAAATGGTGATTGACTGAGGGCTATGGAAAGGTATTGGAGGTTGGAAATACATTGAGGCACTTTGCATTGATGAGGCATTCAGCCTTAAGTTTCTGTGTTGTTGTTTTTTTTTTTTGATTCATCCAGAATTTACCTAACACTCACTTTGTGTGAGAATGCAGTATATTGACACAGTCCAAATAGAGTGAATCAAAATACAAGGAGAGTCACTTATATTGAGAAGTATAGAACTAAGAAGCCAGAATACATACGTCCAATTATCAATGCACATTTTCTTCTGTACAAGTCAAATAATTACTGCAAGTATGCTTTTATAAATGCCAGAGGAATCAGAAGAAGGAAATGAACAGTAGTGATTGCCACAATGGAATTAAGATAACTTAGTATACCCAGCTCCAGCCATGTTCTATAGACAGGGTAATGTCATTTTAGATAGTGCTGAAAATCATTAATATGTTATCACTCTTTGCCTCTATTTCTCTATTTATGTATAGCTGTTCTTCAGCTGATGGTTACTAGAGAAGGGATCAAACCATAGGCAGCCAGAGAGCACTAAAAGAGGAAAGAAGAGCCCATATTGTCATTTCCTAGACGGGTGCCCTTTCCAAGTCATTTAACCTCTCCAGCCACTAAGCTTCTCTTCAAACGTAAGGAGGTGTTAATGCCATCTTTCTCTTACTGGTTATGTGGCCAGAGAACATACTGAGATGCCTCAGTAAGATGACACTCTAATTTCACAAAGAATATACTTGTACGTTGCTTCCTGGAGGTGGGCTTCTTATAGAAATCAATAACCAAAACTATTCTGTGCTAATGCTGACTAAATTCTGTTGCCAAAGACGGCATATTCCAGATATTTTCCTCAACTCATGGAGCAGAACCTATGTAAGATCTATAGACTAACCACGTCTCTCACCTTCCACACTGCCCACGCTTTACCTCAGCTGGCGCTGGTCTTTGCCCACTTCCAACCTTGAACCTCAATTTATTCCCTTTACTTCGAGGGCTTCTCTTGCAAACTACCATTCCACTTCTGCATGAGCTGTCACCGTTTCCTCACCTCACACTCAGCTTCATCCGCCCTCAATAACCAACTTCATCGCTTCTAACACCTCTCAAATGTCTCTCTGAAAAAATAAAAATGACTTCCTAATTGTCTCCCTCAATACTCTCTTTCTAGTACTCATGCAATTTGACACTGCTGTAGGATGTGATACTTCTTGAAGCTTTCTCAACCCTTGGCATTTACAACAATGAATAAAACTGAACTGACATTCACATAGAAGAATGAACGAAACTAAAAATCTCTGAGATTGTCTTAAAATGTTAGTGAAAGCTTTCAAATAATTGCCAAATTCCAAATCCACTTTTTATATCAAATTTGAAACCGCGAGTGCAATTCTCTTCCATATCCCCTGTTAAAATCCTCAACATCTCAGGGTCTTCCTCAAATGTCAGTTTCATCCACAAAGATTTTCCTGTCCCCATTAGTCACTCCCTCTCTTCTGATTCCAAATTTTTACTTTTATTACAACATATATCATACCCAGAATTGTAGTATTTTAATTGTATATAAAACCGCCTTCATGGGTTTATGCAGAGATCATGCAAACAAAATGCTTTCCACACTATGAATATTCAAGAATGGATTTTTAAAGAAAGAAGTAATGTCAGAGTTCATTAACCCACTGTGCCTTATTCTTTCTACACATCCTGTTATACAACAAAGTACAACAGGTCATGTAAGAAAATAAAGATATGAATCTTAAGACTGAGTAGTGGTTTTTGCAAATATTAAGCAACTCAATTCCATAACCAGTAAGAGTTATTTTCTGAGCAGTTGACTAGCTTGCTGGCTATTAGTCCTAAAATCCTTCATGCACTCTGGCTAAAGAAAGGAAATTGGTAGGCTCATCATTCTGATTCTTGTGAACAAGAGAGTTTATGGGCTTCACATCATGTTTAAGAACTCCGGTTATAACCTAGTGCCAAAAGACAGACACAGCAAATGACTGTCACATTCACTTGAGACTTAGGAATTTGAATTTGTTTTGCACCTAAGCGCTTTCATTGGAAGTCAAGGTGGATTTCTCCAATGCCAGAAATCGATTACTATCCATATTTGAATTTACTGTCAAATAAATCTACCGTGACAAATGTTGTAGAATATGAGTCAATTACTTTAAAAAGAAACAGCTTTCTTCCATTTTCCATTTTAACAATTGCCGTGTTTACTTATCCTAGATCTGTGCTTATTATAAAAGTTTACAAAATATTTCTGGTCCCTGTACTTTCAAACTCTTAATTATGACTTTCTTGTACATATACCAAGAAAAGCAATTAGTCAAATTTTCCAAGTTCACTTTTTGACTTTTTGCCATATGCTTTTATAAGCTACCATATGACTCATTTCTTGTCTCCTCCTTCCAAATGATTATAGAAATCACTTTGCATTTCTAAATGTGTGTTTGTTTTATTCCATTAAATTAGACATTTATACTCGCAACCCATCAATATGTAGAATTAGTACATGTAACTAACAAGCATGTACAAGCTTAACTGATGTCATATTTTTAACAGACCAACACAGCAGCTTGTCTCTGCAGGATTTAGTAAACCATACTTATCCACAGTGTCTGAGAAAACAGAAGAGACTCCACTATATATTTATTATTTTTGTAATAAGTACATGAAAATAAACATGTAAAAGTAAATACAGGTTCTAGTTCTACTCACAGGAGTGAAATATGTGAACTGAAATGATAACTTGAAATGAAGTTTTATTAAAAACAAAGGTACTTTTGGGGCACATGGGTGGCTCAGTCAGCTGAGCATCCGACTCTTGGTTTCAGCTCAGGTCACGATCTCACGGTTGTGGGATCGGGCCCCACGTCAGGCTCTGTGCTCAGTGCAGAGTCTGCTTCAGATTCTCTCTACCTCTCTGTCTCTCTCTCACTCACTCTCTCTCTCTCAAACAAAACCTTTTTTTAAAAAGGCACTTTTGTTTTTAGGTTCTGAAATAGGTCTGTTAAGAAAGCCAAATTATGCTTCAAGACTAATCAGTGATAGACTAACATTATAAAATGTTGTAATGTTAAATTATAGCAAATTCCAATCTCACTAAGAATAAGCTAAGTTTCACGTTTTCACTTTAAAGTTTTTGTTTAAAGAAGTTTGTGCTACCCTGTTTAACTTCAAAAGTACTCATCACCAGGTTATTTAAGGATCACATGCTATCTGCTAAGAGAATCCAATTTAACAGAAGTAATATGACATGATCAGTCAACAGCAAATACTTCGGTGACAAGCAAAGCTGGGTTCAAGCCCTAGTTCTGCCACTTATTATGTGACTATAAGGAAGTTCTTAGAGTCCCAAGGCTTTGGAAGGCTTAATTCTCTCATTCACAAATGAGGGACCATAAGAGCTTTTACTTTTGGTGGTGGTTATGAAAATTACATAAGAAAGGACAAAGAGTGTGAAATAGAGTGAACCTCATGTGAATATTAGCTTATCAACTTGTCAACACCTGTCACTATTATCAACTTGTCAGTATCTATTATGATTATTACTGTCATTTATCATTATTATGCGGCACCAATGAAGAAACACTGTATTATAAGAAATACTGCAATAAATACTTGAAAGTATTGCAAGACATACAGTCATTGCAAGTGTTTAAGAAGCCCACTTACAAAACAATTGTAAAGAGAATTAGTTTTTAATATATGTATATAAGTTTAGGTCAAAGAAAATATAGTTAAGGCATTTGGAATGAGTTCAATAGTTTGGGTGACATTAAGATAATCAATTCAACAGCTAACCTACAATTTGGACGTGTCAAAATTAATTAAATTTTTAGTCCTGATGTAACCATTTTGGAGGCGCCTGGGTGGCACAGCCAGTTGAGCGACTGACCCTTGATTTCCACTTGGGTCATGGGATTGAGCCCTGCCTCAGGCTCTCGGCTGAGCAGGGAATCTTCTTGATATTCTTTCCCTCCCCCTCTGCTCTCCTCCTTCTCCCCCCGACTTGCTCACTCTTGCCTATGCACTCTCTCTCTCTCTCTCAAATAAATACATAAAATCTTTTTTAAAAGTTAATGTAACCATTTTTTATGGGTTAATGAAGGTGTTTGTTACCTTCAAGGAGGGAGATGTATATGTTTCTTAAAGTTTCTTGAGAAGTGAAATTATGAGAAGGAAACAGGGGCTGAGCATTTATTGTGCAAGGACCGTGCCGGACATTGATTCCTCAAGAGAGTCTCATGAGGTATTACTGCTTATCTTTTGCAAATGAAAACCTGAGTTTCCAAATGGCCAAGTTGCCACCCAAATGTCACATAGCTGGTCAGTTGAAGAAGCTGGAATTAAAACCCAGATTTTTCTAAGCCACAGCCCTTGATAGTCCTGTGTTTAGCTGTGTGATAATGTAATTCCAAAGATGAAAACCCTGGGTGTGAGTAGTCAAGTCCTGGAATAATGAAAAGGTGAAGAAACAAAGAAGGCTTTTGTGCTTTATGCAAATAATTTTTCCTAAAAATTGGTTATAATTTATTATGTGAAGTTCAAGACACTATATGATATTCAAACTTCTCTCTTTTGCTGTGCTACGGAATGCTGTGAACCAGGAGTGCAGCATTCTGAATATCCGCTAGGTGTGCATTCCGAAGTGTGGGGGTGTCTCTGCTCAGAGCCTAGACTTCTAACCAGCTCACATTCAGTGCTTTCTAGAGCTAAGGCCTTATTTTACTGTATTGAATGTATCAGGCAGAAATTTATAATGCAGTGGAGATAAGAGATTTTCAGCAGCAAGTCTCTAGAAAATCAACAGGATCAGGTATACAGGGTTTTTTTTTTTTTTTCTGTTTAAATTATCCAAAGATAATTGGATGTCTGTGCTCTTACTATAATTCTCTAGTGTCTCACTTTACATGTGGATAATTGAACCCTCTTTCTAAGTGTATGACATTATGAGTGACTCTAATATTGAATGGGCTTTTCCTGGACTTTCCTAGATAGGCAAGTGGAGAGATTTCTACATATAAATTATCATATTATACATAGCGTCATGGCCATGTATAAATAAACCTATCCTAACCCTGTATGGATTTTTTGGTAATTTTTCATTAATAATCCCTGAGCAACTTTAATTCCACTGTGAAGAATTCACTCTTGAATATTTCAATTAACCCAACTAATTGTCATTTTTTTAAGTCACCTTAGAGAACTTCCGAATAAGAAGGATAGCCGTTGTAATTTGTGAATGACACAGGTAGCCTCGCCAAGAGCAGCTCATTCCCTACTTCATCATTCATTCTCCAGGCTACCTTAACACCGTCTTTCCAAGGGCTTGATTATAGTTAAAAAGGAGATAATTCTAGGAAGAAAATATTTTTGAAGCAACTCCTCTGTTCTTTTTCTCACCCCATGCTCGATGCCCCTTGGGCAATTTTATCTAAGAGTTCAGCACACGATCTAAGGATAGAAAATAGTCTTGCTGTTTAAGCAAATGAGGCATTAAGGCTGCTTTGTATTCCTGTGGGCGCTCACACTGACAGTGCCGCGCTGCCTGCTGCTTGCGATGGGGGTAGGAAGGGCGGTCTGGAAGGGGATTGCGTGGGTGCACCATAATGAATCTGTTTCATCTTTGAATGACTCCATATGCTCTTGTAAAGCTACCAATTCTTTCTCTCGCTTTTTTTTCTTCTCCTTTTAATGCCAAGATGAATTGATCCTGGATTGCTGTTCCAAACGCTGACACCACTGAATATGAAGGTGTCATTGTAAAATGAACCAGAGCAAATTCTTAATAAGCAACCTTCACAGAGAGTTATAGTTTTTGACATTTAGATATAGACTTATCCCCAGTGAAGGAAGTTTCCTTCAGTGAATGCATGCTAAGAGGAATAAGAAATAAAAAGTAATTTGATTGGTATTAAATATATTTTATCCCTTGCTACGTTGAGCAATGATACCACATGCCTTCTTTACTTCCATCTACCAGGAAAAGTGGAAAAGGAATGATCTGAGATCAAGAACTTTATTTCTGAGAGAGTATGAATGGTCTTAGAGCTAAAGCTTACAGTGCTATCTGGAGGAGATTTAAGATCTGACTTCCATAGGAACTTCCTTGAAATCAGTTGTGTCTGGAAGAAAAAATTATAAACCCTTTAAGAACACACACTAGAAAAATAATAACTAAAAGACACCAACGGAGTCATTTCAGACTGATTCCTTTTATAAAAATCAGTTTATCCCAGGAACTCACTTTCTAGATTAGAATGAGTAATGCTTAGGAAGAATTTTTTTTTTTTTTGTGACTTGATTTTAAAAAGAGAATATGGAAGTTTGATTTATGATTATTATAATTTTTATTATTATTTTGATCACAGAAAAGATCAATTTTCCAAATTTATCACTTCGTTAAATTCAAGATTATTAACTGTTTTCTCTTTACAAGTTCTGAATAAAAATTCTCAATGGGTTTTACTTAAAAAAGTATAAAAACTCTGCAAATTTAAGACATTTTATTAATTTGTATCCACAAAAGCTACCTGCATATTTAGAAGATGCATTAAGGAGTCTAACATAAAATTTGGTCTTATAGTTCTAACCATAAGACGATTTTATGTGAGTTCATTAACTTTATTCTTTACCAGAGTATTCCCAAAGTACAGTGATTTTCTGCCACATTGATGCTTTATTAGACATTTTATTATTAAATTCTTATTTCTCCAAATGATTACTGAGAACATAAACATTTCAGAAAGTTTCACCTCTAGATAGATCTTGCTCAATGTAATTGAGCTTACTATATATAAACTGACTTCTTGTGAACAGATTCCATTCACCAAGGATGCCTAGATTTAAAGGAATCCTGCGTTCAGGTCTTTATAAAACATGTAATTCTTTTCCATGGTAATTACTGATTTGGATAATTTTGTATTTAGTTTCCCTAAAATTGAATGAATTAGAATACCGAAATCTCATTCACCTAATCTTCCCTGGTCCAGTCCATCCTTAAATCTGGTTGTTGGTACCTCATACATTTTTATCAGGTCTATCCAAAAAATGGAGATAATCAAATAACAAATACCCATCTATTCAGCAGTCTGCTTAAGAAATCAGACATTACAGATAAAAAGACTTAACTGTATTCTTACCTGACTCCGTCTCCTTTCTCTCCCTAGAGGTAACCTCTATCCTGAATTCGGTGCTTTTCATTTCCATGCATGTTTACAGACTATTTATTAATGTATTCATAAACAATATCTTGTTCCTTTACAAATTGATATCAAACTCTATGCACAGTTCTACATCTTGTGTATTCCTCTCAACATGACGGTTTTGAAATTTATCCATGTTGAAATACTAGTACATCTAGTTCATTTGCATTAACTGCTGTGCAGTATTCCAATGTAGGAAGGCGTTAAAATGTGCTTATAATTTGATTGATGGGTGCTTGTATTGCTTCCAACTTTTTGCCATTACCATAATGCTGCAACGAACAGTATTGTATGTATCTCCATTGGCAAGTGCACAAGAATTTATCTGAAAGAATATACCTGAATCGGAAACATTGAATAATGGCAAGCACATCTTCAACATTATTGGCAAATAGCATCCCAAAGTGTATCAATAAGTAGTGCCTCTAACGATTTATGGAAGCGTATTATTCATTCCTACTGTGTCCCATGTGGCAGACACTGTTCTAGACACTGAGTGTATAACAGTAAGCCAGATATATAAGACTTTCTGCCTAAATGGAGCTTGCATTCAAATGTGGTAGAAAAAGAATAAATAAAATATATGATACGTCGTGCTATAGATGGGAGTCGTGCTATAGATAAAAATAAAGCAAGAAATAGGGATAGAGACTGCTAGGATGAGAAATGCAGTTCTAAACAGAGAGATCAGAGAAAACTGCACTGAGAAAGTGACATTTGAACAAAGAACTAAAGGCACTGAGGGGAAAGCCATACGTCCTCGCTAATCTTGCTAGTATCATACTTTTTAATTTGTGTTAAATAACATGGAAATGAAAAAAGGTGTCACTGAACTTTTAGTTTGGTTTTTTTTTTCCGAGACTGAGCATATTTTCATGTTATTTTTTCCATTTGGGTTTTCTCTATTGTGAAGTGCTTGTTAATAACTTAACCCATTTTTATACTGAGTTACTTTCCTATTTTCCTATGAAAAGAGTCATTTTCATATTTTAGAGATATTATTCCTTTGTTGTTTTAATGTGTTGCAAATATCTCCCACCATTTCGTGGTTTAACTTTTCACTTCTTTTATAGTATCTTTTCAAGCACAGAAATTCTAATTTTATTGTCATTTCTTTCACTGAATTTATCAATCTTTTCCTGTAGAGTTTGTATTTGTTGTGTCTTGTTTAAGAAATCCTTTCCTATCCCAAATATTTCTTCTCAATAGTCTTATTTTTGTTTGTTTTCCACATTTGATCTTCGTTCTACTTAGAACCTGTTTTTGTATGTGGTGCGAGGTAGCGATCCAATTTTAAGTTTCTTCCATATAGATAATAAATTATCCAATGACTTTTTAAAAGTGTAGGTCATATCACTACTTAAATGTCATTTGCAGAATTTCTTGACCATTACCACTGAGTTCTAGCTCACTGTTATACGTGCTATAAACCCCTGTAATTTCCTTCTTAAAATTTAAAATGATTTTAAGTAATTGATTATTCATGTAATTACTTATTTAATTTCTAGTTTCACCCTGCCTCCCCACCAAAACTATCAACTTCACAAGTATATAAACCTTCTCTTACTTAGAACCATCAACTTAGTTCCAACATGGTCCCTGGTTGAAAATAAATGACTCTTAAGTGACTTCTTACTTCTTCAGTTAATACATAAACAAAATTCATTTCAGTAAAGAAATGTTTTGAGATTAAAACTGGATCGATTTCTTATACCCCAAGTTTTTAATAAGGCTAGAAGGGTTCTCTAATGATTCCAGGGACATTACTTCTTTAGAGTTGAAACCGAGTGTGCAATCATCTTTTAGTTTTCCGTAAAGAATAGAAGTTCATTTCAGAACCAGTTATTTACCTCTAGCCTGGACCACATTAATGTTTCTGGACTTCTGGGTTGTTTGTTATGGACGTTTTAAATCCTCTCCTTGATAGTGCTTCTTCTTTTTCATTTCTGCCTTTTTAAAAATAGCTGGGAAGTTGAGGTGGCCTTCATAACTCTAACAGAGGTTTTAAATGTGAAATTCATTTACTTATTCATTCACTCAACAAATATTTAATGAGTGCCTACTATTTCCCAGTCATTGTTCTAAATGGTAGGGACCACAAAATGGTGAAAAAGAGATACAAAATTCATTCACTGGTGGGGCGCCTGGGAGGCTCAGTCGGTTAGGTGTCTGCCTTCCGCTCAGGTCATGATCCCGGGGTCCTGCTCAGCAGAGAGTCTGCTTCTCCCTCTCACTCTTTCTCTCTCCCTCTCTCTCTCAAAATAAATAAATAAAATCTTTAAAAAAAATAAAATGAAATCCATGCCCTGTTGAGTTTATATGTTCCAGAGAAGTACATTATAAAAGAAGTAAAATGAGTGTATTATATAATGTTAGATAGTAAGGAAAATAAGCAGGGTAATGGGATAGAGAGTGACAAGAAGGGTGCTATTTTAGACAGGGCTACCCAGAAAGACAGTAGAGAAAGGTAAACCTTCAAACAAGAGGTTTACTCTGTTTTATTTTACAAGGCTCAAGAGTCGATCTGGTGAGCAGTTCCTCTACACTCAGATTGAAGTCTTCCACTCAAAGCTCTTGTTTAACTTTCTCTACCCTCTCCACCCAATTCCATTTTCTACATCTATGTATTTTTATAAGTTAATACTATGTTGGTATTCATATGTTTTGCCATTTTTTCAACCTTCTTCCTTCTTAAATATGTGCCCATGTGCATACACTATGTAATTCTATGTACCCAGTTATTCAAGTAAGCATATCCTTGGATGTACAGGAGTAAGTATGTGTACATAAGACAGAACTTTATACACACACGTGCATTAGGAATAAGAGATAAGAAAATGATAAAAATTATGCTGAGCATTGCTAGGTATTTCTAAAGGAATTATTTATTAAAATTGAGTTATCATTACAGAGCCAAAACACAACTGGGGCCAGAGTTCAGAAATGTTCCTCTGGTCAGCTATTTGGTCATCTCTGAACAAATCACTCAACGTATTCCAGACACATAAGCAAATATTTCAACACTACTGTCAACTGAACATATTCTGCATTTAAACAACTCTGGCTAGAAACACAATAATTATAATAGGGTCAGTTTTATACTGGTCATACTCGATGCAGCTTTAAAATGTTATCTGTTTAAAACAGCCATTATTTACAATATATATGAGTGTTTTATCTTTTAAAAATCAGGGGTGCCTGGGTGGCACAGCGATTAAGCGTCTGCCTTCGGCTCAGGGCGTGATCCCGGCGTTATGGGATCGAGCCCCACATCAGGCTCCTCCGCTATGAGCCTGCTTCTTCCTCTCCCACTCCCCCTGCTTGTGTTCCCTCTCTCGCTGGCTGTCTCTATCCTGTCAAATAAATAAATAAAATCTTTAAAAAAAAAAATCAAGTACATACTTAAATATTAACAAGCTATCTCCTCCTCCTTCTCTATTACTGGTCATTCTTCTATGCCTTATATCTACTGAATTTCTCTTCAATTTCAATATGAATTTAAAAGGTATTGCTCAAACTCAGTAATTTACATATGCACAATAGAACTTTATAAATGTATGCAATAAAAGGATTGCCGAATCAATGTAATTTCTTTCCTTTAGATCATGACTAATAAAATCTAGTTAGGGTCAAAATAAAATGAAGTTTTGTTTTTTTTTTACCTATACTTAACAAGTGTGCAGTGAAAACTATTCCATCTCAACTAGATAAAGGAGTCTTTGCAAAGTGCTTTCTCAGCTTCAGTAATTAAAAGATTTCCTGCTAACTATTCAGTGAGTGTTCTGTGTAACACTGCTTTGCAGAGTCCGTTCTTCCTATCTCTTCCTCCGAAAATTCTAATTAAAGTGGGAAACCTTTTTTGTTTCTATCCATTCTGTTTTTGCCACATTGGATGTAGACACGAAAATAAGTGATTCATCATCCTGTCGGGACTTTATGGGAGGGAGGGAGGAGGAGCATTTTCCCAGTTTTAGTTTTTGAAGTCGGTTTCTTATTGTCACTTTTTCAGTGGTAAATATCTTTGGGGTAATTGGATGTAATAGAGATAACCTCACTGATGCCTATAGTGACGCTGTAATAGGTTTTTTAGAATAACCAACTAATGAAGAATTGAAACTGAACCCTTCAGAGCCCTTCCGTTCCTCTCATGAGCATTGTTTAAACACTGTCACACTATCTTTTAAAAATAAATTTGCTGTAGTGTTCGAAGAAATTTGAAGGAAAACTTCTGTCATTTTCCTACCTCCCTGACACAATTGTTTTCATTTCTCTGTGTCTATTTCTATCTATATTCACAAACATATACACTTAAGATCATAATAATTATATGTTCTTTATGGTTTGCTGTTTGGGGGCTCCTTATTCCAATTATATATTCTAGCCAGAAAAGGTCCCTGAAAAAGTGACTTATTATGATTATAGAACCAAATTCTGGGATAAGGAATCCTAAAAAGTTATTCTGTGATGTTAGAATGGAGAGCAGTTAAAAGGTTAAAACAATTCAACCATAATTCAATGAGAACATTCTGGGCATTGCTACTTGCTATCTTGAGGGAGTTATAATTATAGAGTAAGAGACAGATACATATGCAAGTGATTGCACAATATAAGAAAGAATATGATGGTTGTTAAAATATAGTACAAAGTGTTTCAGAAGCACAGTGCCTGGTATTTGACCCATGAAAGTCTTCTATAAGATTTCAGAATAAAATATGTATAGACGTGTGCTTGTATGTGTGCACCTGTATGCATTTCCATGCCTCATGAATAAAGTTATGGAGACCAAATGACATTTTCAATGATGTTTGGACATGGAGAAGGAAGAGACATCTTAGAATTCTACCAGTGGTTCTATATCAGTTGAGGAACCGCTTAGTCAGATCTCTGAGAATAGCCATTTTGAATAAAATAGTAACTGTTGAGCAATACTCCATGCTCAAGACAAGTTCCAGGAATTTAGTGGTCAGAAGTCTTAAGTTGATGCATTATAAGAAAAGCCAAGGATACCTTCCTGGATGGTAGAGTTTGCTTGAATTTCAATGTAAGTTCCATGAGAGCAGGGACATTTTCTCTATTTATTTATTCATCCAAAGCATTTAGAACAGCCCCTGATTCAAAGTAGGTACTCAGTAAGTACTTAGTGGACAAATTTTGAAATTCCAGGCACAAATTTTAGTTTCAATTCATGCTTCGTAGCCAGTCAACAAAAACTAAGACAACTGGTCAGAGTCATAGACTGAATTCCTAAAAATAGATTGGTAGGAGTCTGTGCAGTTCACAGGACAAAACATAAAACTGTGAGTCAGGACACAGCTTCCACCGCTCAGAGCCCGCAGTAAAATGATGGTCAAGTCACTCAATCTCTCTAATATCTCCATCTGACTAACATCCTGTCTGGTTCTCAAGTTTTATGAATCTATTCTCAGCCCTACTCATAACTCTGAAAAATGCACAGAAGGTTACCCAAGCTTTTCATGCATCAAATTGACCTTGTGCTAAAGATAAATCATAGCTGATCATGGAAGATTAAATGAGGAAATTCATTGAAAGCCTTCAGATGATAATATTTATATAAGGTTGAAGAAAAGTATGACAATTCCATTCAGCTATGTAATGTTTTTTCTTTCCCAGAAGTTTTCAACTTCGATAATACATTGCAAATATTTCAGATTAACATAAGAACTTAACAAAGAGAAGAATGCTTTAGGTTTATTCTCCTCTATGTAGATCTAACTAAATTCTATTTATATTGAGTCGAACCTACTCAACCCAATCTTATAAGTTTGACAAGATAAACAGAAGAATGTGATTCAAATTTATGTGGATTAAGTGACTGCCTGGTTGTGACAAGCTTTTTTTCCCTAATCTTAGGTTAGAATAAAAGCAGAAGACAATGGTAGAATTATTTCAATCCAAGAGATTTATTTATTTTTTTAATGTGAGAGACTGCTGATTTCTCCAAAGCCTAGTCTGCTTATAAATAAAGCAAATATGTTTTTCCTTGCCCATATCACAGCTATTATGGTATTCTGGATTTTCATTCTCCATTCACAATAGGGATTCCACTCACAAGGCAGTGTTATTATACATCTTCAGACAGTGAAGAATTTTAAAGTATCAGTCAGATCCATAAGGAGATTAAGGTTCTACCATGAGATGTAGTTTTACCATACATTTAACAGATACAAGTAATATTAATGAGGACCTCCTACTCATCCATCAGTAAGACTCAAAAACAAATATTAACTGGCATACCCCCCATGTGGCTCTAATAATCTAGGTAAGACACAAAAGCCAGGTTACTAACCCAAATACACTGTTTAATATGTTGTGGGAAGTTCCAGCGGACAGAAAAAGCATCTTTTCCTGGACATTCCTGTGTAGTCTGATTGCCTCCCTGATGTTTCCCATTTGCTCTCAGCTGCTCTTTCCGTCCCTCATTCGAAACTGCAGATTTCTCCCCCTGGTCTCAGCTGCTGTCTCTATTCCCCAAACCACATGTTTGACTCCCTACCATCCTACAGTATTCTTTCGTGAAGTCTGTTTTACCACAGAATCATTAAGGACCAAATCTCTTAGACTGAAGTCTACCTGGCTTTTGAGTATAACATTTGATTTTAATGATACAAAAGAACAAAGTCCAATAGTTGGTTTGGAGAGTCAGATCCTAGCAAAAATGACTGCAAGAAGAAGACAAAAGAGCACATAAAAAACACTTTCCATTGTAGTCAGTCCATTCCCTAGTAGTAACTGGCCTTCTATCTTATCCTAAATAGTAGGCAGCTTCAATCAACTTTTGGTACAGTATTAATGAGGATAGAGAACAATGATTTGTATCAGTCAAGCCCATATAGCGTCCAAAAACTTTATATTAATCTCCTCCCCTGCCAAAATTTTAGACCCAACATGCTAAAGACCTGTACAATTTGCTACCTTAATTTTATCTTCCACTATCTCCTCTGCTCATCCTCTGAATAAAATAATGACTAGTGGAATGTCCAGGAGGTAAATGCGGTACACATACAAGGAAAAATGGTCGCAGACACTTTTTCTCTGCACCAGGCACTGTACTGAGAATTTAGCATACACTGGAATCAGGTATCTGGATACTTCACACACTGATGCCATTAAATGAACCCTCCTTGCAAGAGAAACCTCCAAAAGCTTTTCTTTAAGGATATTGTTTAGCCACATAAGAATCAGCCAAACATGACCTCTTTTTGTGGCTCAAAGTCAAAAGGGCAAAAAAGAGGAAAGTTTAACCACTTCATAATAATCTCTTAAAACAGAGTTCCCTTTAAACTTAAGTTACCTCTAACATGTCTACAGCTGCCGAGATAAATGATACCTTTGATGGGTTTATAGGCCTCTTCAAACGCTTTGTGTTTACAGACCGTAGCAAGAGCAACATAATTGTTTTCTTCCTCCCAGTGAACTGTCTTCCTGTGGGATTTACAGGGTGAGCACGGGATGTAATGTTTGCATCCTGAGATTTGCCAGTAAAGCAAACTTCAAGTCCTTTATTATTCCCCATTTTTTTAAAGTTCGGGTCATTGTGATTACACTCCATTATTCATTGCGGTCTTACAAGAAACCCAAGACTTTGTTTTCAGTGATTGATGGCAGTTAAACTTTGTTGAGTCTTAACCATTTTAATGTATATTTCAGAGGTCTTTCTCAATACATTTCACAAGTTGAGGTGGTATTTCTGAACCTAACAAAATGATTCATGTAGCTCTTAAAATTAGCACAGTCAAATGGGACAGACTATAACAACAACAAAAATTATAGATTAGGGGATGGATGAATCAAAGTATCAATTAAATTGAAGACATTTTTTATAAACATCTTCACAATGTCTGTGATTTGACTTGTCTCTTTGAAGGAAGAGTCCGTTTTCTTTTAACACGTACTACCACCACTTCCAAGACGTTCTGTCCGCAGATAAACATTTTCACTACTGGAATCAGCCACCTCGTTGGAGGTAGTTTCAGTCAGTGAAAGGAGTCACTGTTGAACAATGAAGACCTGATATATTTTAAAAGAACCATGTGAACAATGAAGACATGATATATTTTAAAAGAACCAAAATGGGGGGGGGGGGGCGCCTGGGTGGCACAGCGGTTGAGCGTCTGCCTTCGGCTCAGGGCGTGATCCCAGCGTTATGGGATCGAGCCCCACATCAGGCTCCTCTGCTATGAGCCTGCTTCTTCCTCTCCCACTCCCCCTGCTTGTGTTCCCTCTCTCGCTGGCTGTCTCTATCTCTGTCAAATAAATAAATAAAATCTTAAAAAAAAAAAAAAAAGAACCAAAATGGGTCCTATGAAAGTTTGGCTAACATCCAAATTCACTTCTCAAACTTCTATAACATTCAGAAAGGGCAAATTCCCGCCTGACTTTAAACCTCCCCATGCTCTTTCCAAGAGGCCGTGTCTACTAGGTAAAATGTTCAAGCAGATGCTTGATTGCCATCTTCTGGAGGTAGTGTGGAGACCATCCCTGCCGTGGGAAGAAATGCAGACGAGGTAGCCAACCTCCCTTACAGAACTGAAATCATGATTTGATGGCCTATAATTTTTATATCAGGCGGTGGGAGCACAGGTGGTTACATATTATGCTTTTTAACTTAAATACATGTTTTACGTATTCTTTTGTAGGTATCAAAGATTTTATAATAATTACTTTTGAAAAGATTATATAGCTGACTTGTGAAGTATATTATTCATAAACCATCAAAACAATCCAAAATTATATGTCATTTCTGTATTCTATAGGCCATACTGGGTTGTCTATTGATCCTTTAATCAGAGCCTTGTAATTGCCTAGGAGAGGAAAGAAGAAACTGAGAGAGGGGCAGGTGAGGACAGAAGAGTTGCCGTTGGTCTAGTTCTCAATGGGGAGAAAGAGGTCATCACTGCAGCATGCTCTCCGGTCCCCAGCACGAACGTGTGAGAGCTGAAGCAGAGCGCATTTTGGCGGCAACAGGCTTAAAAATCTACTGAGTAAAATAGCTAGATCTATTGGTAGATTTCCCAGGATGAGACAAGCCTGAAAACCTATCAGTTCAAGCTAGGGTTTAGAAAAGAATCAAAAAAGACCTTCTGATTTCCAGGTATTGCCAGAATCACACCATCTCTGGAATGCAACCATGTTTTCTCCATCGATCCCATTTCTGCTGCCTGGGACATTCTTTCCTCTGCCCCCGCCCCTTCCTGGTAACTTCTGTTAATATCACTTTTTCAGGGAAGCGTTTTCCAAAGCGCAAAGCTACGGTAGGGACTTCTTTTGTACACACTCTACAGCGCCCCGCACTTTGACTCCTGGTACTCAACACATGCCTGTTTGTGTTCAGTATCTGTCCGCACGACTGTGTATGCGCAAGTTCCAGGACCGCAGACACTGTGCTTTCTTACTCACCTTTGTATCTCTAGGGCGTAACACAGAGCCTGGCACATAGAAAGTACTCAAGAAATGTTTATTGAATATATGGATGAGTGAATGAATAAATGAACGTGTTGCCTCTGGAACATCCGAGAAGATATATCTCGTAGCTGCATTATCCTTCTGAGCTCAGAAGGGAGTTTAGGCCTGACACTAAAGATTAAAGAGTCACCGGTTTACAAGGGGTGATGAAATTCATAGGAGAGAATAAATCTCCTAAGAAGAGTAAAATTGCACAAGACTGAAGACAAGGGATGTGGAGTCCACAGAAGTAATTCAGAAAAACTCTCCCAGGAAGTATGGTGCGGTCTGGATGGTGGTCAGGAGCTCAGATTGTTTTAGTCAGACAGGCTGACTTGTAATCCCAGCTCGAGTTCCCACCCTGCGAACCAGAGGAGTGTCAGGAGCTCAGCGAATGGGAGAGAGTTGAGCTGCCAGTTGAAACAACAAGTCAAAAATGAAAGTAACAGTCAAGCAGTCCAGCCTTTAAAGTCACTTACAGCAATTGTATAAGCAGGAGGCCAAAGTGGAGAAAATACTACCTTCTCCCCCTATACCCTGGGCGCCGTCCTATTTTCCCTCATGGAATGGCACAAGAATCAGAGAGATCAGCACACGCGTTGCGCGGGCCCAGTTACTGCAGAGGGATCCACAAATAAAAGGCTACTGTAATTTTTTGGACCTAAGGGATGCTGAGGAAAGGACAAGGGGAAAGGGCTAGTAGTGGAAAGCAGAGTGGTGAGTTAGAGTAGGGAAAAATGTCTTTAAGTTTTCCCTGCCTTCCCTTAAAGGTTTCCAGCCGAGGAGCCTGAGGAAGGCCTCTGCTAAAGGCCCGAATGAGGGCCCCTCCACTAGGAATGCAAAAATGGGTAAGAACATGGCCAGCCAGAGGGGCCAGAGCCCTTGACGGCAGCTCCCCTCAGAGACTACAGTCTCTCGGCTGCACACCAAGTCTGGAGTAGGGAGAGCAGCTTTCCTCCCTGAGGCCTGCTTAGTAAAGCCTTTGTAATTGCCTATGGCTGGTCATTCCTAGCGTTAGGAGGCAGACTTCTGAAGCAAGTTTCTTGAATTCTACATCTCAGTTTCCTGACCTATGCCTACCCCGTGAGTTGTTACAAAACCCTAGCTCTAGGCTTGCCATATGTGCAGTGCTCCGTCAGTGATCGCTCCAAGGGAGCAGGTGAGACGGGAGGGACAGCCCTTGGGCCGAGAGAGAAGAGGCCAAGAAGGTCACCCCTGAAAGCTATCTGTCGCAGTCAAGGACTAAATCATTAGTGACCTCAGGAAGGTAGTTTCCATGGAGTAAAGAGGATGAAAATCAGAGTGGAAAAAGTTGTCAGCGTGGGTGATGGCAGCATTGAGCCCTGCAGGAGGGGCAGCTCGGGTCTAAGCGCTGAGCCCGGCCCGCGGAGACTCCCGGGCGCGCGGGCTTCCGCTCAGGATCCCTCACTCATCCCTTATGCTGCCCAAAGGACCCTGCACTGTCCGCTGCTACCAGCTCTCTTTCTATGCATCTTCCAGCTTTTATCCCCAAAGCCTGAGCTATGACCGTCCTTATCCCTCAGTGCACCTTCTCTAATAAGCAAGCTTTGCCGCTGCTCAGCAGACAGAAACATCACAGACTCGCGCCGCGTAGCAATCCAGCAGGGATGTGGTCTCTGCTGTCGTCCTGCCCCAACCAGAAATAAATACTACATGTTCTATTACATATATATGTGTGTATATATATGTGTGTGTGTATATATATATATGTATACACACACATATATATGTATATATATGTATATATATACATATATATACATATATATATATTGAGACTAGAGACACACTGTGTTTTATCTCTAAACACTGACCATCGTCAAGAGAAATCAGCTGTTATCCCAAAGAAGCAAACACATCAAATTCATAGGATAGCGCTAAGTCCCCAGAAGAACGCGAATACGCGTACCATAGACTTTCCGCGGAGGATGTGAGTCCACAGCATAGTGAGGCCCATGTAATCGGATTTATTATACTTTTTATGTGAGAATAGTATTTGGAGCTTTCAGGTACGTTTAGTACAAAGGTTTTTCCTTGTACTAAAGTACCAAGACACAGGAAGCTCACTAACCCTTCAAGTTGTAGCTGAGATCACCCAGAGTTTTGCATGAGAAAGGGTGCATAAGAAAGCACAACCTCGGTGAACCATTACATGAAATGATTTAATCACGTTCAACTCAGCAGGTGTATGCCTGCTGCCGTTTCTTTCCTGCTTCTTTAGCAGACTATCATTTTCTGCCTCTGCTGTTTGCAGGAATACATTTTATTTCAAAAGCAAGATTTTGCTTGGCACTCAACTCACCCATGACTTTATCGTTGAACATTTTTTTTGAATGTTATAACTCAACTCTTTGTGTGGCTAAAATGGCCAAGGCTCTTTTATGTTGTTGTTCTTATTTTTCCCCACATCAAGCATTCTGACCGCTGCTGTCAAAATCTGATAATAAATGAAGATTTCTCCCACAGTGGACCTCTTATAACCATGGCAACTCCATCAGCAGCTAATGGCCACATCGCAAAAATGCTTTTGAAAAGGACAGCTTCTCACACTGCTGCAGTACAAATGTCCTTTTCTTACCTTTTCTTCATAATAATGCTAGGAAAACAACATATCCCAAGCAAACATTTGCTTTGTTGTGCACATGTGGGGCCACTTTAAAAAAAAAAAAAAAGTAGAAGAGAAATTACAAATAAAAGAGAAAGTGTAGCACTAAACTGGAGAAAGATGCTGATGGCTTAGCAGCATTAACAACATATTTCTACTCAATTTACAGCTGAAATCAATGTGATCATTGCTTCAAAATTTGAGAATTTTTATTGCAGTTACTCCACCCACTGTCATCCAGGAAGGTTTTCTAGAATGTTTGTTTGTTTCACAGTATTATCTCTCTGAATAATTGGTCCCATGTAGGTAATGCAGCTATATGCATTTTTGTATAGATACCGCTGTATGTCGTTTCCATAAGATGGACACTCTTACACTCTTCCGTATACCCTTGAAAGAACCCCAGAGCAGAATCAGCATGCGGGTCCTTCAGCCGGCCTTGCATGCATCCCCACGTGTGCCAAAACAAGACGAGTTCCCCCCTGAGCCCTGCTATCAGACACTCAAAGATGCTCTGGCTTGCTTGCTTATAAGGTAGACCAAAACTAGTTTCTAATGTAGAAACTTTCCCTGGGTGCCTGCTTCCAGAGCAGCCTGCCTATTAAAACAAAGGAGGATATTTTCTACTTTAAATTCTTGTTAATAAAATAACAGACATTAGGTAGATCTCTCTCTCTCTCTCTCTCTCTCTGTCTCTATATATCCACCTACCTACCTGTTTGTCTACCTGTTTATAAATATATATTCATGGAAAAGAACTTCCCTGTCTCTCAAAGAACTCAGAGCTTGAAGGGCTTTTTTTCTTCCTTTTTGATGTTCCTTCAACTATCAATACTGATCAATAAGTAACCACAGATTAGAACCCCACGTGAAGTTTCCAGGTATGGCAGGATCTGTCGATGCTTTCTGCGCTGACATCAGGCACATTTCATCAATGTAAGTAATCATCTCCCGCTGAGGTTTTCAGAATTACGTGGTCTGTATAGGGCTGACATAAGAACAGAAATATCCCAGCCCCAGAGAGAGCAGCAAAGTTAATTTTCATTTAAATTTTACTTTGCACAAAACCATTTGTTTTGTTTTTTTAAACTTTTCCCAAAGGTATCTTCTCTCTATAAAATTCCTTTAATCATGTGGGTAGGCTTAAGAGTTAAGACCTCCTGAGATTTGTATCAGACCTCTGTTTCTTTCTGCTGGGAAACTGTGGGCAAGTTACTCAAACTAACTTAATCTCAAGGCATTAATTTATAAAACCAGACTGGTAATAGTTCTCCCTCAGAGGATAGCTGGGAAGAATCGTTGATTTAACACATATGAGAGCACCCAGCTCTGTAAGTGGAAGAAACTAAATTACCTAAGAATGCTTGTTCCTGGGGCTCCTGGGTAACGCAGTCGTTAAGCGTCTGCCTTCGGCTCAGGGCGCGATCCTGGCGTTGCGGGATCGAGTCCCACATCGGGCTCCTCAGCTAGGAGCCTGCTTCTTCCTCTCCCACTCCCCTGCTGTGTTCCCTCTCTCGCTGGTTGTCTCTCTGTCACATAAATAAATAAAATCTTAAAAAAAAAAAAAAAAGAATGGTTGTTCCCCGTTCCTGTCTCTCTTCTTTTCCTTGAGTCATGAGATAAGGCTCATATTCCTGATTTGTGCATCTATTTTATAAGCTAATTTTAAAAGTGTATGAAATTATTTGCCTTCTGCTAAAGTAAGGCAAGTTGAACTACACACTGCAAGATTGGCAGTGGTGAGTTTTTAGTTTCCCTTAATCAAATCAAATGCTATAAAATTTGATAATATACATAAAATCACTACCATAAAAATCCCTCAGTCTCTCCCACATAAAATGAAATTTGAAATCACAAAACATATTTCTTTTTTGAACTCGCTCACCAAGTTTCAGCAGAGAACTTGGAGAATCCCATCACTGACAGCCCATACAAAAGACTATGACCTGATCTTTTTTTTTATCTAGGTGGTGGGAATGTAACAAGCTAGAAAGAAAACACAAATTGTAACAAATAAAGATGTCAGAATATTCTACAGGAAAAGTATCTTCTAAATCTTTTTTTAAGGCAAACTTCAGAGGAAGATTTAACAAAAAAACACTGCAAACCATTAATTTTTGTCCTGACAAAGAAACTTTTATCCTTTGGAAGGTACCAGAATAAATTTGAAGCTTTTAATAGAATACTTTGTGTGGCTGCAAAAGCAACACTACACATAGATAAATGCTTCGCCCCCAATCCGTTTTGCACTGTAGTCATCCAGGTACAATGCTGCTGCAATATACAGGTGTGCATATAACTTTTGGAAATACCAATAAAGCCTGAGTTCGTGAAATACTCCTGCCTATCATCTTGAGTCCAAGATGCATTGCCAGCTGCAAGCAAGCAATGTCAAATCGGAATCCAGGGCTGCTGGCTCTGTAAGAGGCAAAGCCTGAATGATGAATTGGGACGGAAAAAAAATAAAAGAAAACCAAAGAAAAAAGAATGTTGTTCTCTAACAAAGCAGATCGAAGCAGTGCACAAAGGCACCATTTCTCCAAGTACACCTTTGACTACACAAAGGAGTCACTGTGTTCATCCTGTGTTTTTCAGTAGTCTCGGGCCTTAATGATTTAAATAGAATCTTTGCCTTTCGGTCATTATCTCAATCTCCAATACTTCAGACAACCTGCAGAAAGTCATATATATACAACCAATAATTTACTTTTCACATATAACTTTTTTTTTTTCATTTAAAAACTCAATCTACTGTTGGAAGAAGAAACAAAATCACCCACTATTTATTTCAGTCCCTTTACTTCTTATCTAGGACTCCACAGTATATAGAAAAACTGATACTCCCTCTTTGGGAAAGTACTCCCTACATTCATCAATGTAACTTGATTTCTTTATAAAAATGATGGAAATGTTCCCAGCTCAAATTATGATTTAAAATATAAAAGGCATTAAATGATAGGTTCCCATAGAAAACATAAGCACATTTTCTTCAGAGCAATATTGTCATTGCCTGGTCAATAAAACAATGTTTTCTTCTCTATTAACCCACATGACCACTATAGTGAAAACTTCAAATTTGTTATTGTGTTCTCAAGTAAGTATTGAACAATAAATTTTTCTTTTTCTATTTTTCTTTTTGTTTATTGTTCATGATGACATCCACTGACATGTGCCTAGCATTCTGTGTACTATGTATAGAAAGAACAAAACTCAGCAGAAAATAGGAAAAAGAAAGGGTAGAAAAATTATTTTGCAATTTAGCATAACCTGGGTCCTGAGGTCATATTTGTTCTATTTTTTAAAAAAAAAGATAAAAGGCATTGGTTGCCTAGAGGAAAATTCTATGTTTGCTAAACACCTACAAGTATATTTCCAAAAATTACCTTTCTAAGAGGTTCCTGGAGTTCCCTGCTTTGGCCAAAGTTACACATGACCATGATTAGCACACAAGAGATATTCAATAAACTATGAATGGATCGGTCAATAGGGCCTAATAGAAATGTTGCTTATTTTTCAAGATGTAATATACTAATTAATATAGCACTTACTTTGGTGCTAAGCACTGCCCTAAGGACTCTATAAATTTTAACTCATAATCCTTGTAACAACCCCAAGACCCCAGCAGATTCGTTCTATTATTATCTTCATCTTAGAAGTGAGGAAATCAAGGCAAAAAGAAGTTATTTGTCCAAAGCCACACAACTGACAATAATGGTGCTCAACTTTGAACCAGGAATTCTTGTTCTTGAGTCCATGCATTAATCTCCATTAACTATGCTACCCATGTTACCTCTGTGTGGTGTTCTGCAGGATTTAATCTTGCTCAAATTTCAGTTTGATTTACGTATATTAGGCTCCTTAACGTTACACTGGTAGTTGCTCAAAATTTGAGATAGTCTAATAGGGCTTCTAAAGTAACAGTGAATCTCTTTTTTTTTTTTTTTAACTCTATTTATTTGACAGAGAGAGAGAGAAAGAGCATAGCAGGGGGAGAGGCAGACAGAGGGAGAGGGAGAAGCAGACTCCCACTGAGCAGGGAACCTGCCTCAATCACAGGACCCTGGGTTCATGACCTGAGCTGAAGGCAGATGCTTAACTGACTGAGCCACCCAGGCGCCCCAAAAACAGTGGATTTCTATCTCCCCTTTCACCTGATCCCCTCTGTCAATGGAAAGCATATTTGATTTTTTTTAGTATTTTAGGAAACTTATACTAAATCTAAGAAAAATAAAGGCCATAAAGGGAAGGCATAGCTCTAATTTTTTAATTATATGTATGGTAAACCTGTAGGTTGGGTCCTTATATTGCCTAGAATTGCTTAAAAAAAAAAAAAAAATGAGTCCCAAAACAGAGACTGTGGATGAACTTTGATTTAAGGAACTTAAAAGGACCACCACATCATCATCATTGAGGTTAACAGTTTGAGATTTGGAGTCAGACAAATTTGAGGTTATAGCCTTACCCTGCCATTTATCATTTTGCATGGCTTTCGGCACATACTTAATTTCTCAACATCTAATGATCCTTAGCTGTAAAATGGAGTTAATAATGTGATTTCTTGGGGTTATTTGGAGAATTTTATACGTGAGGTCATAGTAAAGGCTCAAAAAATGTTATTTCCCTTTATAGTGAAACTATTTTGACTACAATTATATTTCCAAGTAAAATGGGAAATTTATGACATTATCTGTCTGCAAATTTCTGCAAAGAATTTTTCAGGATACCAAATATTTCACAAAATATTTTGTGAAAAGTGACTTTCCATAACCTTCATGATAAGTATATATTTCCTATATATATTTTTTCCATGTATATATACATACAGGGGACAGAATGGTACATCGTGATTCTACCTTCTACATCTTAAACCTCCACCACTAAATTTGATTTAGACAGAAATACAAATGGCATTATCACCAGCAGTCACATGTAAATGTTTGAATTTCCAATAGCATATTAGAAATTAAATGTTTCCTATTATTTAAATAATTAGTAAATTTCACCCTGCAAAGTCACATTTATTAATGTTTTCCCCGTTCCCATTAGCCTTTGTTTCGAAAGATTTTATCTCTCAAGAAAACTGAATTTATCCAGTAATACTTAATTCAGTTCTCATTTTCATATACTGAATTTGTCTATGCCTATACAGGTATAGTCAAGTTTCTTATCCACATAAAGCCACTCATGTTCCTACACTTAGTTGATACAATTCCAATAAAAAGCAAAGAAACTTGATATGGTCACTCATCTTCATAGTCTTTTTGCCGTTCATTGTTGTAGACTGTATTAATATTCACCAATAGTCAGTTCATATCCCTAATGGAAGATTATACATTTCAGTCCTGTTAAACCCAGGTGACCTGAGTTTATGACTTGCTTTGGGCAAAAACATGAACAGACTGGAGTGTGTCAATTCCAGGTGGAAGCCTTAAGAGAAGTGCCTTGAGCTAAAACCTGAAGGATTCACAGTTAAAAGCCAAGCAAAGAGTGGAAAGAAACTATTCTGTGCAGAGAAAACAGCATGTGCTAAGCCTTTGGGAAGAGAGTGTAAAATCCAGACCTCTACATCAGTGTAATTAGAGTGTAGAAAGTCAGTTGGGGAGCGATGAGGGCTAAGACTACTTTGGTAGGAAGGGAGGTCAGATTGCACAAGCTTGCTGGTCATATCGAAGACTATATTTTATGCCAAGTGCAGTGTGAAATCACATAAGGGATATAAGCATGGAAATGACACAATAGGACTTAGACTTGCAAAGAGCTTTCAGGACTGTGTGTGCAGAGCAAATTGGAGAGGAAGATAATGGAAACTTTTAGACCAGATGTAAAGCTAATGTGATAATCCAGGCAGGAATTGATAATGGACTGACCCAGGCAAATGCTGTGGAGATGCAAGAAGTGGATGGATTTTAAATATACACAGGGGCAGATTTAATAGATGCTGAATATATTCATGCCGAATAGATTGATGATAGATAGAATGTGGAGATGGAAGAAGCGAAGGATGACTTTGGGGTTCTGGATGAAGCAACAGGTTGAAAGGACACTCCAGTTATGGTGAAGGGGACAACTTGCAGATGTGGCCAGTTGGAGAAAAGAGCAAATATATTTAGACCAAGGACGTGACATGAAGAGTCCACTGGTCAGTTAGTGCTTAGAGAAACAATCTGTACAGGTAACATTAATTTGGGATTTATCAACATGTAGATGGTACTTAAAGCTATAAGAATGAATGAGATATTTAGAAAGAAAGTATGGAAGGAGAAGAGAGTAGAAAAGCACCCAGGACCAAGGTCTGAATACCCCTAAACATGTAATCAGAGACAGGAAGAGAAATGTGGCAGGAAGGCTGAAAACAACAAAAAGTTGTAATAAAGATAAAGTAAGTGCTTCCCATGGGAAAGCACTTAATTGAGTCTTTTGCTCTAAAGATACAGAATGGGTATATTTTTCTAATGGAGAGCAACCATTGATAGGTTCTAAGCCTAGATCAATCAAGGAACTAGAGACAGGCCTCAGAGGATGGTGGAGGGGGACAGGGCACAACCTCCTGGTAGAAGGTCTGTAGAAACTTCAGCTAGTTCACAATTTTTATTTAAGATCAAGATATTTCTTTATTGCCCATGATGCTTCTTCTGTACAAAGGCATTTCCTGTCACACTCTATATGTTTGCATTTAACACACTAGTATGATTAAACTCTGTTTATCTCCTTCTAGTAGCTACACCTGCCATTTGGGTCCCTGCCACAAAGTAGGTACAGTTTCTTCAACTACAGACTCATGGTCCAGAGAGCAATCTCCATATAGAAATCATCTTGCTTTTTTCCTCCTCATTCCCCATGAAGGCAGGTACTTTCACCTTCCTCGAACTGCAGGCCCCACACTACTCATAGTTGCAGATTGGCACATTCAACTGGGGTGTAAAAATTCTGAAAGAGAAAAAAGAAACCTGGGATTATCACCTTTTTAAAAAAGATTTATTTATTTATTTATTTATTTATTTATTTATTTATTTGAGAGAGAGACAGAGAGCAGAGGGGAGGCAGAGGGAGAGAAATCCCCAAGCAGACTCCCTGCTAAGTGCCCAGCAGAAGGCAGGGCTCCATCCCACAACCCCCACTCCCAAGATCATGACCTCAGCGTAAACCAAAGTCAGGATTCTGGAATTTTTAAAGGGTAACAAATTAGACACATTGTTTCTGGTCTGATCGAGCACTTAACTGTCCCTGACTTGATACAGAGTAGCTACTTTGAAGGACTTCTAATTTGAAAGAAAAGTAGTCCCTGTTCCCGAAAATGGTGCCACTTTTCCCACCCCACCCAGCTAAGGTAGCAGCACCTGGTGACAAATGTTTCAGGAAATTCACTCCCTAGGAAATACATCAGTGTTTGCCTCCAACCCTGGCCTATTTGACACGGCATAAACACCTTCGATTTTCCCTTGGCTAGACTGACTCATTTCTCTGCCACTGTCTGCCTTCACCTCCTTGCCTTAGTCGAGAACCTCAGACAGTCTAAGTTATAATGCCTAATAAATTTCAAGAGTTTAACAAATAGTAGTTCCTCCCTCTTCTGCCTATCTGCAAGCCTGGATCTCAGCTTCTGATTGATCTGACTATTTTCCTAATTCTAAGGCCATTATAAATGATACTAATAAGGGCCATTCTCATGCTCATTATTTCATTTAAGAGTAATAATAACTGTATAAAATTCACCTTCACAAAAATGCCATTCTACTCTTTGCTCAGGCAGGAATTTTCTTGAAAGGTAAGTTTTAAGTTACTCTTGATTGAGGTTTTGTTGACTGAAGTACCAGGACAGCAGCCCCCCCCTTCCTGTAAGCTAGGCAGAACCCTGGAGAGCTATGGGGAGTGGGCCCCCCAGTCTGTGCATTCTGGTTAGGCTTAGTTCTCTAATACATGTAGAGCAGCCACTTTCTTTGGCTACTTCTATGGTCCCAATCATTTATCTTTAAGAAAAACACTTAGCGAAATGCCTGGCTGGCTTAGCCAGTAGAGCATGCGACTCTTGATCTTGGGGTTGCAAGTTTGATCCCCACATTAGGTATAGAGATTACTTTTAAAAAAAGTTTTAAAAAGATATTAAGAAAAAGACTTAGAGATATCAGGGCCAATCTTATGTACTGAAGTTGCTATAGTCCCCACCTCAGATCGTCTGAGACCAAGTGTTCAGATACGAATGTTGATTACTTTTGTTACCTCCAGACAAGTGGTTGTCTCATCGTGTTCTATAGAACTGTAGACACAACCCAAAATGATACTTGAACTTTCTTCTTAAAATCTAAAATCACATTTCCCACAGAGTCATTACGCATAAATATCTAATAGGATAGAACAATACAGTGATAATCCACTTTGCTATGAAGTATAATGGGAGGGGACATGGGGGAAAAGAGATTTAAAGTTTAAGGACCTGAATCCCAATCTTGATTTTAGCATTTTTTTATTTGAATTGTCTTAAGCTTCTGGACTTCAGTTCATTTTTCTCTTTCTTCTGCTTACTCAAAGGGAGTGATTATAAGGCTGAATTAAGATAATGTATTTGAAAGCAATGAAAATTATCATTCATATCTAATTGTTGATAATTAAGGAATTACATAATTTCAACAAACTATATCTATTATGTTAAGGCTGATTTTAGTTTCTTTCTCAACCACACTTTGCCCCAAAAGAAGAGAATGATCTAGATCAATGGTTCTCACACCTGACTGATTTTACCTGGAAAGCTTTAAAATGTATAGAGATTCTCAGGCCCTACTTACTAAGGTTTTGATTCAGTGGACATAGATATAGGCCCAGGAGACTGTATTTTGTAAAAGCTCCCAGGTAAATTGCTACAACTCTTTTGGAAGAAGTTGGCAATGGGTGTTAACATTTTATCCTTAAATCTGGTAACTTCTAGAAATTTATCCAGCCAATATACTTGAAAAAGTATAGAAAGACATACATACAAGGATTTTTACTGCAGCTTTGTTATATTAAAAAAACCATTTAGATGTCCATCAGTAGGAGACGATTTAAATAAATAATTGTGTGTCCATACAATTGAATTTAATATTGATATTGACAGATATCCATAGCATACATTATTTTTTAATTTAAAAAAAACAAATCGAAATAACGAACTAAATAAATAAGCAAATCATACAACAGTTTTATGATATGTTCTTCGTGAAGAATAAAAAGTGTGTATAGTCACATGTGGGTGTGGAACTGTTGAACTATTGGTAGTAGGCAAATCTGAGAAATAGGCTTGGGGAAGAGTAAGAACAAAGGAAATGTGGGACTTTTACTTTTTAATTTGTACATTCCTTTTTACAGTTTTTTCTTTTTTCTTTTTTTTTTTTAAGATTTTATTCATTCATTTGACAGAGAGAGACAGCAAGAGAAGGAACACAAGCAAGGGGAGTGGGAGAGGGAGAAGCAGGCTTCCTGCCAAGCAGGGAGCCCGATGTGGGGCTTGATCTCAGGACCCCAGGATCATGACCTGAGCTGAAGGCAGACGCTTAAGGGCTGAGCCACCCAGGCGCCCCCTACAGTTTTTTCTTATAGCATAAATGTATGCCGCTTTTTTCAAAGATGACCCCCAAGTGATTCTGATGAGCAATCATGTCCAAAACAACTACTGATTAAGAAATGTGTGAATTTCCTCTATCTGCCATTCTTTGTTACTACTCTTATAGTTTATTTTTATTTTTTTATTTTTATTTTTTTAAAGGGTCAATTTTTTTTTTAAGATTGTATTTATTTATTTGAGAGAGAAAGTGAGAGGGCACAAGCAGGGGGAGGGACAGAGGGAGAGGGAGAAGCGAACTCCCTCCTGAGCAGGGAGCCCAATGCAGGGCTCAATCCCAGGACCCATGGATCATGACCTGAGCCCAAGGCAACCACTTAACTGACTGAGCCACCCAGGCAGCCAATTTTATAGTTTATTTTTATAATTATCATTGATGATCCTCCACATTTTGTCATTGTCAATTTCATCACTTAGAATCTTCCTGAATTTTCCCCGTATATATCCTAACTACTAATTCATTCATTCATCTTGTCTATGAATATATACTGAGTGCTCTGAGCACTCAAAAGTGCCCTGTAGGTTCCAAAGTGCTGTTCCAAGCACTGGCAACAAACAAGACTGCAAGTCCTGCCCTCATGGAGTGAGCATCCTAACTTCTCGTTGCCTCAGTCCCTTCATCTGTAAAATGGATATATTGTTAGTAACTTTCTTATAGGGTCATCTGAGGATGAAATAAAATCATGTGTGCAAAGCCCTCAGCATTGGTATGGTAGAAGTGCTCAGTAACCCTAAACTGCAACAACTTTTGCTGCTATTATCATCATCATTTTTTCATGACCAACTGCTTAATCCAGGGTGAATTTTCTAGAAGAAAAACCCTACGGAAACTACATTTCATCTTAAGAGAATGTGATTTTGGGGGCATCTGGGTGGCACAGTTGGTCGAGGGCCTGACTCTTGGTTTCTGCTTAAGTTGTGATCTCAGGGTCATGAGATCGAGCCTCACATCAGGCTCTGCCCTCAACGCAAAGTGTGCTTGGGACTCTCTGCCCTTCCCCCCCACCCCTGCTTACTCTCTCTCTCTCTCTCCTCTCTAAAATAAATAAATAGTTTAATAAATGTTATTGTTGACCTTAGAGACAACTGGAAGTACATCTGCTTTGCAAAATCACAGCAGATTTTAGAAGACTTAGGGGAAACGATAGAAGTCAAGTCAATGAAAGGAAGAATGTGGTCTCCTGCTTAATACCTCCCTGAGCCACAGATTTCTAATTTCCCAGGTTTAACAAAATAGATTACATAGCCGAGGCTGATACACATTTATAAAAACACACATTTTGTTCATGTCAGTGAGCATGAGGAATTTCTTTTGGAGATAAGGTTACCAAAGGGCAGTGAGGGGTTTCTTTATCCCAATAGCAGCTACTCCTTTGAGCGGAAACCAGAGTTTAGGAAGCTTGGGAAATGGACTTCTCTTTACATTTACCCTTGAACTTAAACAGTGCAAACATGGGCTAAGTCAGTTTGAGCTTTTTTTTTCTTTTCTTTTCTTCTTCTTCTTCTTTTTTTTTTTTTTTTTTTTTTTTTTTTTTTGTATTGACTCAGAAGCTAAATATGGAGCCAGGTTTAACTACCCAATTAAATGTATTATTTAAAAATGAAAACAATTATATTTTCAATTATAATGAAGATGAAAATTGCAATTGCTTTAGTTATGGTATGTTTCTTTTTCTTTTTTCTTTTCTTTGTTGTTGTTACAGACAGAGTTAATTTTTCTTTCGGCAAAGGAAAAAAAATTGAACGATTGTTAGTGGACTTGATGGAGCGGTCCCCGGTTAGGTTCACCCTGTGTTTGCAGCAGGGGCTTCGTTGTCTCATTCTGTTGGCTCTAAAAGAAACCCCAAGGTCAACAGAACTACTGCAACAATGAGCAACAGGTGATTCTGTGCCAAAGAATGAGAAATTTCTCCATGTAAAATATAGGTATTTGGTATATTCTGAAAGCTGTTTTTTAATTGAGAAAGAATGAAGGGCAAGCAATATCCCAAGGTCATAAATCATAAAAATTATTTTGTGGTGGAAAGGGGAAGGTAGTAAGTACTTATTTAACAAATACGTATTGTGTAACAAGGTGCTTTGTGCTTGTGCTAGGAAAAAGCTACCGACGTGAATACGGTGCCCTGCCTGCTCTTACGGCATAGCACTGCGGCAGCCACACAAGGCTACGGCTGGGAATGCTTTTCTGCATACTTTATTTAGGGAACCCAGCCGGGCTGTTCTGGTGACTTGGTTAAATACTAGTCACAAAAGCAGGATAGTCAGCTCTCCTGATAAGTACAAACCAATATACATTGATTTCTACAAATTCTTGAACTTCAATTGCACATGTGGGCTGCTGTCCTTCTCAGGAATAAATTATTCCAAAGCATGTTTTCACTCCTGGATTTGGTCTCAACAAGACTACAAAAATGTGAAAAAGTACTAAGTTTTGAATGAAAAAGAAGAAGAAAAAGACCCAAAGCATTTTGGTAGTCAGGCCATTTTTTTTTAATGTTTGCAGTGAACATTATTGAAACTAATCAATATAGTATATTGCAATGCATCATTTTAAACTAACTTTCTGGGGCTCCTGGGTGGCTCAGCTGGTTGTGTCTGCCTTTGGCTCAGGCCATGATCCCAGAGTCCCAGGATCAAGTGCCACATCAGGCTCCTTGCTCAGCCGGTAGCCTGCTTCTCCCCCCCTGTGCTCTCTCTCTCTCTCTCTCTCTCTCTCTCTCTCTCACTCTCTTTCTTCCAAATAAATAAATAGAATCTCTTTAAAAAAATTTTAAAGAATAAACTTTCTTTTCAGACCTTTTCTGTACCAATGTGACGCTATTTCTTCTCTTAGTCTAGTCACTAAAATGGACTTGTAGTTCCGGTGCTTATGTTCATTGTAATTATTCTAATTGGTCGACTCGGTTTCTCACTTGAAAATTCGCCAAGAAATATAATTCTCTTTAATTGAAGCAAGGGTTTGCAAGCATAGACAAAAAGTTACAGATTTTTTTACAAGGATATGGAAGAGAATATTTTTCTCTCCTGCCTTGTTTGTGTGTATGTATGCATAATGTAGGAGACGAGTCTATTCCATCTCAAACTACATTTAGCAAAAGGTACATAATACTTTTAAAATAACAAACAAACTGTGAGATGACATTCATTAGAACTGATCATAACACTTTCTGCCCTGTTACTCCACTGAAACAAAGCTGAAAGGAATTGTTTTAAAGTGCATATAATTTAATCAGAAGTTTAAAAATGCCTGTCTGTAAGTAACTTTCTTTTCCCATTCTGCTTTGTTTAGTTTCACCATAAAAGCAATTCATTTCTAAAGACTCGGAAAACTGTTCTAAAGTGTATATATCTCCTTCTGACCCCTGTAATTTTCTGAATGCATCAAATACCGTGATTATGGACTCTGCAAATAACTCCCATGTGTAGCCTCTTCTCTCAGCTGTATTAGCTTCCTGCGATATTAATGCCAATGTGCCTCACTGGACTATATGATTGGTGAGGGCAAGGACCGTCTCCTATTTCTTGTCATTGTTCTCCAGCAGCCGCTGAGTACCCAGCATATAGTAGCTGCTCAATAATTATTTGTCGAATGTATGTTATGCCAAAAGGCATTTCGGCAAAAGTGGGTAATCACCCTTGGACTGAGTTTTATTCTTTTTATGAAGATTAATCATCTTATATACACAAAAAACTGCCGTACATATTTGTTTGTCAAAGTCTTATATGTAAAATGTTTTAAGTTGTTCAGAGAAATAGTATACGAATAATCAAAGTTAATTTGTTATAGTATCAAGGGCAAAATCCATTAATAGTCTCTGATATTTGGCATCAATTATCTTAAAGACATTCAAAAAAGTAGGCTATCTTAATTCTCACAGTGTCACCGTGAGGTAAGTACTATTTTTTAAACTGCAGAGAAAATTTTTCTACTCAAAAGAAAAGACTGTTTGGCTATATTGGTTTTTGGATCAGTAGGTGTCCTTGGGCATAGGATGTCTAACAGCTCAAGGAAATTTTGATAAACGTTTAGAAAGATTAATAAGTAAAAGAAGTATCAAAAACAAAAACACATCAATTGCTTTTCATCAAGAAAATATGATCTATAAAATTAATCACAATTTCACATACAAAGGGTTTGAGTGTATTCTGAAGTCTGAGTTGAGACATTGTATAAAGATGCCATGTGGGTCTGTATCTCGTAGTAAGTGGTCATCTAAGAACTTGATAAATGATATACAAATAAGCAGCATGGACATTCATTCTGAAACCCTATAAATTATAAGTGTGGTCAACAGTTAATTTGTGTGTGATTTTCTTATATGTAAATTACCCCTGTGAACAATAACACCAGTAGAATGTGGGTTTGTTTTTTGTTTTTTGTTTGTTTGTTTGCTACCCAGAAAGATTTCATGAAACACCACAAACTGAAAGGCAGGATAGAATTTTGGAATAAGGAACCTCTCTGTATCATTCATATGTTTCCTTGGAGAGTTTGGAGGAGGCCAGGAGTAATTAGTTGGAGTTTGTCTTTGAATGGGCATCTAAAGCCACTTCTGCCAGTGAGAAAAATGCCTAAAGGCGCTAAATGATTATAGGAATCTAAACCAAGATTTTGTTTAAAGGCAGGTACATAAGATAGCAAGCATACTTCCATCAAAATGCCCTACGTTTTTTTTCATTTCTAATATGTTTAACCCCCCAAAATAACTTTAACGTGTGCGGAATGATCCATTCTACTGGCAAGGTCTAACGTGATGTGGAGGCTGACCGAGATAAGGGCCCAAGGCAGGAGGAGCACTGAATTACTTTCTTTGCTTTTTTTTTTTTTTTCATGTTAGAGATAAGTCCCAAAGAAAAACATAGATCATTGTGATAAATGTGTTGTATCTTCATATTTCATTGTAGTTGTCAAGAATTCTTGCCAAGTCATAAATGTTAAGTAAACCAGAGCAACAAATGGATAAGGTACAGGAATAGTCAGTTACAGTCACATTTGGTCTCAACAAAAAGTATTGACTTTGTCCTGAGGATTTTCGTCATCCTACTAAGTAGGTCAGGTAAATTGGATGGGGATGGGGATGCCAACCTCTTATTCTTCCTTCATTGTGGATGCGTGTGTGAGAGAGAGAGAGACAGAGACAGAGACGAAAACAGAGACGGATAAATAAATTTTAAAGATCACTTCAGTTTTGTTGTATTTTGTAAGTTTAAATTTCGGTGTTCAAAATGTACTAATTTCCTCTATGATACAAGTGCTTTCAGAAGGTTGACTGCATTTTAAAATACAGCTTATCAAAGTTGCAAGATACGAGGGAAATGATCATTTGCAAAATAAGGTATGGATTAGGAAGGAAGGAAAAGTGCAGTTGGAATGATTTTTCAAGGAGAAAATGAAAGTTTAGTGACTGATGGGAAAATGACCACAATTCTTTTCCATGCTTCATAGAGCCACCTGTCCGTCATCTCTCTTTTCTGCTCATTGGAATTGTAGTTGAGCATATAGGGAAGCAGAGTTAATGGCACTGAGCTTTCTTCAACAGATGAAGGGACCAGAGGCAAGCTCCTGCCCTACCCCCACCATGCTTCCTTCTGTACTGTTCCCTCTCCTGAAACGGCTCTCCACCCCGGCTCTGTATCTCAAAGCCTTAGTTCAAATAGCCGCCTCCTTTATGGCACTTTCTTTGATCACTTTTGCCAAAGCGACCTCACCCCCTTCTGCAGAACTGGGTAATGTTTCTTTAATGAACCTCTGCAATGCTCTTTTTACAGGCTTTTTGTTCTCCTTCTCCCTGCCAAAAATAAAACAAACCAAAAAACAATACTCTTTAGGGGTACGACCTTACACAAACGACTTCACTTCCCTGTTCCTGGGTTTCTAAATATGTAAGAGTAGTGATAAAATCAGTAAAGTCATAGGGTGGTTTTGAGAATTACATAAGCGAACCACCATAAGTGAATAGTGCAGGTGAGGAGATAGGTAGGTGCTCAAGAACTAAGAGGAACTATTAGGCCTTGTTGCTGCCTACGGCCAACGGTGAGCACATAGTAGTTCCCCTTCCTGAGCTCCGCCTTTCACTCCGCCAATCGATTGACGTCACGCTCCCCGCAAACTACTATGGTGAGTACTGCCGAGCACCCAAAGATCCCCACACCACTGCCTGACTGACGTAAGGAGCTCATAACCCTTCGGAAGAGGACAAGCAGACCACTTGGGTGAAGGAACAAAACAGTCATTAGAAAATTATAAGCAAACTTCTGGAGAGAGTTCAAAAATAGATAAATCTGTACTTTCAGCACACCAGCTTGATAATGAGAATCCCCTGGGGCAGGGATTTTGAACTAGTAAGTCGGAATCTCTGGTCTGTAGCCAAGGAAGTGCAAGTGATTCTGATGATCAGTCAAGTGGGGAACGTCTAGAATAGTTACATATAGTTGGGGATAAAGGCGTTCTGTTAAAAGCTAATTTTGACCAGGAGTAAGCACACTTTTTGTAAGAATTAGGATAGAAGAGAGAGTGATGGCCTTTTAAAAACATAAGGGAGTTTCTACCCAGTGGCTTAATCTTCTCAATAAAGTAGGAAATAAGATCCTCCGCTAAGAATGAGAGACGGAAGTGCAGTTCAGGGTTTGGGAAATGTAGAGAATATTGGGAGAGTTGCTATGGCGATATGGTACAGGGCTAAACTAGGGGTGAATTAAACTGAAGGCCCATCATGCTGCAATCGACAGTCCTTACTGGAATTTCCAAGTCCAGTTTAGACCTGAGTTAGGATCATTCTCAAGTCCCCAAAAGCTAGTAGAAATGAAAATGCACTGATACTATCAATAAAGGTAGATTTTTAATATTATTCACCACAAAAGTAATGTAAATGCTGAGTATCTCTGACACCTTATTTCTTCTGCCGGTACAAAGTTTAAAATGTGATCTCATGGAAGGAATTTAGGAATCAGATTCTCCCAAATAACACCCATTGTGCTCTTGGTTGATCTGTGGTTAGCTGCTGAATCCATGAACTCCCCTAGGGTGAGAGTGAGTTTTCATAATTAAACGTATGTTGGTGTTGCTTTTCTTGTATTTTTCTTTTTGGGGAGTAAATTATTTCATTCGTCTCATTTTTCCACATCGCATTCTCAGGGTTGTAATGGGTCTCCCACAGTTCCAGGCAGTTATTGGCTCTTGGGGGCTAATGCTCCCGTGGCATTATTGATTGCAGTCTTCATGGGAAGGACAGTGATTGACTGTGTTGCTTCATGGGCAGCTGTGAATTTGCTGTACGGTGACAGGTCCTTCAGTGGCCTCCTCAGTCTCAACTTGACAAGAAATCTGGAGAAGGAGCTAGCACTATTGAAATGTCGTGTCCTCACCCTACATCGTATTCTGTCCCTCAAACTAAACCCAGGTCAGTGAGAGGTCATGGTTAAGAAGATAGTAAATGATGGCACTGAAATTGAGGCTGTCCTTCCATCTTCCAAAGGCTTCTGGCCCCTGGCTTGGCCTCCTAAAAGCTTCATGCTGTTTTCCTAGGCTTTTCACAGCTGCCTGCTTCCTCACCCACAACCTAATACCTCACACTCTAACAGTCCATTTATTTTCTTAGCTCGACTATCAGATCAGACATTTGACCTTAGACAGCACTATGGGTTTGGACTTAGCCATTGTCTATGTCCGTGGTCAGTTCCGAAAAGAGAAATTGGAACCCTATAAGCAAATGGACTCTACTCTCTCATCACGGGTGCACCACGTTAGTCTTTATAATGATTATAATAATGGCTGCCTGGTATTGAGAACTTAATATCATGCTGAGCACATTGAATGCAGTTTAACTACAGTGTCAGATTGGTATTATTTCATTTCGTGGATTAGAAAAAATGAAGGGTCATGTTACTTTGCCAGTATATACTCAGGAAGCAAGGAAACGAGGATTCCACCCAAGTTGGTCTAACCATATTTATATTCTTAACTACCACACTCTCGCCTTCCAAAAACCTCACTCCTTAAACTATTTCCCCTCCTTCACAAGGTTTAGGAACCCTTATCTGTCCCTCGCTGTCATTCTTTGACTTCTCTTTGATCACATTTTATTACGGCTTCCATCCACCTGCGTACTTGCAAATAGCTTTGTGAGCAGAATTCATTTTGTCTATTTTTTTAAAGATTTTATTTATTTATTTGACAGAGAGAGAGATAGCCAGCGAGAGAGGGAACACAAGCAGGGGGAGTAGGAGAGGAAGAAGCAGGCTCTCAGCAGAGGAGCCTGATGCGGGGCTCGATCCCAGAACGCCGGGATCACGCCCTGAGCTGAAGGCAGATGCTTAACGACTGAGCCACCCAGGCACCCCTGTCTATTTTTTTGCCCACTAAAACATGTAGTATATTGGGTTTGTACCTTTTGACTCTTTGTATTGTCAGTTTTCTCTATGGATCATATCCTGATTTATCTAAGTGAAAGTGATAAGACTAACACAGGGTAGGAGAAGATGATGGAAGAGAAACTGAATAGATGCCACTGATTCTCGGGGGGGGGGGGAGTGCTAGGACTTAATGGGCCCTGTCATCAATTATTAGATATGATCTCCATGGACACTGCTTGCCATACTTCCCATCTGCATGACTCTAGGCAACCACTGCCCAGAACTGAAGGAGAATGGAATCTAAATGTTAAAAAATTTAAAAATTCAGGAACTTAGGAAATCTGTCCAACAGTCTCAGGCTATGATCAGTGACATTAAGCAATAACACTCTCTCTCCTCTTTCTCGCACACTCCACCAGAGATGTTCACCCCAATACCAGCTTATCTTCTTCATGCATGTTAGACCAGTTCTTATATATGAAAGATCCTGGGGGATCTCCAGAGCTCTGTGGACCATCATGGAGACTCACCGAGAAATAACCTGGTGCTTAATGTAACAAAGAATCTAGAAGCACTCCTTATATTTTAATTTCTCCTGATTCACGTTGCAGGTGATGCCTTACTGCAAAAACTGGATAAGAGCATAAGTCTCTTTTTTTTTTTCACTACAACTACAGGAATATCACTTCACTATAGTCTCATAGAGTGTAGTCTCTAAAGAAAGCTAACATGGGCAATGTTATTCTTGCTACAAAGCGCATCTATTTTTCACATTAGCCTTGTTACTGTGGTAGTGTGCGTATTTATTGTATATGGAATGCCATAGCTTGAAGTGATCTATAAAGCTTGAGTTTTACTTCAGTGATAATTTCATCAGAGGGTTTTATCCTTTTCACTCATCTAGAAACCAATAGAGCACAGTAGCCACTATTGTTTACCGCCCTGTACAAGGTAAAGATTCTTCACAATTTACCAATATTCTGAACAAAGTAGTTACTGACAAATATAACTGGCTCTCCCAACATGGGTAAATTGCAGTCCCACAATTATTCATCAAAGCTCTTATAAACATTTCAGAACCCTCACTTAGCTAGGTTGCTTTTATTTCTAACTCACCAAGATTTGGAACAGATGTGAAAGGCTGATTATGTCAAGTTTGGGGGAAAGTAGAGAAATAGCAGGCTTCGCAAATGCCTCCATTTCATATGTACCCACATATGGTATCATCAGACCTATTTCTGAATAAAGAAACTAGCCACGCAGTCCCTCTGACTAGCGTTATCAGGACTGAATGACACTCCATTTTTATCAAGCATCTTCTCTGAGTTATTGAAGCCTCCCATGCTATCATCAAGTAAGTACACACCGCCGTGCATATAGCTCTCGCTATTATCATGGAAAAATTGCAGGCAGCTCGCATGCGCTTGCACAGGAGCTGTGGGAGTCAACATCCCCATCACAACAGCATATCCATGCCATTTCGTTCTACCTCGACACAGAGATATGCGGAAATATTCCCTTTCTATCTATTGGTAAATTTTCTTTCTAATAATTGCCGAAAACTTCCCTCCAGTAAGCAGTTAGTCCTGCTAGTTGAAGAAAATAGATACATTATCTGAGGTAATAGATAAGTCCCATTAAGAAGATGGACTAGACTAATTCCCAGCATATCTCCCATGCGTGGGAAAGCTAAATTGTGAAATACAGCACTAACACATCGATTATCTTTTCTGCATAGAGTTAGATAAGTCTCACTGCTGCTTTATACCGCATTATGTAATTTTTTATAAATAACCATTTATGTCAGAGTACCTCAGTTTGCTACCTCATTAAAAAAAAAAAAAGGACAGCCAATATTTCTATTCCAAGTGAGACTTATTCTTTTAACTACTTAAGGAATCCAGGTATTCTATTTAAAATGTATGTTCCTACTGATTAACCAATGCCCAAGGAGTGGGTGTTTGTTATTAGCCTAAAAACTAACGCCATACATCTGACAATATTACACTTTTACTGAAGACGGGCTCTAGCCGATGAAAGTAAAGCTAACTACCAGCATTCAAAATAAAGGTTCTGGGGATCTTGTGTTAAATAATGACTTGTTATCAGTTTATTTTCAATAGTTTATCATATCAGGTTATCGCAGGTCAAGTACTTGAAAACAACAGCGTTTCTTAAGTAGTTTAAATATCTCTCCCACATTCTTGTTTGCATAATTAGTTTTTATTAGCAGATGTTTTTTTATATGGCTGTAATATCCCAGATATAGAAATTTCACATCACGGGAGTTAAATTAATGAAGTTTATAAATGAAGACTTGGCTTATTAAAGTAAATGACAAAGTAGAGGATTATTTGTTAAATTTGGGGACTGTGTAACAAAAGTAAGACAATGACAATAGAACACCTTGCAAATTATAAAGTGGTATCTTAAAAAGGAAGATTTTATATTTGTGTGTATCCTAGTTTTTAAAGACATCCTAACTACTCATAGGGAGAAGAAGAAACATAAATTGTACGGGTTCTGAGTCTCCGATCACTTCTATCCCAAACATGATCCAGAGGGAGAAAGAAGGGGGCAGGAGAGAAGTTCCAGGATTGGAAAAGTCACTCACAAATGAACAGGAAAGTCACTCGCAAATGACAGCCATACCCAAATCATGACACTTGGCGCCATGCCATATGTTTCACAGTCCGTGTGTGTGTGTGTGCGTGTGTGTGCGTGTGTCTGGCTGTGTCTGTGTGGGCCCCTATCACACAGTACCACACACTGGGGGCCTACAGAGCAGACCTTTAGTTCTCATAGTTCTGAGGCTACAAGCCCAAAATCAGGTTTCCAGCCAGGTGAGTTTTATTAGGAGGCAGCTGTAACCACACTCACTCCACAATGCTGTTCCTAAACCATCCATTGTCCCAAATCCAAGGTTTGGTGACCCTCCTGCACAGTGCCTTTCATTGCCTGGCCTCTTCCAGGACATACAGTCACATTGCAGTGGAATTACACAGGAACGCGATTACAGATAATCATCCAAGAGACAGTTTGGGTTTTTTTTCCCCCATTTATAGAAACATTATAGCATGTTCAGATTATAAAGAAAAGAGAAACTTGAATTCATGTTTTAAAATGTCTGAAACGACAGACTCTGTTTTTGTATGCATCTAGTCCTTTGGAGGAAAGTTTATGTGATGTTACTGTCTTAATACTTTTTTTTTTAAAGATATTATTTATTTATTCGACAGAGATAGAGACAGCCAGCGAGAGAGGGAACACAAGCAGGGGGAGTGGGAGAGGAAGAAGCAGGCTCCCAGCCGAGGAGCCTGATGTGGGGCTCGATCCCACAACACTGGGATCACACCCTGAGCCGGAGGCAGACGCTTAACGACTAAGCCACCCAGGCGCCCCTGTCTTAATATTTTTTATTAAGAAATTGGAAACACTTTTCCAGCAGAGTCGGAATAATACTAAATATAATACAATACACCTGAAAAGTTAGAATATAATTTTTTAAAAGTACTTTAGACTGTCCATCAATGACAATATGGGTAAAGCATAGTAAAATAATTTTCCTACAGTTGTACTATTACTATTATCAATGATCTAACTCTTGGCTGAGAATTTTAATTAATTACACTGAATTTGTCCACCATCTTGAGTACAAATAGACCCTGAGGTTTTTTTTAAAAACGTGTATCAGTATATATCCTTCAAACCAGAAGATGTTTGCATCATAGAAGAATTCTCATCGTAGAGTACCTAATACTATAACAGCTCTTAGAATAATGAATTCCTGCTGCATATTTAAACTGTTAGTCAACTGACAAAAAGTTCTGTGTTTATGCAGATGTTCCTCGGGATATTTGTTCATTCAAAAGTTTCCTTCTCCGTAATCTTCTCTCTCCTAAAGCTGTGCCAAAGATCCTTATCACAATCTTTATCCATTTACACGTAGCACACACTTCAAGATCCCACTTATTTTAAGGCTTGGTTGTCAAACTCAAAGATATTAAAATAGTCATAAAATGTGTATAACACACTAAGCAAAATAAGTTTGACTTTATGACCCTCTTTCATAAACACGCATTTGAAAGGTCTGCATAAGAAGATTTTCTATTGCCTGAAGAGCGGCTGTAAGCAGAGATGGTCACTGCCAGTTTCTCACTGCAGAAGGAAAGAATTTTCCCCCTTTACCCTATAACCCAAATATCACACTGAGCTTAAGGATGAAGCTGACATTTTAAAAGATCACCAAAAGTGTTCTCTTTCCAATTGCAATTATGCCCTCCATCTCAGTGGGAGCCATCGTCAGGGTCTTTTCAGCTCTCCAGCATCCTTCTGGCCCGCTTTCATTATCCTGATTATCTATTCATTCGCCGCCCAGCACTCATTTTATGAAAGATCATGTCTGCCATTTCTATAATGAGTGCTTGACTTTTACTGCCAGCATAAACACATAAAATATATAATAATTAAAGTTCACTAGTCACCAAAGTCTTGAGATCCATCATGTTGCTAATTTGATTTTTCAAGCAATTGCTTCTCTGTGAACGAGGCTGACTTTGCCCCCTTAGGCATCGCAAGACCTGTGATGGAAGGGGCTGACTCTAACCTCGAGAAGGATCCATCTGAATGCCTACCATATACCAGGCTTCAGGTTCATTGTCAAAGAATGACATAGCTATAAAGTCTAACGTTTTTTAGAGCCAACAAAAATCTCTTTGATATTTGAACCTAAAAAATGTTTTAGGTGTTGCACATTTTTCAAAATAGTTAAGTGTTATTTAATAAATACTTACCTTTTACGGGCTACTGTTTAAACTAAGGGAAAATTTCATCGGGATAACTGTGGAAGTTTGCATCGCGTAGATTGAAACTTCACGATATGTTGACTTACGTAGAGTAAGGAGAAGGTTTCAAAACACCACTTCCTTATTTTGAACACACTGCCTTGTTTTGATAACATTGGGAAAGCCCCCTGAGTGCCTCATGATAATGAATTCCTCTGACGTTTATTCTAATCGCACAGAGATTAATGAACTCATGCGATATTCATGTGGCTCTCTGGAGACATCAGGATGTGTTACACAAAGTGTAATGTTTGTAAATGGATACAATGGAATACGTGTTAGCCAAGGAGCTTGAGTAGTCAAATCCTCGCTTAATAAAGCAGCAGGAACTGAAGAGGCAGCTTCCATTTATCGTGGGTTTTTTAGGAATAATAAAGACCTTGACAGTGTATCCAAGAAAAAAAAAAAAAAACTGCAGAGGCCAGAAGACCTTGGTTTGAGAGCTGGCTGGATCAATTGCCAGTCTTGTGGCCTTGGGAAATTTTCTTCACCTCTTCGCCTCAATCTCCCCAGCTTTAAAATGAGAATTTAATAACATCAGCCTTCTTAAAGCCTTTTACAAGAATAAGGAGTGGGGGAGGAGCAGTGGGATCAATCAATCAATTAATCAATATAATTCCTCCCTCACAAGGTCATTCTAAGAAGTAAATCACATGATATGCAGTGTTTTGATAAGTGCTTCGTAAACGGTGCAGCATTGTGCGCGCCTTTACTATTGCTACTCCTTTGGGAAATAGATCGTCTGGAGAAGGTTTACGGTTTATTTCCCAGACATAGAAAAATGGGTGCCTTAGGAAACATTACTTACTACACTGTTTTCTTAATAAGAAAAGCAGATCTGACCAATTAAAGATATATTGAATTATCTTTTTTAAATTTAAAAGTAAGATCTCAGGTTTGAAGTAATACAAGAAACTCCTCTTTTATATGCAGGTCCAAGACATGCAACATTCTTCCAACAATAGCTAAATGTATAATTAAGTCCAGTTCTGTTGATTCTGCCCTGTAGTGGGAGCCGGGCAGGTCACTTCACCTCACTAGACAGGAGTCAAATATGATCTCATCTCCCAGACCCCTTCCAGTACCAACACGCTGTCATTCTCATAAATCGTATAGTAATTTTTACCAACCCTAACAAACTTCTCATTAGTTTATAGGACTTCTATAAAGTACTTCTACAAACCATTTTTATATATTTTGATTAAAAGAAACCCCACTGGGGCATCCGAGTGGCTCAGTCTGTTGAGTGTCCGACTCTTGAATTCGGCTCAGGTCATGATCTCAGGGTCCTGGCATCGAGCCCTGCATCAGCCTCTCTGCTCAGCTGGGAGTGTGCTTGTCCCTCTCCCTCCACCCCTCACCCTCACTTGTGCTCTCTCTCTCTCACGCTCTGCTCTCTCTCTCTCAAATAAATAAATAAATAAATCTCTGAAAAATAATAATAAAAGAAACCCCACCTTTAATGTTTCAGTCAATTTTCTTACCTATTCTCAGTAAATCATAGCCACTGCCTGAAATTTCTCTTAGTATAATATTTGTTCATATCCCTCTGATTTCAAGATAAAGCTTCCATCGCCTAGAAAATGATTCAGCAAATACAGACCTCAGAAGACAAATACTACCTGATCTCTAATAATTAGGGCAGTCATTCTTTTGGCACATGAGTGGTCCCAGTCTCGGGGTATAGGTCCAGATATACATTCCAGGATAATCAGGAAATCAAGGAAATCCAAAAATTCATTTGAACGATTATACTGCCATTGTTAACATACAGTGCGTACCTCAAATTCGTTCTCAGTGTGGTCACAGAGAGAATCAACATGATCACTGTACTCATTTAAAGGCACTCACATTAATAATAGGCATTGCTACATATTAGTAATTATATGTTATTAATATACAGTCAAAAGCACTGGGATAAGAGTCAAAATCTCTGGCTTTAAAACAGACTCCGATGCTTTCTAATGATGTAACTTTGGCCAAGTCATTTAAGCCCTTTGAACTTCAATATCTTTGTCAGCGAACTGGAAAACTTGCTGAGTTCACAGAGGTGTTTGCTCTGGGCTCTGCAGCAGGCCAGCAGCTCGAGCCAGCAGGCCAAATGTGGCTCGGACCTGCTTTTGTAACTAGAAAGGCACAGTTGACAAGCTGCTGCAGAAATCTTACATTCTGTAAAGTCTAAAATATTAACTGTCAGGACCTTAACAAAAATGTCCGTTAACCTCTGGCCTAAAGAGTGGTATTCATAAACTTATTTGGAATGCCATATTCATCCCTGTGAGATCTTAGGTAGTCTTAGCAGACTGTATTGAAACAATGGGCATCTGGCTCAACCAACTGGAAGAATTAGTTAAAAGTCCAATTTCAGGGGCACCTGGGTAGCTCAGTTGTTAAGCGTCTGCCTTCGGCTTAGGGAGTGATCCCGGAGTTCTGGGATCGAGCCCCACATCAGGCTCCTCCGCTAGGAGCCTGCTTCTTCCTCTCCCACTCCCCCTGCTTGTGTTCCCTCTCTCGCTGGCTGTCTCTATCTCTGTCATATAAATAAATAAAATCTTTAAAAAAAAAAAAAGTCCAATTTCAACAAACGAAATAGCTTCTAATAGTCTATCTCAGGTTATTTGGTATTACTGAGGTATTATATGTTATTGATAAATATGTATTGTATCTAATGCTAACTGATCATTAAGATATTTTGCTTGAGAAAAGAAAAGCCACTGATACCTGATTCATAGCAAGTTGATAGAATTTGTTTTTACAACTCTGATGTCGGAGTACCGATATCAGATATGCCAGTCAGTGCACCGCTGCACTTAATTGAATGCTGAATCTGAACCTTTGATAAGTGCTTTTGCCTCAATCCAAGTTTACCTACATTTCCCAAGCCCAGAATGAAAGAAATGATGAATGAATGAACAACCTATTGAGCTGACATTTTTCTGAAAATTGTCTGCATGCTATTACTAATTCTTTCTCAGTAACCATGAAGAGGAAATTTTTGTGAGAACCCAGCAAATGAATTTAATAATGTGGGTATTCTGGGCCAAAATAGATCCACTCAGTGTGTCAAAAATACTTTTTTTCAGTTATTCCCAAATTTCCTTCTCAGTGTTAAGTGATGTTACACATTAATAAGTAATGGGACTCCAACCTAAATACCTTTTTAATTTGGGTTACATATATCATAAGCATGTAATAGATCAGATAAATGTTTTTGAGATATGAAAATGATGTTTTTCATCCTCACCAATCTCCAGTGCAAAGCTGCCTCAGGATTTCCAGATTGAGGAACTGCCTGGAGGTCTCGGACCATAGCGTTTCTGTCATTAAGTAGCTAAAATTCCCTTCCACTATGACAGACCAAGAAGTTTGAAGGCCCTGGGTGGAGGAGGGATATCGAGGAGAGAAAAGGAAAGCTGTGCCTCTTCTGGCCAGAGGCTTCCATCAGGGGGCAGGGGGTGGGAGATGGGCAGGTGAAGGGGCATTAGCTAGACTGGAATGCACACCCAGGGTAGAGGCCATGATACTTCCCATTAACGTCTCTGAGGGGAGTTCTGCGGAGATACCAGGCTCTGTACCAGCAGAGAAGACCTCGGATGGTGAGAAGCCAGAGCTTCACAATCAGGAAAAAGCAAGGGCTCAATCTTTATTCCGAGGCCTCTGGGGCTCCCCTGTGGTGTGAAGGCTGAGTTAGAGCACATGGACCACTTTTGGAGCCCTCTGCGGTGAGTGACAAGGTGACACCATGGTCGTACCTGAAGCCTCAGGAATAGTCAGGGGCTGGACGAAGAAAATGGCAGAAGCTGAGAAAGGCGTACAGTGCCCCCAGAGGTCAGCAGAGAGGAGCCCACAAGCCCTAAGGGAGCCGAGAAAGACATTAGCCAACGTCAGTGGACTTAAGCCACCGGAGTCTGTCCACTTCAGCAATAGTCACCAGTTTATATCTAAAGGCTGAACCCAGGCCCATCACACATAACAGGAGAGCTGCCAGAGCCAATTCAAGAACCAGCAAGAAAACAGCAGCTCCCTCCCTCCGACGTAGGGGGTATAATGTCATCCCTTATGAGTTCTGATGCCATCTTGGAAAAAAGCAAGGAAAGGGAGAGGAATGGGAAAGATTGAGTAATTCTTGAGCTAAAAGCTAGAGACATGTTAAATTATTAGATCAGATTAAATTTTAAATCATATTGAGCTAATTTTAGTTTTGATCCCACTGCTCAGCAGGCCCAGTCCTCCTGAGAAAGATCAATTAAGTTATGGAAAAAAGTATATTTTCTTTGCACACCCAAATTGTAGTATGAATAAATTTGCAATCACTCTACAATTACATTGTTTGGTTTAGAAGAAACCTATTGATGACAATTTTACTCAGGGTCTAACAAATCTCTGAAACTAAAAGAGCTCTTCTCTAAATAGTTACATATTAGAGGCTGTGTAGGGTAACAGAGAAATGTGCTGAAAGACAGAACTGAATTCTAGCCCTAACTCGACAATTTACTGTTAGTCACTGAAAAAGTCATCTCGTCTCTACAACAGGGCTTCCCAACAGATGTATCTTAGATCAGGTACTAGAATATTGCTAAAATATTGATCCCTTCAGCCCTCAAAACAGCCAAGGCAATGCCTGGGGTGGCTGGAGCCCGACCTTCATCTCAGGCTACCCCAATGTGCTATATAAATTATTTTTTGTGTATTGAATGTCACAATTGGGGGGAATTATTGTCCTATATGGTTCCGTTTCTTCTCCAAAGAATGAGTGGAGCGGGACTGGAGAGAATTGATGTCTTCTATCATTTCCATTCTAGTAGTTGATGGTTCTATGAATGTGGGGAGAAAATTCCCATTGCAAGAAGAGTCATAGGAGCTCCTGCATACATGGCCTGAAAACAAAAATTCCTGTACTTAAGTTTTAAAACTCTCTGATTACCTCTCGAGTTGTTCCCAGGAGAAACAACTAAAAAGTCAGGTGTCCTTTTCCTCAGTTAACCAGTATTGTTTTTACAGCTCAGCTGGGATTTACCTATGGGTAAGAAAATTAGAAAAGAATCCATAGACTGCTGTAGTATTCAAAGACAAATCAAAGTTACCTATGTGGCATCAGAAATTTGCATTCATCTTTCAGCAACCTGGTTTGTTATAAATAAATTAATTTGAAAATCAATTTCCAAAGCAGTGGTTAAGAATGGTGAGTGATCAGTAATGAGTGCAACACAAATGAGGCTGTCTTATCTTTAAAGTAAGTAAAAAGCTTTTCAAGATGAACACCTCAGTCTTGTTGAGTATTTTTATTTGAATATGAAAGAAGGATCTTCTGCTTCGCTACTCACTTCCCCTGAAATTTGCTCATTTATATCAATAAAGAATTCAATGCATGCAGAATTGATCTATTAGCCATTTTCAAGTTGAAGCTAGGTTTTATGGACTGCTAAGGTTTTTCTGTTCAATGGGATGACAAATCTTTTAATACTTTTGGACAGAAAAAGGAAATGCAACGTTCTTGTCAGTGAATCAATCAGTCACTGATTCATCTGGGAATATAACTCTCCATTAAGAAGAACGTACCAGAACAGGTCCAAAGAGAGAATGGTTGTCACACATGCTGATTATAATAATTCTAGCTTTTGAGTTGGCATAGCCTGCTAAGTGCCAAGTAACGAGCGAGGTGCTTTTGTTTATATGGCTTCATGAATTTTCACCATGATGACTCTCAAAATCGCGAAGTATTACTCTCATCACTCTGGAGTCAAAATGGCGGGAATTTTTCTGACAACACTCCAAGAAGAGATTTCACTCATCTAATTGTTCATCATGGCCTAGTGTCCAACTTTCTTTTTAATAGTTTATGTGTTTACAGCACCAAGAAGTTTATGCTTCACACCTTTCAAAGCCACCAGTTCTCTGTAATGGCAGGAGTACATTGCTCTCTGTGAGCAAAGACTGCCATCTTGTGGAAATTGCAAATACAGCAAAAACAATCATTCCGTGGAACTAAAAATCTGCACACCTTAAGAACTGTGCAACTTGATTCTTGCAATGTTACACACACACACACACACACACACACACACACATCAGTGCTGCTCATAATCAAAATGCGAAACTTTCCTTTAGGTATGATTCGAGTTTCGTTTAAAGATGCCAGTGCTTTTGGACATTTGAAATATATAAAAATACACATATATATATATCCCCTCAGTTGTTATATAAGGGCTCATCCAATTTGTCTTCAAGGCAGTGCATTAGATTTTGCCAAGATTTCTTTATCTAATACTTAAACAGGTTTTTGTTAAATAACAAAAAAGAGGGTAAAATGACACTTTTCTCATGGAATTTCCAGGAGCATTAGATTCTGCAGCAAAAATTTATGGCAGAACTCTGAGCTTAGAAAATACTTTCATTCCTTCCAGCACTTCTGTTCCAAAACCCTGTATTCCTAGCATCTGTTGTAGGCTACTTAGAGCTTAACTGAGGGATCCGAAGATCTAGTTGTCCTGTCTGTCCCCCAAAATGGGGTGTCCGTGAAATGCCTCCGTTATCTGTGCTTTCTGAGATTGACCGTACATAAAGGCATCTTTGTGGTGTGAAGGCCAATAGAGAAGTCTGCTCACTCTTCTCCCACGGTAACTCCTAGCCCCCAGCTTGCTGAAACTAAAAGTTCTACAATTAAACAAATTCTTTGGATTTAAGGTCCTTTACTCCTATTAGCATCAAAATGGGTGTCATAGAGTATGTGTGTAGACTTCAATGATCATTTTGAAAACCAAGTCATTTTTCAGGTGTAGGATGACAAGGACACGTTGTGATATGGGATACCACCAAGGAGAATGAGTAGGCAATCAATTCGTTCCTGAATGAACATGTGAATGAATGAAAGAATAAATTAACATGAACTGAGGGCATTAAAAAGAAACAGTATCACTGTGTTGCTCAGGCCATTTTGGCTGAATGTGCAGTTGTGGTTTAACATAAATTTTGTCCCCAAAGAAATACCTGGCATGAGACCACTTTTAAATATTTATTGAACGGATAGCTGAATAGGAGGGAATGAAATAAGTTGCATCAGTGACCAGAAAAAGTAGAATCTGAGAGCAGCGTCCATTTGCCAAAAACCATGTTGAGCGTATTCAGTCAATATATACTTGCCTCTCTGCATTGGGCAGTATGGAAGGTGGTGAGTACACATTCCAGAAAGGGGAACAGACATTAATCGAGGACCCACAAAGTGTTATAAATGATGATAAGTGCTGTGAAGGGAAACTCTTCCACTTCTATAGACATTGACCAACAGAGTGTGGGGGAGCAGGAGGCGGGCCGGGAAACGTGGGTGCTCATTTTGTGCCTGGATATGTCCTCATTAAGCAGATGCTGCTGTAGTTTCCTTTGATTTCTACAAATACCTATAATCTCGAATTTAAGGATACTATCTTTTTAAAGATTTTATTTACTTATTTGAGAGAGAAAGCGAGAAAGAGCTCGAGCAGAGGGAGAAGCAGACTCTCCGCTGAGCAGGGAGCCCAATGTGGGACTTGATCCCAGGACTCTTGGATCATGATCTGAGCGGGAGGCAGACGCTTAACCGACTGAGCCACCCGGGCCCCCCAAGATATTATTTTTTTGGAGATGACTAAATTTTCCCTTCAAGTTATTCAGTGGTGTTCTGGTTACCCAGTGCCTTTAGGTAGGCAAATAGCTAATGGGTTTGCCAACACGATTTGAATATATTTGCAGATAGAACAAACAAGCAACTTTGATGCTGGGATTAAAGATTACAGATGTGTGTAATACCTAACACAGTGCTGCCGGTTTCCACAAGTAGTCATTCCTTCAGATGGAGGCCCTATTTCTGTATGTACTTAGTAATCTCTATGCCCAGTGTGGGGCTCGAACTCACAACCCTGAGATCAAGAATCGCATGCTCTACTGACTGAGCCAGCCAGGCGCCCCATGGAGGCACTATTTCTCAAGTGTGTTCCTCAAAACTCCAGCTCTATAAATTATTACTGTATATTATTTGGGGAGAAAAAAATGAGGAAATAAGAAGGAAAGTTAGATAACTTTGGGAAATACTGAATTAAACAAAATCATACAAGTTTTCTTTTCTGCAGGTCTTCTTAGAGCCTGTAATACACTGACTTCTTTGTAAATTTCTGAGAGGGTGTTTCTCAAAGTTAATGACCACAGAGCCCTTTTCCTGCAGAAGCTCTTCTAGGTACTAGTGTCCCATGGAACACACTTCTAGAAATTCTGGAAATACAAATAACTTTGAGAAGAGGCAGAAATAAGGGTGATGTAATCCACCAATATTCATAATCACCTTGGTAAATTCAATTAATCAAATTAATTGCTCGCCTTGAGCAACGCTCTGAAGCAACAGAGCTTTAGACAGGTCAGTAACATAAGAAAGGAGAAGTCCAACTAATAAGGAAAGCTCCAGTGCAATGTCCATCCTGGGGCGTCAGCTGGGGGTGCTGGGGGTGAGGCTGTGGGAATAGCCAAAGGTGAATGATAAGACCAACTCTCCCTCACGGCCCTTAGGGCTGGTCTGACTCCGGTGTGACTCACGGTCGAATGTTGACCCCTTTTAGCTCAATCCTGCCAACACGGGGATGACATGAAGCAGGTAAAAAGGTAACCTTCACCAAAAGTGTACTTACTCCTTCCAAACAGACATCATTCTCTCTAAAGTTTTAAGCAGTCTCTCCCCGAGTAACCCAAGACCTAGGCAAGTGTAGAAAGGTCCACATACCCTTAGGATAACTATGTGAAAATTCTAAGTCAAGCTAAAAACTCTCAGATAAAATATGTTCTATCCTCTTACCTCGACAAATATACCTTCATGCCGGTAGGAGGTCAGGTTTGAGTTTCGAATTTGAGCCTAGCCTGGAGTATTGCACTGACCTGGAGGCCCAGGAAGTCGGTCCCTGGCCCCCCGCTCTTNNCCCGCCAAGCTCTGTCCTGCACAGTGAAGGATTGCCCACACAAAGGTGGGCTTATACATCTGAACTCAGTCTACACTCTCTAAACACCACTCTACACACCTGCGACGCCCTTGTGGCTGTGAGATCTGCCCTTGGGAGGAAATGTGTGGGACAAGTTTCCCCCGGTCCTGGAGGAGATCTCTGAGCTATTGGGTGGGAAATCCTAAGGATCCCTGAGGACTGCACACTCCCTGCACAAGCTCATGACCTTGGCCCTGACCATTCTCGCCCTGTGGGGGGGGGGGGGCACCTGAGGGAGGGCCAGAGGTAGACGGGTTTCAGGTAAACCCTAAAGAGTATTTGGAAATGAGAATAAAACCTCTGTGACAAATCACACTTAAAAGCTGCAGCTTTGCGGCTAGCCACAGACTCAGGGAAAAACAGAAGACGGAGAAGGGTATTTCTTATTTGAATTTAACTACTTATAAAAGCCTCTGGTCAACTTTCCTTCTTGTTCTCCAAGGTAAGATTATTTTCCCCTCTGGCATTAAAAGGCAAACTACATCAGTTGTGTGAAAAACCAAAAATGATGTATTTTATCAACTTCAAACTTGTCCCAGGGCTTTCTCCCACACTGTGTTAAATAATAGAAGACTTTTTAATTGAATTTCTTTGCGTGTAGCATATGCTGGGGGACATTATGCCAGCATCTTGCTCTAAGCGGCAAAACGTTCTTCATAAAAGCATTAAGATCCAGAGCGTCATTCCACACGGAGGGAAGGAACACAGAATTGCAGCAGCTTGAAACCACATAAAAACAGTGCCTCTGAAATGTAATTGTAAAAACATTGCAACAAAGCGGGGGGGGGGCAGATATTAAGAATTATAGAATAAAATCAAAAAAAAAAAAAGAAGGAAGGGGGGAGCAAGAGAGGGTACAGAAAGGGGAGAGGAAAGCCAGTGGCACAACTCTGTCTATAAAATCAAAGCAATAATGTTTTCGGTGCCCCGGCATTCCATCTGCAGGCTAATCTATACGTTCATTCGCCCTTGACAGCCACCATCCTCTAGCGGTGGGATTATAAATGGATGTGTCGTGGACCGAAGCAATAACGATGTCTGCACTAACACATGGCCGTGTTCTTTACCCCAAGGATCCTGGAGCTTCAGCAGAATGGTGACATGGACATCCTGAAGCACAAATGGTGGCCCAAGAACGGCCAGTGTGACCTGTACTCCTCAGTGGACACAAAGCAGAAAGGAGGTGCCCTGGACATAAAGAGCTTTGCAGGAGTCTTTTGCATCCTGGCGGCTGGAATTGTCCTCTCCTGCTTTATAGCCATGCTGGAGACCTGGTGGAACAGGAGGAAAGGCTCCCGGGTCCCATCAAAAGAGGTACTTGTTCAGAGCTTCGGCGCTCAGTTGAGCCAACAAGCGGGCGGTCTTTCCAGGGAGGGTAATCGCCAGGAAGAGGATGATGGGATGGGGGTGGTCCTTGCTTCTTCTTTCTTTGAATATTGAAAATGAATTATTCATGAAATATAAAAATTGATAATGCCAATACCAATTACCATTCTAGGACATCCCAGATAAATGAAGAAGAGGCTTGCAATGCTTGAAAAGACTAAACATTTCATGCGCCATCAAGGCCTTTAAGATTCTGCCAGATCTCAGGGCAGACTTCATTCAGTGATTTCCTTAAAGGCCGTGATTCCCTTGACCAGTTCACAAAGATGCTTGTCATCTTACTTCAATAAGTTGTTTAACTTATAGGTAAATTACTTGTATCTCTAAGATTCAGCCTAACGAATACGATCCCAAGACAAATAATCAGAATTTGTCTCTTCACCCCCAGGGGCTCCTTTCCTCTACCTGTCTGTAGACCTATAGAAGGGATCGTATGTTTTTAGGTCTTTGATGGCTCTAAACTTAATAAATCCATAGTGTTGAATCATCTAGAGTTAAATTTTTAATAAAATAAAATGAAAATTTTTTCAGAGATCTGAAAGAACAATTGCAGAGTTACACATATCCTCCCTTTGAAAGTGGCATGTGCCTTGTTTTCATCAAAAATTATGGCATTTACAAATTAGCAGAGAAAATACGAAGTTAAACTGCTCAATTACTTTATCTTATTTCTACTGTACCAAAAAGGTGAAACATTTTTTAAATAATGAAATCATATTCATTCACTAAAGCTTCACAAATTGACATGGAAAACGACCTGAATTTGCTGCGTGATTCGATCTGCTGGATAGTTTCAAAGGACAGTTTTAAACTTTCTGTAACTAGACTTTGGCTAACTGATGGTTAGAGCAAATCCTGAGAAGATGTGCTTTAATGCACAAATAAAAATGACTTCTCACGTTCATATGAATTTTTACATGTTAATATATTCTTTCAAACAGATTTTCTTCTAAAGTAATCTGAGAATTCCTTTCTACCACCTTATATGCAAAATTGAGCAGCAGCACTTATAAGGAAAAGCTTGGCTTACCAAAGATAAAACTTAGCTTCCTACCTATGCGAATGATCATACATTCTAAACTAGTGGAGTATGAACTAAAAATTAAGCAGGCTTCATTGTAGTGTTTTCTTTATGGAATAAGCTTCTGGTTTCTCTATTGACATTGAGTCAATGCAAAAGACCACATTAATGCAACATTATAGCTGAGATTTCCTATTCTCAAAAATCTGGAAATTAAGGACTCCCCAAGCTCCTTATATTTTGAATTACTATATATGATATTAAATTTTTGCATTATTATATCTGTTGATGGATGACTTACATTATAGTTGCTGTGGGAACCATAAAATTATATCTCTCAACCCTCTAACGTCTCAGTGATAATATTGCATTAATGGATATTTTTTATTGGATTTTGAAACGAGAAAGGAAAAGGAAAAACAGTGATGCACATCAAAATATTTTTCACTGAGGAGCACTGTAATAGCACAATGAAAAAAATACATACTCCATTCTAACTCGTGACAGCTAATCCAGAGCTATGAACAAATATGTTCTCTTCTTATGATTAATAGGTATTTTTAAATCCTCATGAATTTAATTTATTGAACTTGGCTATAAATATGACTGATAAGAGACAATTTTTTTTTCTTGCCAGTTTTATTTTTCAAACGTTGGGTGTTAATGCTCACTTTAAGTGAAAATCCTAAAGGATTGATGAATTGGTTTCAATACCAGAAATCTGAGATTTTCCTTCCTTTTCCTTTATTAAGTACCTTCTGACTAAGACTCCACTAGCATAGCTCAAAGCATGTTTGATTTAGAAGCCGTTTAGCATAAACCTGGCCCTATAATACCAAACCTGTCATTCGCAGGTCATGACTTGAAGGGGTCACTGACCTCACAATATTGCCTCATTCAGGTACTAAATAGCTTGAGTGTATGACATTCTTCAGTTAGAAATGGATTCTCTTGTGTTGAATGTTTCTCTTTCTGAATAATCTCACATCTCTCTGGCCTAAAGAGAAATAACACTTTAACAGTCACTAACACTTTAGTGTGAGCTAGCATACCGTATCACTTATCTCCAAGAATGCAAAGTTAAGGTTAGGGGAGAATAGTAGAAAAGAACAGAAATCCAACTTGCAAGGAGACACCCTGAAAAAGGAGGAAGCACGTGGAAAGAAGAGGTGTGGAAGGGGAGTGAGTTGTTAAAACCGTACTTTTTATTTGTACAACTTTGCCTGGGTCTGTCCCCGATCTCATAGAAAGCAATCGCCCACTACTGCTCCCCTATTTTTGTAGTTGCATGTGACATATAGAGAACTTTTAGTGCAAGAAAAATATTTATTACAGATAACCTTATCTCAGAGTCATGTTTGTACCCCCAGAACCGAGCGCAATGCCTGGCTCATATTAGGTGCTCAATAGATATTTGTTAAATGAATAAACCCCAAAGTTCAGTTAATTACATATCATGTTTGCTGAACTACTTTTTTTTTTTTTTTTAACCATGGAAGCTAGTACTGATGAGAACCTTATCTTCTTTTTCTTCATCTCCAGGATGACAAGGAAATTGACCTGGAGCACCTCCATAGACGTGTAAATAGCTTGTGCACAGATGACGACAGCCCCCATAAACAGTTTTCCACCTCGTCAATTGACTTGACCCCTCTGGACATTGACACTTTGCCAACACGACAAGCACTGGAGCAAATCAGTGATTTCAGGAACACTCATATCACCACAACAACCTTTATCCCAGAGCAGATCCAGACTCTTAGCCGCACATTATCAGCTAAAGCTGCCTCCGGTTTCGCTTTTGGCAACGTGCCTGAGCACCGAACTGGCCCTTTTAGGCACAGGGCACCTAATGGGGGCTTTTTCAGGAGTCCTATAAAAACAATGTCATCTATTCCTTATCAACCAACTCCTACCCTGGGGCTCAATCTGGGTAATGATCCAGACCGAGGCACCTCCATATGAGCGTCCAACAAAATCTCTTCACTGTTTCTCTCGTAGGACTCCCTTTGCAAGGAGCAGCTGTAATATTGTGGGACTAACACGGATGTAACATTAAAAAGAAAATCAGGATTATTAGTAACAATTATAGTTCTTTCTCTCCACCTTCTCCGTCTTCTCTCTCTTCTATTTCTTTCTCTTTTTCCCCTCTCTTTCTGTACATTTCCCTCCACTTTTTTTCATTACTCAACTTGTTTCCCCAGAATATAGTATACTAGGATCCTATTAGTCTGCTTTTCATATACTGTACTTCAAGTATAGGAAATGTGCACTGAGTATACTAAAAGTATATGCAGGATTAATTTTACATCAAGGCCTCTTACGTAACATTTCTCTATTTTTAAAAATATAATTGCAATAACTTCAGTCTTTTTACATTCTTCTGCTGCATCCATACAACGCTCCACTGCTGTTGAGTGTCCTTTAACTGTGGACCAAAGGCACCCCCTGCAGTGTTTATAAACTAATTTCAAGACCATTCAGGCCACATAATATGAGAATGCAATTTTGTAGGATTACAAAAAAGCCATTAATATGCCAGTCAAGACTACAGTTAAAACTACTCTCGCACTGCAACAGTGCATATGACCTTTATGTGATTGTACAGTATTAAAAGTTTTTCTTATGTACAGTAAACTTTATCATCTGGCAGAAGCCTCTGTTGTGTTAAATAAATTAGTATCTCATCTATATATACATATATATGCACCTATATAATGTGTATATATATTAAAGGGCGGCCATTGCTATTGCAATTCATTTAATAAAGCTTTAGTTTAAAAAAAAAACAAAGCATTGTATACAGAAACTATGTATAGGGCAGGGGGTCTTTTCAGTTAGAAAAGGCAGGTTGCTTTAATGTTCTTCTGACTCGCATTGTTTGCCAACAGAGAATATTTTATACTTTTGTTATTAAAAACATCCAGGGCGATTTAATATTTGTTCCTAGATGTAACTCCTCTGAGTAGGTTTTGCGTTTGTTTTTCAGCGGTGTATAAAGCTAACCTTAATCATTTTACTTTTAATGAATTATCTAAATGGAAAATGCTATTAGCCGGACAATGTCCACAGCAGCACATAGAACTCTAGAAGAGTTTAAACGTAGATCATTGAAGGTTAATAAATTCTCTTCCAAAGCAGAAAGCCAATCGATACAACTGTCGATGGGGAGAGGTGGGAGCCCTCAAGAAATATTGATGTGGCCTTAATTACTGTCCACCATTATCCTAAAGAAGAAAATATGATGACCAGACTGGGCTCTCGACTGAACCCCCCCCTTTTATTCAGTTCTGTTTGGAGGATATGTATTTTTTACATTAGTGCCAAGTGTGTAGGAGGATGACAGCAAAAACAGTGCCTCTTTGTGCACGACCCTTTCCAAGTAGCATTCTTACCTGTTAGAATTAGAGAATGGACTGTGTTTGTAATCCTTAAATTAAAATGTGGTAAGTAGGAAGCAAGAACTTATCCTGTGTTTTCACGCAGCCATACTCTTAGTTTAATCTAATTCATTCCGTAGCTAGGATTGATATAGGAATCAACCTATGTGATTTGCTTTAGGAGAAATTAAAAGGTATATTCTTAAGGTATATTATATTTTGATGCTAATTCTGTTCTGGGGAGCATCTTGTACTGTCACTGTTTTCGTACTAAATCTTCAAATATTGTCTACTGTGTAAGGCAGAAAATTTTCTTACCATGCAAAAACCATTTTGTTTCCAGGGTAACAAGTACCTAAGTGCATGCACGACTTGTTTTCCCTTGTAACATTCATGATCTCATTCACAACTCTGATTTTAAAACAAACAAACAAAAAAATTCTTTACAACAAGCTATGTAGGGACATACCAGATGTTGCCGTGATTTTAGCTATCAACAAACTGTTAACCATGTACAATATTTAAAATAGGCCTATTTTGATGTATCGCCTATTATACGAATACACAAAACACTTTTTGGAGGCCTCAGTTATGAGTGGCAGAGCTTTCTGTGTATAATTTGTCTAAATAATTTGTCTAATAAAAATGTTTTCTAAACTTGCGCTCATACCATTGAAGTCTTAACTATGAAATTTGACAATGCTTACTCTCTCACAGACCGAACTGAATTTTTCTAAAAATTTATCTTGAGTCAATTAAAGCATAAAACACATGAAGTTTTACTAGAAGAACTATGCCAAAATGAGTGGCTCTCTAAAAACAATACTGTGTGTGTCTTAAACCAATGAAAGACTGCCTTTCTGCTATTTGAAACAATTGGAACCAACAATATATTTGTTTTCTTCACATATATTTATATTTGTTGTGTCTCTGTGAGCACTTTTTTGGGAGAGAGTTATCCCAATTCATGTAAACAACGCAACCATTATAAGAATAGCAAGATGACGGTTTGTTACATCAAAGAAAGGAAGGAAGAAGGAAAGAAAGGAGAAAGAAGAAAGAAAGAAAGAAAGAAAGAAAGAAAGAAAGAAAGAAAGAAAGAAAGAAAGAAAGGGACTTAGAATTTATGTCTTAATGATTGTTTTGGTTTAGGGAAATAGTCATCATGTTGAATCTATTAATTTGAAAATTAATTGACTTCAAGATTATTTCTAATACAGTGTTATTTTCCTCATTTGAACAATACTTTTGTCTAGCATTTAACTCACTCAGTGAATATATATCTGAAAACATATTTAATTAGATTAAAATCTTTGCTGCTCTAAAATTCTATTAAAAGTGATTTTTCTTTTTTTAATGTTGGAACTATGAGGAACCCTAGACTCTCTCTCTGGTTTTTCAAATAAGGGAAGATAAGATGCTAAGAAGCTGTGACTTGCCCAGATGTTTGACAGTCTAAGACTTAAAACCGGGTCCTTTTTAATTATTACTATTTAACTCTGCCATGCTTCAATCGTATCCGCAGGTCCTCAAGGGCTTAAATGCAGGGAAGGCTCAGGGACAAGGCTTCCGCCCAGTCCTCTCCCCAAGCCTAGGCTGCCAATCTCTAGGAAACTTCCCTCCTGTGTGCGGCCAGGTAGAGCCCCCGAATCAACTGCTCCTTTCACAGATGGGAAAGTGAACACCTCAGGCTACTTCCCCGAGGTCAGAGCGTGAGGCAGACCTCAGGCCAGATCCGGCTTCTCTCTAGCGTTACTTCCCTTAGCCCATTGCTGGCCTGGTTCGCACCACTTACACTAACTGTGCTATTTCGAAACCAGACACATACCTTATATCCATGTAATTTTATTCTTCTCAGATGTTGAAATTTTTCCTTTGGTGAATCATTAAGAGAACTGGTTGTCACTTTCAACCACGTCAGAACTTATGCACCGGCGTTGGCTCAGTCACACGTTAGAAAATTCTAAGACCTCCTTTCTTCCCTCATACATATCAAGCTACACACAGGCAATTTGTTGTTTTCGTTATTCTGTTATTTTCCATCTCTTTTAATTTGGGATTGGCTGTCAACTGAATAAATACTTTAAAAAATAGACTTTGCTGAATGGTACTTTGCTTCATCAATTAAAAAAAAAAAGCTGAGACAATCCACTTAACCTACATAATACCTTCCAAGCCACATGATTGGATTACAAATTATTAGTATTTTATAATCAGAAATTTGGAGTGGAGAAACACGTTCTGGACTCTTCAGTGGAGTAGATAAAGCAGACCTGACATCTCCGACAGTGGTACACACAGGTTTGATGCTTGTGTGTACATCTCACGATAACCGACGAAACACAATGCTCTCACGAAAAATTGACCTCCCTCTAGAATGTTTTTGTTTCTAAAAACAAATCCTATTTCCAATCTTTCTGACCAGATATTAATAAATGGCTAACAAGTATGGCCCTAGTTATCACTTCAACAAATTGTGGTAAAAACCCTCTCACGAAGTAGCATATGAGCTCCCTTGGGTGAAAACGACTTAGCTAGCATCGAAAAATCAGGAAATAAAGTTTGTTATATTTGATAGATTTAATTCTATTATTTGTTTATTTCTTGATTACTTTATTCTATTAGTGTTCGCTCAAAACCTGTTTTGTGAAAGGCACTGCGCTAAGCAGTTACACATGGTGCAGATGAATATATATGCTTAAAAAATGGGTCTGGATGTGTCTAATGCCCAAGTCTTTGCTTGTCCCACATCAACATGCAAGATACAGACGCCACCTTACACACTTCCTGAGGAGGCAGAACGGGTCACCCCAAGCCAGTGCAGTCCTCTTTGGCCTTGGCCCTTCCAACTCACTGGGCCAATCCATCCCGGTGGTTCTCATGGGCTAATAGAATGTGGGCTTAGATTCAGATCGCCTCCACAAAGAAGACTTGGAGATTTCCCAAGATGCCAGACCACAAGGCCAGCTTTTTAGAAATGTGAAAATTCCCATAAGCTACAGGCAAACTATTAACTAACCCCCCCCCCCCTTATCAATACCTGCGTACCAGGCACTGACTCCTACCCGCAGATGTCCGTGACAAGATGATACAGACCACAGTAACTCATTTTCGGTCCCTGTAGGGCTAATCACTTGTGATAGGGCTCTTCAGTGTTGCCATGGGCTTCAAAGGGATTACACAGTGAATCCTGTTCAGGCTACTTTCGTAAACTATTATTTATAGTGCAGCTAAGATCCCGAGCCACCTTTCCTGTCATCTAAGGCACAGGATACAGTGTGACCTATGAGCCTGAGGAATAGACAGCAGGGTTTTACAGGATGCCAAACCAGGACAACAGCCTCCAACCCACACACAGTTCCAGAAGAGTAGAAACTTCATGGTTTGGCTCCATGTGTAGAGCTCCACTCCACAGGTGCACAGAACAATTACACCACATAGTAATTCATCCTCCTGGGGGGATAGAAACAGACTAAAGGAGCAGTCCCTTGTTTTCTCACCTGAATTTTCCAAACTTCCCTTGTTTCAATCATTCTCATTTGTTTTATTTCCATGTAATCTTAGTAACAAAGCAAAAATTGTTCAAATTTCAGAATTTTTTTCATCATCTGAAAGATCTTCCTTGACTTGTGATTACACACAAGATAGGGCCAAATGTCACCTTTTGACGAATTTTGCACATTTCCTAGAATTTCCTCGGAGTGGAGGAAAAAGCTGGGTGTGCTATTTGGACACTTCGTTACCTATCTCATGCTGCAGGTGTGGCTGTCGAGCCTTTGGGAGGAATGAGGGCCTGGTTTCCCTTTGGAGAAACCCTATAGGTTCCCATCTCAGAACTGACAGAATATTTCAAAAGTCTCAAACACTCTGCAATGAAATGGGAAATTCACACAATTTTCAGGATGACATTAACTCTCATTAATTAAAAACTAATTAAGCTTTCATAACAGCTGCTTTAGAAGGAGAAACATATGTCACAAAATCAAAAAAGGATACAACCCCAGAACTGGAGAGGGATGAGAAACAGTGCTCTTAATAAATATTTTGCCTGCCAGAAGATCTGAAATGTGAGTAGCAGCACACTTTAGTTTTTAAAAATGCTATGTCTAATTTTCAAAGTGGTGCTACTGAAAATTTTTAGGAATTAAGTAGCCTACATCTGTGGATATTTTTAATTTTTAAAAGTTGGACATCACTATCAAAAAACAAAAAACAGATTCCAACTTGTTTGTTCACTACACAGAAGATTCATGATGGGGGACTTTGAGAATTATCTCCTCTAATGTATAATAAATAGGATTCCATTTGTAAAAATTTAAGGGATATAAAACTTCCCAGGAACAGCCACTTCCTGGAGCAAGGGCCACCTCTACTTACTTCACACTTAGGATTTAATATTTACTTCCTCTCCAAAATTTCATTAAAGTTGACTTTCAAATTAATGCCAGGCCTCTATTAATACCTGTTTATAAAAGTTAGCTATTAGATAGGTTTTTAAAAATACAGACACACTACAATTAACTTGAAAAGAGAGGCATCACATATCCAGCTCATTTAATTTGACTTTATTATTCTAGAAAGAGTGATTGAATGCCCAATATGTTCAAGTACTTCCATAAGCAATGTTAAGGAGTGTTTTGGACATTAGTCGCTAGATGGATCATAGCCATGTCGTATATCTAATTGACCTAGTTGACATTACATATCAAATACAGAACTCTCACGTGATCTTTTTTAAGAAGTACAGTACTCCTGTATTGTATTTACTTACAAATGAACATATTAAAAATAAAAATAAAAAATAACTAAGCAGTGTAGCAAGATATACATGTAATGGGGACTTCCAGCCTCCCTTCTGCATGACTTAAGCATTTTAAAATTTATTGTTCACTCACTCAGATTTCCCCATGGAAATATCATGGCAAAGCTGTTCATAAACTGAGCAACAAGTATATAAAATCACTCCTCACGTGTGTAACCTCCATTTTTTGGTGTGTCCAATTAACATGGTAAGTCCTATAAAATAGTTCGATCACCAGCAATTAATATATTTTAATTAATTCTTTCTTGTTCATCATTATTAAATGAAGTTTTTAATTCTGACTCCACAATCATGATTATGTGTCTCTTTTTAAAAAAAACCAATTAATATTAGTACATATACATAAACTTTAGTAACACTGAAGAGAGATTATGAAGAAAAAAACAATCACATAAGACCAATCAGTCCACTGACTAACACTTTTCGAGCACCTATTATGAGCAAGGCACTGCAGGATGGAGATTTCCTAACTGGCATGGCAAGGCACACTGCTGAACCAACGGGGGTCGCAGGTTGCTGAGGTATTGATCCCCTCATGTCTCAGGGTGGTGAGGTGAGCCCCTGGTCTGGGATTCTCTCCATGAGCAGTTCTACTCATTTACACCTGGCCTTTCCTCAGAAAGCTCCCAAAGTTGGAGAAACAAAATAGAAATGTTTGAAAAGTTAAAAACAAATTCATAGTTTCAACAACATAGGAAGAATATAAATTATATCCTGATGCAGAATGTATTCCATTGTCCAGTTAGTTGATAGAGAAAATATTATATGAGAAGAGAAGAAGAAGGCTGCCTAGCATGGCATGGTTTCCCAGAGTAAGTGGGAATTTAGCCTACTCAGAGAATATGGAAAGGTCAGAGGGATGCAAAAGGGCTTCCAAGTGGAGGGTACAGTGCAGGAAAAGGCACAAAGATGGGAAAGAATGTTGGGAGAAGCAGGAGCCCACGATGTCCAGAATATGGGTTTCATGTCAGGAGGTAGCAGATAGTAAAGCTCAGGTGAGCCTGTGGAAAGCCTGTAGGCTGGGCTCAAGAGATTGCACTGTACCCTGTTCATCCAATCATTCTTTCATTCGTGTATTCAACATATGTTCACCGAGGTCTTGCTATGTGCAAAACACTATTGTAGATGCTGGGAATATACAGTAAACAAGACTCCCTGCCCCTCATGGAGTTTACATTCACTTGGAGGAGACAGACAGTAAATGGGATAAATAAGTGAGGTATATATTCGATTAGCTGACAAGTGCTGTAGAGAAAAACAAAAAGGAGTGGGAAGCCTAGAGTAAGAGTAGGCATTCGCTATATTAAATAAGGTGCCCGTGAGTGGCCTCACTGATGAGTTGACATTTGACTGGAGTCTTCAAAAGAGGGAGGGAGTTAGCCATGTCGCTATCTGAGGAGAGAACATTCCAGACTTTGAAAACAGCTAGTACCAGGGCCCTGAGGCAGGAGTGTGCTGGGCATGTTTGAGGAACAGCAGGAAGATCCATGTGACTGGATCAGAATGAGGGGTGAGAAAGAGAGCTCAGGAAGGTAACACAAGGCCCAGCTCATAAGGCTTTACAGCATGCTTTAAGAGCTCAGAAACCATCGGACTGGTTTGAGCAAAGTGGAATCCAGCAGATAGACTATAAACCCAGATGTAAATCAAACTTGGGATCCGAAGTGCTGCCACTTTCCCACCCTCCCATGGGCCCAAATATTTGCCACCATTTTGAGTGTTATGGGAGAGTAACATGGAGAGTAGCATGGAGGCCAGTCGCTGGCCATGCTTCCATTCGTATTTCAGACGTCAAACCATCACAGAGAGATTGAAATCGGGCTGCTGTTCACAGAGGCTCAGAAGCATGGAATGTCTGGAGACCTCCAGCGTGGGCAAGGGGGAGCCACTGAAGATTTTTACCAAAGGAAACACATGCTCTTAAAGGAGTGGTTTAAAAAGATCAAGCTGGTAGTAATTCATAGAACGCAATGGAAAAGAGGCCAGTTAAAAGGCTTGTGCAATAATTCAGGCATGATCTGAACTTCTGCAGTAGCCCAAAAAGGAAAAAAGATATAGATGGTAGATGGGATTTGAAGGGAGAATAGAGAGAACCTGAAGATTAACCGAATGCAGACTGTAAAAGAGAAAAAGAAACCGAATATGACCGATTTTTCTGAGAAAGGTAGAAATAATCCTACAAAAAAGTACTAAAGTCAGAATATGTTATTTCATTCTCTTTTTTTTTCTCTTAAATTGGGGGTAAAGGAGAAAAAATCATAGAATTGAGAATTGTTTCTTTTCCATCATGAGGGGTCTAAGTGAGGGATTCTGAACAGACAGGGAGAGGTTATCCAGAGGCCATGATTTTTACACTGCGCTCCCCAGATTCCAGAGGGTTTTCCTTGGGATTGACAGGGCTGATGCTCCACAGGGGTGAGGCTCACGGGGCCTCAGTCAGAGCAACTCCGCTTTGATCTCTTCATATATCTCACTTCCAGTTCGGATTTCCCTCACCTCCGATAGCACGTCCTGACTGGCGACCACAGCCTCAACTCCGAGGTGTTCTGAGGTGGACCATTAGAGCATTCAACAATTTTCATTGTCTGTCTGATTTTTTTTAAAGATTTTATTTACTTATTTGGCAGAGAGAGTGTATGCACAAGCAGGGGAAGAGGCAGGCAGAGGGAGAGGGAGGCAGAGGGAGAGGGAGAAGCAGGGTGGAGCAGGGAGCCTGATGACGGGATCACGACCTGAGCCGAAGGCAGATGCTTAACCGACTGAGCCACCCAGGCGCCCCTGTCTTTGATTATTCTTCCTTACGACTGGTCTTTGTATTGTGTTGAAAGTTGCCCCTACTGGTTCTTCAAACTGCTGCAGAACAAGCCTCACCCCTTCTGCTCGCGTGAGGCTTACCCCGTTTCCCACAGAGTGAATCCTCTGAATTGACCACACTGGCCTGTGATAGGCAATAGTGACTCAGCTCACCTAACTGGGCTTGAAATACATCCAGTAGCTCCAGTGGCCTTAAAGGAGAGAGTGAGCAGAGTCCCCTTGCAGTAGGCTTCCCTGAGATGACCATGGAGCAGGCGTACTGAAGAGTAAGCCAAAACAGTGTCTTAAACACAGACCTGCCTTATAAAAAGAACAAACTAAAATTAGCCCAATCGTTACAAACACCTGCTATGTGAAAGCCAGCGTACTTGGAGCTCTAAGTCAAATCAAAACCCTGCGGAACTAATGTGTTTGGTTCGTGTAACTGCTGTGTGCTTTTAGTTCTGAGTCTGTGTCAGCTCAAGGGTGCGGGAAGCGTCCACCAGCACAGTTAAGAGTGCTATCAGAGAATCAGAAGGTAGGTCTGAAATACTCATCACCTCCAATCTTACCCTCAGTTTAAAAGGTTAGAGCTCACCCAGCAGGCCGTCAGAAACGCTGCTCGGGTTTGTTCGGGATGCTGTCTGTCAGCTTCAACTGTCTCTCAACACTGAGGTGATGATAATGGTTCACTTTTAAAAGGTCAAAGATGATTTCCCAATTCTAAGGGAAAAAAATGTCATTTATCAAATACAACAGAAGAAATAGGTGCCATGTATCTTTACGAATTGAGAGCAACGTTGATAAAACCTGCTTTTCAAATTGTTTGAGAATGCAATGCCTTGCAATTCACTCTGGCCCCGGATTTTCACTTTTACAATATTAGCCATAAGTCACAGACTCACATACACACAACTAGTCTTTCTTTTCCTATAAAAGAGGGAGCACCCAGATTGTGTGCACGTGTTGTGCCATCTGCGCAAGGTGAGAATGTCAAGGTCGTTTGCAGAGTCACACATTTCTGAATTGCGCTTCATGAAACATATGGCCTATACCCTCAGCTGGAATTATTTCAAGTGTAGGGACTTTAATCCATTCTCATCTGAAGACGTAAGTTGCCAATTTCTGCATCAATTCTTGTCCTTTACAAGCCAATATTTATGTTCTCCTAAAGATAACAACCACGGGGAAGGAGGGCATGCTGACCATATACCGGGCCGGGTGCTAGGTACTACCCACACGTTTCACTCGAGTCTCGTAACATCTCTGTAAATTTGCTCTCACTGATACTAATCGAACAACATAAAGACAAAACAAAACCTAAGTCTCTAGAAAGTTAAGTCATGGGGCCAAGGTCATACAAAGAGTAAGTGATCAAAACGGAATTCAAACCCCCATCTCTCTCACTGAGAAACTCATGCCCTTTCCATCGCAACAGGCTGCTCCTGACATCAAAGAGTGATGGAGGGGAAAGGCCCTTTTATAGCCCTTCACTGCCGCAAGAGGCTTGGAAAACTATGGGGTTCCCTAAAAATCAGCCTGCCCTCACTAGCTGGCTGTATTTTTGATTCAAAAACTACAAGTGGTAAATAAAATATTTATAAAAGGTGAATATAAATGATGCAGCACCTAGTCGCTTAGAAAACATACACAGATTCTGATACCCGTCAGATTCTCTTCTGCAGCAGCCACTGTTCGAAGACAGCAAACCTGCCGGTCCTCTGTCCTCCCGTGTTCTTTGTCTCTGCCAACGATGTCAGCGACCTGTCTCCTTCCCTGCTTTCTCAGTTAGCATTCCTCCAATGGAAACATTAGAAAAACAAAGCCCTACTGAGTGACCTCACATAATGCTTTCCTACCGGCCCCCTTTCCTCCAGCCTTACTGCTACCAGACAAGTTTAAACACGTGTTAGCCTCTGTGGGAAAGCGTTACAAGCTTCACTCTTCCAGCACACATCCCTTCCTAAACGTCTTACTAGGTGATCTTAATAACTTACTTCTCAAGTCAGGTGACTCCCTGATTTCACTTTTTTCCCATGGTATTTCTACGGTCCGCTAACCAATGGCAAAGCACCTTAGCCAAGAATCTCTTCTGGCAGGAAGTACTAAGGCAGCCTTCACAGAAAGCGGTATTTGAGCCAAGGAGGTAGGATTTTGACAATGAGAAACGTGAATGTGCACTTTAACAGCTATGTGCAAAGAGGAAATGGGAAAATATAATGGACAAGTTTTGGGCCAGGAATAAGGCCATTTGGCTTGAAAGAGAAGGTCCTATGGAGGCAGATAGAAGAGGAGGTGAGAACCAGTTGGTGGATGCATTCGACAATTACATTCTGAGAGTCCATCATATATAGATATATATATATATGTATATATATACACACATATATATATCATCAGATATATATACATTTATCTCCACACATGCCAAGATGCTAGGCATTGCAGAACATAGAAACATAAACATGCAAGATCTCAAAGCTATTATGGAAGCGATGTCGTGGATATGCATAAATAACTACAACATAAGGCAAGCATGATGTGTTCCATAAAAGCGATACAACATATTATAGGAATTAAAGAGAGCGATGGTACTCTTCCGGGTATCCTTTTATTGAAATATCGTGATTTGATTTTATTTTTTTAAAAAGATTTTAGTTATTTTTTTGACAGAGCACAAGCAGGGGAGCAGCAGACAGAGGGAGAGGGTGAGGCAAGCTCCCCACGGAGCAGGGAGCCCAATGCTGGGCTCCATCCTAGGACCCTGGGATCATGACCTGAGCGGAAGGCAAATACAGTGATTTTAAATGATATATGATAAGTGCTTTTTAAAAATCTATAGTGTTTTGAGAATTCAGAGAAAAGCAAAACTTTTCTTCACCGGGGTGATAAAATGTCTTTGTGGAGAAGACGGTATAGGAACTAGATTTAACAAGGAGTATAATTTCCAAAGATACAGAATGGGGGAAAAACATTTTTAGGCAAGGGGAAAGATGCTGTCCAACTCACAGAGGAGGAAAGTACAAAGCACATTTGAGAAAAATCAAATAATTTGGTTGCAACATATGGCCCATGAAGAGCAGAAAGAACATAAGATGACAAAACTATAAAAATCAAATCCAACCACCCACCTAATGTTTGAGTGTAGTCTCTTTTATAGTCTATTCCATTTTTGAACAGCTGTGAATATTAGTAATATGATAGTGTTTACAGTCTACTGGGGAAGGCAGACAATTTAACAGGCAATGACAATAAATTGTGATAAGTGCTATAGTAATGGAAATGCAAAGTGATTTGCAACCTAGAGCTGCGTAGGAAAAGCTCCCTAGCCGGGATTCCAAGCTAGGCCTGACATATAATTGAGAGCCAGCCAGACAAACGAGAAAGAGAGATGAGCAGCACATGCAAAGATCTGAAGCCAGAGGGCAAGATTTGTTTCAGGAACTGAATGAACTCACACCAAGTCAGAACTTAGAGGGAAACAGAATCTCAAGAGAATAGAATGAAGAGGGAAAAAGCAGTCCTCAAAATGCTCCATCAGCCACGTTAAAGAATTTGTATTTTTTAGGAATAAAGTTCCAGGCATCATTAGGTAGCCATTGAAGAGTTTAGAGTGAAGTGGTGACGTGCCCATATTCTTATTTTAAAGAATCATTCGAGCTTCCCTAGGAGAAAGCTTTGGCATAGAACAAGATCTGAGAAAGGAAGACCAGTTAGGAAGCTTGTGTGGCAATCAAGTCCTAGTCACGGATAGTAGCCACATAGGAAGAAGGGGGTGGGAAGATTCTAGAAGGAGCTTTGGCAGGAATGCGGTCTAGGTCTGGATTTGGGGCCTTTTTTGAAGTTTTTACTGTAAGTGAAATCATGAGAGGCAATAAAATCATCCAAGGAATAAGAGGTCTCTTTAACAGAAATAAGATCTGGACACAGAATCCTGAGAAAGATCAACACTTGATCACAGAAGAGCATTCTGGCTAAAAGAGAATGAGAAAGAAAACTTGAGGAGCAAGGAGTCTCAGAAGTCAAGGGAAGAGTATTTCCATAGAGAGTGGTCAGTGTTGTCAGCAGCACTCCCAGAAGGAAAAGTACCCGTTACAAAGAGCAATAGGAAGGTCTTCCAGATCTTGGCAGGAACAGCATGGAGGAGAATGGTGGACACGGAAGCCAGACTGTAGCTGGGAGACAAATAAGTGGAAGGGCTTATACACTGTTCTTCCAAGGAATGTGGTGATGAAAGAGAGAAGAAAAGGACGGAACGGGATTCCGGAAGGGTGTCTTTTTCCAAGCCAGGAGAAGCTGAGCACAGTTAAATGCAACAGGAAGGTACAGGTAGTGAGGTCAATGTTGAGAGTACGGCAGCAAGTGAGGTAGGCAAATGGTGGTAAGTTATTGAGTTATCACTTGTGGAATGATTGAATGCCATGAAATTAACAAGGTTCATTATGGTGAGGTCAAGTTAAAATAGGAAATAAATGTATGTATCTACCAGTGCTGGCTTAGCTGTAGAAAGAGAAGGAACATTCAAACATCATGACAGAGATTTGAGGTTGGATATTCAAAGGAACAGGAGACTCAGGGAAATTAGTTTTTAGGTGGAGTGGAAGGTGATATTTGGTTTTTGAAAATATCATATTTGAGGGGTTCCTGGGTGACTCAGTCTATTTAAGCCTCCAACTCTTGATTATGGTTCAGGTCAGGATCTCAGGGTCATGAGATGGAGCCCCGTGTTGAGCTCTGCCCTGAGCGTGGATCCTGCTTAAAATTCTCTCTCTCTCTCCCTGTGCCCCTCCCCTCCTGCTCTCATGCTCGCGTGCTCGCTCTCTCTCTCACTAAAGAAGAAAATAAAAAGAAGTATCATATTTGAAATGAAGATAAAATATCCAAGTAGATATATTTAGCACCACACTGGAAAGGTAGAAGCTAGGTTTAGCAGAACATTCGGAATTGAAGTCCCAGGATAAGAAGAGAAAAGCTTCATTGTAAGAAGATGGAAAGCTATTCAATGGGCAATGGACGCTCTGAGCAGCGAAATTTTACAATCTAGGTACATTCAAGGATAATTAATCTTGTGGCTTCCTATTGAATAGGAAAAAAAATCACAACTTACTGCTGTCAAAAAATATTCCTATAGGAAAATATTTACTTCATAGTTTAAGTCAATATCAGTATCTTTATATAAAGTGCACCATATACATAAGGGAAATCTAAAGCTTGTTTTCTCACAGGTCATTTGTCGAAAAGTGATCAACGCCAACGCCCTCGTGTGGTGGCTCTAGGTAGAAACAGGTTTACCCCTTGAGTCTGAATTGCACAGTTCCTTGGCCACATGATGAAGAACAAGTCTTTTTATTATTATTCCGTATATGCATCCTTGGAGAATAGAGAAATAACTCCCCCCCCACACACAATCTTTCTTTTCTTCATATTCGTCCTACCCCAAAGTAAGGGCTTAACCACGGATAATTAGTATGCTGGCAAAAGTCCAAATCAACAAATAGAAATGCTAGATGGATGACCTAAAGTTGTTTTTTATAATTCAAACTTTCATTAATAATCATATAAATGATTTTTAATTGCTATCCTAAATTGCTATTCTTAAGGTTTTGAATTTTATCTAAATTAGTTATTCTGAAATTTAATTGGAAATTAGGAAAAACACAAATGCCATTGCTATATGTAAAAATATTTAGATATATTGAAGACAATGTCCAAGCTCCACACCAACTAATAGTTTTTTTTAAATAAAGAAATTGCTAATAGTCCAGTTATGACTTCACTTTATAAACTTGTTAGCCTGATATTCAGCTAATGCTTCCTCCTATCTAATACACCAAAAGGAACTTAGCCAATGACCCATTACATGATATTGGTCAAAATCAATTTTCCAATTCAGCACCAAGAAAGTACATTTTATGATATTTTTGGTATCACGTTTTTTCTTTATAAAACATTGACTGAAATTATAGTAAAATATCCAACATGGCCCCACTTATTTCTATTGCCATTAAATAACATGGGACATGTGGTACTCTATTTGAAAAAAAATTCCAGTAAGATCATTTTAAGAGTAGTTTTCGAGGGGCGCCTGGGTGGCACAACGGTTAAGCGTCTGCCTTCAGCTCAGGGCGTGGTCCTGGCGTGATGGGATCGAGCCCCACATCAGGCTCTTCTGCTATTAGCCTGCTTCTTCCTCTCCCACTCCCCCTGCTTGTGTTCCCTCTCTCGCTGGCTGTCTCTATCTCTGTCGAATAAATAAATAAAATCTTAAAAAAAAAAAAAGAGTAGTTTTCGAGGCCAGTTGTTACATAAGACTTATATATCCACAGACTCTCTAAAACCGATAGAGTATGAGTTTCAGAAAATTCTGAACATTTTAACAAATAGAAAAAAAACTGAAGGGTTTCTCTATATATAGCTAAAATATTAGCAACAGTTTCTCTTAATTACTTTTTAGAACACACTACAACAAAATGAGCATGAATAATTCAATATAATTATCGAAAATCATTATTTAGAATAGAAAATAGAAAATAAGGTAAAATAAAAAGTCCTCAATTTACAAAAAGTTCATTTCTAGAAGTTCATTTACAAGTCATTTATTTTGAGCACATGGTGTATGATTTCTTGGGGTCAGGGGAGATATACATAATGGTTGCTTTTTAGGTTAGCCTTCAAAAAATGTTGTTTACCCATGTACAGAGTTGAAATATTTTTCATAAAATGATTTAAATGCAATATTTCTACACTAGGTTCTTGCGCAGAGAGAAAATACAGTAATATGAGAGAGCATGACATTTTAAATATTTTTAGAATACTGTATATTGAGAAAATAGATTTAGTGTCATCATCAAAAACATGGAGTCTAAAGGACAGCTTTCATATCCATCGTTTGTCAGCTCTGCTACCCTAGGCAAGTTATTCAATGTCTCTATGTTTCATTTTCCTCATCCATGAAATAGAAATAAAAATAGGACATTCCTTAGTTTTGCTGAAAAAATTTCATGCCTTAGCATTACCTGCAAAGCACTTAGAACAGTTCCTTGTTCACAGTAGGCTCAGAACAGTGTTATAATGTTATCATTCTACACACCACTGCTTAACAAAATGCAGGAAATAATCAAATATAGATGCTGCAAGAGGGCAAAATATGGTAAAAGCTAACTTTTTATCTTTCAAGCCAATTCTGTAAGGTCTTCGTTGAAAGAGACGTGCAAGTGAAAATACATGCATTCGCCACTCTATCACTTAACAACTTTGTACAATCTTGTGAAACTTTGCAATATAAAGTAAAAAAATATTAAAGTATTCAAATTTTAGAAGTATAAATTTTATTCCAAAGAAAGTAAACTGTTAAATATGCAAGAAAACTATTTCACCATCGCTCCAAGGTCTAACTTGTACTTCTGATTATGTATTAGAATATGTTTCATCCTAAATATCTGTGCTTTAAGAATGCAAAGAAGCAATAAATAAATAAAAATTTAAAAATGCAAAGAAGCTTCCACAACATTATGAAACAATCACACCCAAGGTGAAAATCAGTGACGTAAGCCTGTTTATAGAAGCTCTACAGACTAATATGAAAACTACAGTCTTTTAATATTAGAAAAAGTCTTTCTATTTTGTGTAAAAAAAAATGGAAAGAAAGACTGCTAACATTAAAGAGATTTCCTTTTTTAAAGATCTTATCCGCTAAAAATGTGTTCATTCTTCAAATTAAAATAGAGACAGAAAAAGAGATCGGGGCAGTTTCTGACACCATAGACATTTGATGTTAGCTGGAACCGTGACAAATGCTAGGCTACAGGGCTGAGAGAAATACAAGGGCTGAGAGAGTCCCTTGTTTTCCTTTCTCCAATCTCTCTTCAGGGAAGAGAGACTATTAACTTTCCTCCTCCTGTATTACATTGTGACTGCCTGCTCTCTGTTACAAAGCCAGATGGTGGCGCTGTGGTACCATTTCTCGGGATTTTAGCTTCAATTCTCAGGGGTTTTCTATAAGCCGTAGCATTTTGTGAAGAATCAAGCCCTCTTCTGAAAAAGAAATATTAAACGTACTTTATTCTTCTCTTTAGTGGTAAGTAAACCCACCATTTAAGTCCTTGTGGTTATTTTAATGTTTTCTCTCTTTACAATGATGTATCTAAAACTATATAGGTATACTTTCTAAAAGATTGAGAGGTCGTGGCATTTTATGTTGGTTTTTCTTAGTCCATGGAAATAAAAATAACAAATGATTGTATTTTGTCCACATTGTTTTCAGATATCCTTAATTTATATATAAAGTCATATCACACTTCCTAACCACAACCCACTACCTAAATTTTCAGGAAAAAAAAAATTAAGGCTTTTCTCAGCAAAAGTAAACTCAGTTTGTTTGTTTGTAAAGATTTTATTTATTTTATTTGAGAGAGAGAGCACAAGCAGGGGGAGAGGCAGAGGAACAGACTCCCTGCTGAACAGGGAGCCCAACAGGGGACTTGATCCCAGGACCCTGAGATCATGACCTGAGCCAAGGCCAGACACTTAACTGACTGAGCCACGCAGGCGCCCCAAAAGCAAACTCAGTTTTAATCCCAGTCCTCTCTCAAACTCTCTCAACAATTGGTGAAAATGCTTGTTTCTCTTGAAAGTGGTGTTAGGAAGTTAATCTGGTGATGTCTCTAGTTATCCTGACTCTCTCTTCCTCTGTGGATCTCATTAAACCACCTTCTTCTTATAAGTCTGGGTTTCATCTGATTTATACCCCAAAGATGAAAATTGAAAACCAAACCATCAGCCATGCAAAATTGTGAATTGGGCCATTTTCCTCCCCATCCACATTGCTATCAGTGTTCTTCTCCTTTTACCTTTGGCCCACCCTGAACAAAAATCACTCTGGGTAACCCCACCATACCCCCTTCTACCCCACTTTGAATTCTGAATAAGTGAATATCAGAACAACACAGAAATCAACACAAGTATCAGAATATGTCCAAGTAGACATATCACAGGTGAAAAATAAAGCCAAGAAGAAAGACACATCCGGAAAAGACAACATGCAATTTTAAAGTCTTATATACCAAGGGCCCTTGTGACCAAGGTGCAGTCTCTGAATCACTCGCATTATCTTGCTGAATGAGCGGGAGCCGAGAGAAGGGTTCATGGTAGGCACGACGCCCCAGCTGGAGGGACACCTGTTCCTCTGCCCACTGCTACAGCCCCTGCTCCAGACAGGCCCTTGGAAGCATGGAACTTCACATTTCACAGATTTTCCCACCTCTTCTCTTAGATAACTTGCGAAGCAGTGCCCATGCAATGCAGCTGCAGTCCTCTGTAATTATTTTTTCAATGGAAACTAAGTTCTTTCCCAAACAAAATCCTAGGTTGATGTCCAATATGCCAAACATACTAAAGCAGTGGTTTTTTTTGTTGTTTTTTGTTTTTTGTTTTTTAATTTATTTATTCAACAGAGATAGAGACAGCCAGTGAGAGAGGGAACACAAGCAAGGGGAGTGGGAGAGGAAGAAGCAGGCTCATAACGGAGGAGCCTGATGTGGGGCTCGATCCCGGAACGCCGGGATCACGCCCTGAGCCGAAGGCAGACGCTTAACCGCTGTGCCACCCAGGCGCCCCTAAAGCAGTGTTTTTAAACACATATTTATTTACTCTATAGCTTAAAATTTATGAAATTTACTTACTGAAAGGCAATAAAAGAGGAAATGGGTGACTTTTCTAGACCAAAGACTGAGCATTCTGCTTATTTTGGTCTTTTAATGGGCCCACATACGAAATTACTATGAACTATCTGTACCATAGCCATTCCTACCCTGCTTTGATGATGGCTTATTTCCCTATGAGACAAAAAAGATTACACTGGAAATAATTGGATTCTAATAATGAAGATAAAGACATTGATCTATATAACATGCTTTAAAAGCCCTGTTCTGGAACAATGCCCTGACTCAGCCCCCACCCCCAGTTCCATTTTGTTAGGCAACTTCCAGTTCTTCCTATGTGTAAAGTTTGTTTCCAACTTGGTTCTATGGGAATTCCAACCATCGTTCATGGTTGTCTATAATTTAACATGACTTTTTTCCCTCTATTTCAATAGTCCTAGTTCTGTCTTCTACAGTTGTAATATTGCGATGCACTTAAAACCAAATATTTTGAGAAAACATCTTCCTGAATTCCACAATGCCTCTTAGTCCTTTTGTGCACAAGATGCCTAAGTTGAGAAGAATTTTCCAATAAATGATGAGGTGAGGCCGGGTCTCAAAGCTTCAGAAACTCCTGGAATGGAGGAAAAAGGAAAGGAAATGAGAGGAGCACCCTGTCTTCTTAGCATGCCTCCCTCAGCCAGTTTTCACATCTGGGCGCTCTCCTCTAGAGCTTTTAAAATCAAAAGGAGAAAATGAGGTGACAAGGGGGATAATGTCAAGGATCCTGCCTATTGTGTCGGGGACCAGTTGTGGGTCATCAACCTAATCTAATGTGGAATTCTCTTTTAAAGATAAAGGCTTTCTTATTTTTCCCATCTTCAGCCCATATATACGTGTGTGTGTATAAAATATATATATGTTTTACCTGATTGCAGATTTTCTTCCTGGAGACTGTGAGTAAATGGATAGAATGTAATTAGCTTCCATCATAAATGCTTCTCCAAACTCTAAAATGAACCCCCTAACAGAAATTATATCAGGATGTCTCCAAGGCTGAGCATAAACGATAGGTTCCTCTTTAGAGGGCAGTGATACGTCTGTGGAGTTTTATTTCCAGGGAGACAGGGCAGGATTTGCTGCTATGCAGACTGAATAATGTTGGAAGCCAACATCATGTCACATTTTGTGTGCACTTTCCAAAGATGAATCCAAGCGTTACAAATGGGACACAGACTGCCATTGTCCCAGGGACACTTTAATAACCCACACCTACAATATTCAACCTGTTGTTTGCAGAGGGACAACTTTGGGACACAAAAACCCACCAGAACGACTTGGGGAACGGAGCCGTGGAGAGGCGGAGACGCAGGCGCCACGGCACCTCCACATTTCATCCTTCATGGCAAATGAGTCTGTTGGGAGTGTATTCATGCCTGGGGCTGGGGGTCGCGCAGCTCGCTCGCTTCAAAGCACCTCAGCGAGCAGGTCTTAAATCTGCCGCAGGCCGACTCGGGTTCTTCCTCGCCTTGCACTTTCAAGCAGGCTTTGCCAACTCGCAGATAATTTTTGTTTTGTTTTGCATAATGCCGCTCAAATTAAGTAACATGGCCGCATGCCCTCAGGGTTTAAATTGTGTCCGGCCAGCTCCTTTTCTTTTTCGCCCCGTCCCCCCGCTCCCCGCGATCCCTGGCATCCGTAGCTGGGCTAGGAGAGTCCTCACGCACGGAAGACTCAGTAGAGGAGGATGAGAAGAACTCCCAATTGTCACACTCCCAATTGTCACACATGTCGTCCTCCTTAAGCACGCCTACCGGTTCTTAATTATTATGACTTTCTTATTGACTTTAGAAAACTAATACTAACGGCCCGAGTAGATCGGAACTGATAACCGAGTTTCCTTTTGAGCTGAAAATATCAGTAACATTTTTCGTGGAAGATATTTTTGGCATAGAGTTAGAAACATTTAAGAAAAGAATGAACAGAATCACAAATAGTTACGCTATATTTATAAATATTAGTTCTTTTGAAGAGTCTCCAAAAAATAACTTGTTTCTTTTCATAAGACACTATAACCTTAGCATATGGTAGTAATGCGCACCCAGAGGAAGCCATTCCCTTAATTCCCACTTTAACAACAGGTTTTCATTATGCGGAATATGACAAAAGACGGGAGAAAATAAAACGAAAAGCTGCTCGCGTACATTTTGCTAGAGTATGTTCTTACAATTTACACTCAAGCTTGCTACTTATTTAAATAAGTATCAACAAATCCGTAATAGTTAACATTTCAAATTTACCTTTAGTGTTTGATATCATTTTTAATTAAAACTATTGTATTTCTCTAACATCAGATTTTTGTTATCATTCTTATAACCAGGTGGGTAAGTACAGGCTTCTTCTTGATTTCTATAAATATGATTAACCTTGAGATCTAAAAATAATACGACTACATGGTAATGTGTGTATGACGCCGTCCGTTGAGTCTTAAAAGCGAGGATATTAATGGCAAGTAGTTCGTGTGAAAACTGCGCGTAGATGCTTTGGCTATATGAGCTTAGTTTGAGGCCATCATGGGACACAGCGGGCAGGGAAGAGTTGAAGGAGGGTGTGAAGGGACCCAAGTTTGTTCTCTGCTCAGGGTCCCACAGGGCTGGAATAAAGCCGTTGGCTGAGCTGCCTCCCTTCCTGGAGCCAGGGATTCTCTTCCAATGTTGAAAGAACTCCATTCCTTGCAGTCCTAGGTCTGAATCCTCTCTTCCGCTCATGTTCAGCTGGTCAGGGGCCACTCACAGCTCCCAGAGGCTGCTCACAGCTCTTTTCCACTTGTCCGTTTTCATAAGCCCTCTTGCGCTGCAAACCTCTCTGACTTCTGGAATGGCCCCGTCAGTTTGAGGGGCTTGCCTGATGAGGTCAGGCTCAACCAGATCATCTGACTTTTGATTAACTCCAAGTTAACTGATTAGTAACCTAATCACAGGAGTGATATTCCATCATACTCACAGGTCCTGCCTACACTCAAGGGGAGAGGATTATACAGAACTCATATAGCAGCATGTGGGAACTTTGAGGGCCATCTTAGAATTCTGCTTCGCACAAAAGCTAATTACAGATAGTGAAACGGTTGTGAAGGAAATAAAGTAGGAGATAGATAGAGTGGGCAGAAAAGGCCTCCCTGGGGCAGTAATATTTGATCTGAGAATTGCAGGGCAAAGAATGGGCCTTTGTGGGAATGCACTTCCAAAAGGGTATTGTGTCACTATTCAAATTTCAAATTCAACGTTTTATTATAATATTGTTATAATTCCACTGATATGTCAAAGTACCTGCTTTTTAAGATTTTTATAACAAAGCAATTCCTACTTCTAATGCATGTTTAAAAATAAAACTTCTTTTTGTAGAAGCTCTAATTTAGTTCCTCTAGGACAGAGAGTTTGTGGTGTGTTTGAGCTGTGAGCTGCCTTTCCTAGAGGCCCCACAGAGAAATGTCTCAATAGCAATCGGTGGGGAGATGCCAAGGCAGTTTGCCCTTGGAAAGACAAAAAGAAAATCCCCTGCAAAGTAACAACTATAATTTCAGCATGGTGACTGTGTCAAAGCCATTCATGCATTAATTCAAAAAGCATCTGTGGTAGGATATTTTTGAAACATGAATTTATGTTCTGCTTTCTACAGTTTTCCCTCTTTCCTATTTCAAGTAGAGCCAGGCCCTTTGTGTTTCTTTGCCTGAGGGATTTTACAAAGTGGAAAAAAGAGCTGGCAGGTGATTTTACTGCCTTTGGTACAAACTTAAAAGTTGTCAGAGATGATATTAGAAGATCTGGAGATGCAGAAATGCCCGAGAGTTACTCTGGAAGCATTAGTAAGAAGGGCAAACATGTCCCCCAAAATAAAAAAAAAAAAAAAAGAGGGAAGGGGGTTGGGTTGGGGGAGAGAGGGAGCTGTCAGTGAAAGGGGACCCGGAGAGGAGGCTTATAGTACAGGACTCCAGTCTCTCCAAATAACCTGACTTCCCAAACACAAAGAGAAGCAAGCAGCAAAGCCTTTGGACCTGAAAGGGACTCCCCGCTCAGCCTGGGACATGAGCATCTTATTAGAAAACCAATGTGGACCCATGACTAGAGAAACCTCTAGATACCGTGGCTGGTGTTTGAAGACCCGGGACCTTGGCCCAAACTCGATTTGAGGGCACGCACATGTTGGGGAGGTGAAGGAGAACTTCACTAATGACTGTGAGTGACTTCCCCAAGTCAAGTTGAAATCACATGTGAGTTTATGGGCTATGCACTTTGCAGAGAATGTCGAGGACTTAGCTATCAGGTGCATCAGGGAACTGTTAACAAATTCTGTCCTCAGTCAGCTGAATTGCGCAGGGAACAGAATTGCTCTTACATACGTATTGACAACACAGAATAGGCTTTGCTAGTTTAAATGCTTTGAAGCATTTCTGTACCTGTGACATTACGGTCTTCCTCTCCCTTCTTGCATGCATCTCCTGCCCGCTGAATGGACTGATGGTGTCGAAGAAACAGAGCTGGACGGTTAGCCAGAGTCTTGGCTTTATTTGTTCTCAGTTTTTACGGAGTGCTCGCCATTATCCAAGTGTGCTGGGCTTACAAAGATAAATAACACCAGTTCCTGCCTTTTGCCTGAGAATGGACAAAGGCAAGAGAGAGAAAAGCGGTTATAGGAAGTATGCACAGTGGTTACTCATCAAGACTCAGGCATCAGAAAGCAGGAGTTCAAACCTAAGTTCTTCCTTCGGGAATATCTTGGGAAAACCATTGAATGATCCTGAACTTATTATCTCACTCATTAAATGATTCCTACCATTAATGATTCTCACCTCATGGTGATGATGTGGCTATGAGATAGTGCTTGTGAACATTTATTATTGTAAATGAGTCACTGCGATGCAACGTCTTCAGGACTGCGGTGTCGTATTTATGCAACTCCACATGGATTTTTCTAGTCCAGCCATCTCTGCTGAGGAACTGCTATATGCTGCTAGATGTGAGGGATAAAAGTCACGTAAACTCTCCAAGTCGGCCTCCTTTGTGAGCTGAGAAAATTGGAATAGATGATGCCTAAAGTCCCTCAAAATGGGTAGTGAGCTCAGGGGGAAATTGTACAAAATACCAGCCCATGGTTCCTTTAGAAAAATATTTAGTTCACATCCATGCAGAAGAGGGGAGAGGGGAAGAGCTAGAAACACAAGGACCAAAAATATTACATTAAGCCAAACAACTACCTATTTTTAAAATAAATAAAATTTTTGGAAGCCAGTTAATAACTAAAATTTTGAATAACTGAATCATTTTACTATTCCAGTATTGAAATAAAGGCTATGTGACTAGACGGCAAATTTAATCAATAAAAGTAACCAATTAAGATTATTTGGGTAGATGTGATATTTTGGGTAGATGTGGTATTTCAACTATATACTCTTTTACTCTTTTATGTAATAAAAAGTTTAATTGAAACTGAATTCGGTCAACTAATTTCTAACCCAATTGCTATGTTTTGCTTTTGTTTAAAAAGAAAAATACTTGAAAAAATTCATAGATATCTGTTTTCTGAAGAGGTTTCTCTAAACATGGTTGTAATACTTTTCAGCGACACGCTGAATCTTATTTTAGTGATTAGTCCAATAAATGGAAGCATTGCTAGGTCTAGAACTCGCCAATCTACTTTAAAAGGCTAAATTTCTCTTAAAGTCTGCATATTTTAAAAAATAAAAGCACTTGTATTTCCAGGGTTTGGATTAACGTGAAGAGAATGTGTTTGTCTAATAGTTGGCGTGCCAAATTTTGATGTCGTTTTGTGGGTCAAAGATAACACCTCTGCAGAAAAGGAGGAAAAGGTAGAAAACAACTGTAAGCATAGCAAGACGAGATTTCTAGCACCATTAAAATATATGACATGATAATCAGAGCAGAGCGGTGCGACACACAGCAGCGGTCCTGTGCAAACTGGGAGGCCCTGTATGCATCGCTCCTTCAGAACTGTGGCTTTCACTGACGTTTATAAACAGGATGAGAACATGTTATGACCCTTTGCACGCAGCCACTGCCCAAAGCTGGAAAGCATTGCAAAGTTTGATAGGCTCCTGCAAGTCTCATCGAACTTAGGATCAAATAATTTGGAAGCATTCAGTATCTAGAAATGCTCCGTAACATTAAAGACAGAAATAGGATTAGTTTACATTGCATCGGAAAGATAAAAATATGTCTTTTGTATTCTTCTCTGTGTAATTGTATTAAGGATATGGTTTTTGTGTAAATAAAACAGACCCCTTAAACTTTCTAGATAATATTTAAATGAGTATGGTGAATCCCCAGGCTTTTCTAATATGAAAGAAATTTTTCTTATCTTACATATAGATATTTGCACAAAGATTCATAAATAGTAACTCAGATACATGTGGAAGAAACTCAAGAGACGTTGTAATTATAAAAGTTATTTTATGGTTATTCCCAATTTGTTGAAACAATCCTCTCATGTTATTGCTAAAAACATGTATCTGACCAATATTTGAATAATTGGATTGTATCAGAAATCATTTTCTGTCTTTATTTTAAGCTGTGGACATAGAAGCCAAAGTCAACAAGAATTGGGGCAATTAACTGGTTGACTTGTTATCTGAGCATAAAATATGTTGGAAAATGCTGAATGGATTCAATGATACCACTAATTGTTTTCCTAGGAGTTAATGTAATTTGCACAAACACATTAATAGTGCTCAATACATTTACTAAACTGAATTTAGTTTAATCGAAAATAATCAACCACTCGCTTATCAGATTTCCTTTTTTTCTAGATTATTCAGCTAGTAGCATAGTATTTTTCAGGAGGCCGAGCAACACAAGAGTGAACTCATTTATGCAAAAGTAAACTATTCACCTAATTAATACAGACTGGTTCTCTAAACCAATTGAACAAACCAGATAATTACTAAATTTGTAGTTACTGTTCTGTTCTACTTGTTTGGTTTTAAGAATAAAAAGGTTTCTTTTAGAGATTTGGGTTAAAAATTGAATTTGACTATTATCTGAACACTTTGAAGTGGTAAGTCTGTGTATGTGTCAACTGAAACTGGACTGTTTTTCCTTATTTTCTGTTTTGTTTTGTTTTTTATTTTCAGTTCCAAGTTCTAATTCAGTGACATAGTCCTGAAAGATTTGCCACATAAAGTATAATATGTGAGTAAACAGAGATATCTTAAATAAGACATAACACCATCTTATTAAGTATTTTTAATTTATGAAAATAGAAATACTGATATGGGATATAAAATAATTAACTCCTCCTTCTATCTAGACTTTCTATTAATAATATAGATCGTGCCTTCTAACAAGAATTTGACAATACTTAAAGCAGCATTTCTTTCAACCTCACGCATAAGTAAATAGAAAGTTAAAGCACTGCACTTTCTCACCTTATTTTGCGATGGAAAGGCCCACGTGTCACTGAAAATCTCAGCTATGTTGATGCCCTAACAGCAGTGAAATGAAACAAACTAATTTATGAATTACAGGGGAACTTTGGTTAAATTAACAAATACAGAAGTGCATATAAACATATCTCAGGTTAAAATTCCTATCACACGCTCCATCCAGGTCACAAACCTCCCCCAAATGCCTACTTCACTATTACATTTTCTATCGTACGTGCCTAGAAAATAATATCTGTAGAATACATCGCACGTCTGCCCCTCCTCGTATGTGTTCTGATGCTGTTTCGGAGGCAGAAAATCCAGCTCTGGGCCTGAGTCTGTCTGGCTCCGGCACAGTAGCGGCTTCGGCCCTGTGCGCTTATGTTTCCGATTCCTGGGAAGTTCTCTTTGCCACAGGGCGTGCCCTGAAACACATCAAAAGAACCAAGTTCTACAAAAGAAAAAAGAAACTCAAGTAGGCTTGAACATACAAAGAGAGGGAGAAAGAGATGAGAAAGGGGCCAGGCAGAGTGTTGAATACAAAATGAGTTCAACCAACCCCAGGAGCTCTCTGCCACTTACATTTATCTTGTTCTGGGAGAGGGGCGTCAAAACCAGCCCTGACACAAACCACCCACTGCCATTGACTTTGACTCTATGTGTGAATGAGTGTGTGTGCGTGTGTGTGTGTGTGTGTTGCACATTAAAAGGAGCAGACCTCATGAGGTATCACTGTTACCTCACACGAACTGAAAAGACAACGTTTAAAAATACAAATCACCAAAGTCCTAAGTAAATACATTTAGCATGGTTTTGCATTTAACGAATGGATAGTGTTAATATGAAAATCCTCTCATTGTGCATTGCTTTAACATCTGTGCTGCAGTATTTATATTGCACTTTCTGTGCTTGGTATCATAAAGCATGTGAGATTTTCCATTTCTACTTGCAGTATTTTTTACATGTTCAGTTTGTAGGGTCAGAGCTCATGGTCAAAATCTCTGCAACCAGATACATTCTGTATGATAAATAAGAAACATAATGAAAACATAAATGGTCCAAAAAACTGAAAAATAAGAAAATTCTTTCTGAGTCTATGCCAATTTCATCTTTGAAATGAATGCCCCCAAATTCTGACCCTCTATGTTGTTTAAAAGTATATTCTAACTGATAAATCCCTTCAGACAAATTTTGCTATCCCAGTGGGATCATGTTCTTGAATGTCTGCACAAATTTCCTGGAGCTAGAAAGTGTAACGTCAGGTTTGCCTACACTACAGTCATGTAATGGAAAATGGCCTTTAAATTTTGGTGGCTTAGAGGTAAGTAAATTAAAAGTGAATGGAAAAGATGAACTCGCAAAAAAAAAAAAAAGGAGAAAGAGAGAAAGTACTATCAAAAAGACTTTTCTTACTAGAAAGATTTAAAAACATTACATAAGAGGCACATTTAAAACTTCAACACAAGTTTCTGTCATCAAGAATGACCATTATAAATAGTAGATTCAAGATTGTTTCCAATGCATAGGAAGCTATAATCTAACATGCTGGTATTGATTTCCTAACACAGATCCATTGAATTATAGTGTGGAACTACCAACATTTTCGTACTTATTTTAATTTGTTGCTCACCTGAGGCTTCCTAATTTCTACTCCACTGTGTTTGCATTATTTTTATGTCTCTGGACGACTGCTATTCATCATTATAATTCTCATGTGTTGTTTTTGTTAATTGGTATTCAATACAGAAACTGAAAAAAGTTTTAAAGGATTTTTGCAAAAGGACATAAATGTATTTAGGTGAGCGTGTCAGGTTTTCTTAGCGGACTGTGCCAAGCACTGCTCTGCTAGCCTTGCTTGAACAAAGGGTTTCAGTCAGTCAGCAATCTGGAAGGAAAAGGTAAAATCCTGGGTCCACCCTGTTTATACACAGCGGAATGATATATGTCCTTAACTAAAGTGATCTTGCAAACTCATTTATAGACTCTCTCAGTTTCAGCTTTCTTTCATTTTCTTAAGCAGATGAAATAATTTAAAATTTTAAACATTGGGGCGCCTGGGTAGTGCAGTCGTTAAGCATCTGTCTTCAGCTCAGGGCGTGATCCCGGTGTTATGGGATCGAGCCCCACATCAGGCTCCTCCGCTGGGAGCCTGCTTCTTCCTCTCCCACTCCCCTGCTGTGTTCCCTCTCTGGCTGGCTGTCTCTCTGTCAAATAAATAAATAAATAAAATCTTTAAAAAAAAAAAAGAAAAGAAAAATTTTAAACATTAAGAGGTCAGGCAATCATGCTCAACTCTGATCCATCAATAATAACAAAATAAAATTATGTGATCTCAGTCTCATTTCTACAGTGAATTATCCAGAAGGTCTATTAGGAGAGAGAGCAAGAGAAAGAAACAGAAGTAATAAAAAATAAAAAAATTTAAAACATAAGTTATAATTCTGAATGTTGATAGTCCTGGTCCCAGTTTTTTTCTACCTTCAAAACCAGCCCCTTTTCAAATGTATCACCCAAATTCACCATATGATTTTATGTGGTTACATTTTTTTTTTTGCATACTTTGTGCTTAGCATGTAAACCACCATAGAGTGTAATTGCAACAGTGGAAAAAGCAGCCAGAAGACTTGACTAAAGATGAAAAACAAAAACGTAAAGCACGACGTCCACATCGCAGCCAAAGCGCAGGCTTGTGTGTGATGTTTCCAGGCTGAACAACCCCTAGAGCCTCAGTGAGTTGGTCAAAGATAAAAAGATGAAAAGCACATCACGGCTTTTACGTGGCCCTCTGAATTCTGTGGGTCAAATAATTCACTCTAACTGCAGGCTTTAGAAGGCTGAAGGTCAGTCAGTCTTGACCCTGGAGGTCATGGCGTTCTTAGCAGCAGCAACTTTCCTTGGGTAACAGCTCCCCGCGCTGTCTTGGCTGTGTCCTCGGAGGGCATTGACTGGCTTCCTAAGGTATCCTGTCCTCTCAGAGGGAAATCCTCTCCTACATCACTGAGGGGATGGTAGTTTAAGCAATACATCAACAGACCCTTTCAAAAACGGATCATTTAATAAATCAAGCTCCAAGCTCTCAGAGATATAATGTTAGTCTTTCCAGTGATATATTTCATGACCATCTCAAAATTCAAATACCCAAAACTAGTCTCTTGTCTCCTATGAATGTTTCTGTCTAAAGAACATCCGTCCCGTCTGCAGAGGTGGCCGGGGCTAGGAGCACAAGCTCTGACGTGGGGCTGCTACTTACTAGCAGTGTGGCTTGAACAAATTTCTAAACTTCTCTAAACTATTTCCCTATCAGTACCATAGAGATGATAATAGTTCTCATCTGATACAATTGTTGTGGAGAATAAATGAGATTGAATTAGAAATTAAACCAAGGTGCCTGATGCAACCTATAATGGTGATTCAATAAATTTTAACTGTTATTACCCTTACAAAATAATTTTGAACTAAAGCTTCTTGATTCTTCATATCAGCCAATTCCAGAGACTCACTCACTTGGCATTTGTGCTTTTCCCCTTACATTCTTAGTGCTTGGTTCTAGACCCTCATCTCATAACCAGACTGCTTTCAATAATTTCCATGGATCCCCTAGTCCATTTTTACTTCATTCCCACTTATATGTCCCTGGCAGCTTGAGTTTTCCTAAGTAACGCTTTCAGCAGTTCTGTCCACTGCTGTTAAAAATCTTCACCGATTTCCTCTTTTCTACTCTTCTAGCTTCAAGAGCCTACACATTCAGATTCTGCTCCATCTATTCATTATTCCCTAATGGAAGAATCAGTTTGCTGGAGACAATTTTCTGCTGTATAGTTCTTTTCATTGATTCCCTCACATAGTCAACAAATATTTATTGAGGGCCTATCATGGACCAGAGGCTAGGCACACAAAGATTCTAGTTTCCAAGGATATAAAAATAAATAAAATATTCTCCCTGCCATCAATGAGACTATCAAAGACACTAGACAATTAAACAATTCATTGTAATATACCAGGTAAGAAGAAGTCTAAAGAAGTATAGGATAAAGAAAAGAAAACTATAGGGGCGCCTGGGTGGCACAGCAGTTGGGCGTCTGCCTTCGGCTCAGGGCGTGATCCCGGCGTTACGGGATCGAGCCCCACATCGGGCTCCTCTGCTGTGAGCCTGCTTCTTCCTCTCCCACTCCCCCTGCTTGTGTTCCCTCTCTCGCTGGCTATCTCTGTCTCTGTCAAATGGATAAATAAAATCTTTAAAAAAAGAAAAAAAAGAAAAAAGAAAAGAAAACTATAACTTTTTGTCTTTAGGTGGGAAGGCCTCAAGATGTCTTAGAATGAAATGATTACAATGTAACAAAGTATTATTGGCCACACTATTTCTTGCTTCTAGGAATCATATGGCCCTAAAAGTTTGTGTACTTTGGCCCTTAATTAAAAATGCCCTCAACCTATCAGAATTCTAGCCATCCCCACAAAACCAGTCCTACCTCCTCATCATTTCTTCTTTCCTTATTCTAGTACTTGATCTTTTTCTCTGGAGCTGCTGTAAGTCCGTATTATTTAATTTAGTGGTTGATTATACGGAATCTTCAGGTGTCGGATGCTATCCTGTATATGACAGACATTTGCCTAAGATACCAGCTTTAAGGGCAGAATTCATGTCATATTCAAGTGCGTTTCTTATTTTCTAAAGAACCTAACTTAATTACAAGACAACTATAGTAATAAATAACCAATAATTTAAATAACCAATAATTGATTAATATATTTATTTTTCATGGGAAAAAAATGTGTATTTTTTAAATGACTCTTATTTTCACTTCTTTTTCTAGTCCATAATTTTCTAAAATTTATGCTACGTGGCACTAGTTTTACACGATGCTAATAAATAAGACTCAAAAACTCAACTCCTGTTGAAATATTGGGGAAATACTGAGTTAAAAAATAGTTAAGTAAGTTTGTTTCCTGCAAGACCTCCCAGAGCTTTATAGCTTGTATAATTTAAGGCTTTAAGAATAGTAAATATAAAGCAGTGTCTCCCAAATCCACTTAATGACAAACCCACTTCTTGGAATTGGTGTTCACTAATTTGAGGAATTCTGATGTTGTATAAAGTCTATGGAGCTGCTTTCTATTTTTAGCTCGGTCAAACCATTTGCATAACTGAAATAACTGGGTATTTAATTTAATTAACTGGTAAGTGCTATCAATCCACTAACACTATTAGAAACACTTGGGTTTCTTTAAATTCTATAATGTTAGGCAAAGATTTTGATAAACATAAAACCTGGGCACAAGTTCTCCTAACAAGGACATAGAGGCAAGAATCACACTATTGCCTTCAGAAAGCTGGCCAAAGTCAAAATCATGATATGTGCCTAGGTTCAAGGCTCCTGCTATCAATCTAAGTTTTTACGATTCTTTGTTTAATGGCTGAATTATGAGATCTATGCCTTAGATTTCAAGAAAGAAGGAAGTTCCTTATTTAAGAGCACGTATTTAATCATTGATGAATGGATACAGAAGGTGTGATATAAATATATAGATATATATACAATGGAATATTAGCTATAGGAAAAAATATCTTGCTGTTTGCAACAACATGGATGGACCTAGAGGGTATTATACTAAGTGAAATAAGTCAGACAGAGAAAGACAAATACTATATGATTTTGCTCATATGTGGAGTCTAAAAACAAAACAAATGAACAAACAAACAGAAAACAGGAGCAGATCCATAAAGATAGAGGAGAAACTGATGGCTGCCAGAGGGAAGGGAGTGTGGAGGGATGGGCAGAATGGGTGAAAGGGAGTGGGAGGTATAGTCCTCCCGTTAGAGAATGAGTAAGTCATGAAAATGAAAGGTAAAACATAGAGAATATAGTCAATGGTATTGTAACAGCGTTGTATGGTGACAGACGGCAGCTACGTTCGTGGTGAATTACTAGGTTGTATGCTTAAACTAATATAACATGGTGTGTCAGCTATACTTCAATTTTTTAAAAGAAAGAGAGCATAATTAAATAGGTAGGTTCAAATGTACTTAACAATATCAAATCCAATTAGTGATTCCAACTTCAGTAGGATTTATATAACTATTATTCTTAGCTATAAAGCTTCTGTGTGGTCTGAAACTAATAACTAAAAGTCCAGATCTAAGGAAACAGGTTGCAGGATATTATATGTAATTGTATATCCACACCAAGTTGGACGTTGTGTGAGGGTGATAGTGACTTTGTCCTCTGGTGACGATATCCACGGCCTTATCCGGTGTAACCTACCAGTGTATCCTAATCCAGACCTGGCTGAACTCCAAGGCCCTCCCTTAAACAGGTTCTAGTGAACCAGCAGTCAGTAGGCCCTGCTTTCTGATGGCTGCTTGGAGTCCAGAAAACCCAAGAAGCCCAACGTGGGAGGTTTGCAATGGCTGTAATCATGCCAATGCCTTGTAAGTAGTGGTAGAACCAGGGAAAGCCAAGTCTTGTCTGAAATCAGCCTGATGTGACCTTATGCTTTATTTTCCCCACAGGCTTCATCCCTGCAGAACGAAACTACAACATCTGAAAGAAGGAGTGCTTGGCCATTAAGGCCATGTCTGAAACTTGGCACCAGTACCTGGAGAAGCCAGGCATCCAGTCATGGCCTGCACCAGTCATCACAACTGGGAGGTCCTCTGGACGATCCGTAACCTCTACCAGCACCGCAGCTGCTGATCTCTTTCCCATCTACTGATTTCAGGACCCAATAGATCCTGAATACCCCGAACTGGTGAGCTGATGTACTATATCCTAAGTTAAAACTTCTTATTCATTCAAGGAAGTCGAACTCACCAGCTTGTGACACCCAAAAATCTTTGTTGTAATCCACTTAGAGAAGAGCAACAAGAGGACTGCCATTTTCAACCAAAGGTTATGGGTCTTGCCCAAGCCAGCCCATTAGCCTTGGAGGGATGCTTCTACGCAGTGGACTTTTTGCCTATGTGTCCTGGTCAGGAGCACTCACACTGAGGTCCAAGTCTGGGCCATAGCAGCTTTGCCCTCCAGCTTCTACCTGTTTAAGATACACCACAGTCTCAGCTGTGGGTCTTGGGACTTCTGATGGCCAAGTGTTCAGGAAGATGTGGAGTACTGAGGAAAATGTGCCTTGGCAGAATTGAAGCAGAAAAAGACACAGGCCTCTTCCAACCCTATTGAAATACTGGTGATTGTGATGAATTGTCCTTGGAGAATTTTATCACAGAGCTCTCTCCATATTATTAAAACAACATTATCTTCACATTTGCCCAAATGATCCATTTTTCTCTATGCCAAGGGACATTGCCTTCACCCCCAGTGGCCATCGAATATCTGCAATCTGCATGGATCCCTGGCTAATGTAGAGCCTCCTGTTTGAATCCACATCTAGTGAATTTTTCATTGTAGATAAAGACCTTGGATCATGAGATTACACTCTGGAATAGCAGTGCCTGTGTGTACTACCCACCACCAAAATAACTGAGTATTCCCTATACCCAGCTCCATATTCATCTATAATACCTCTTCCATGCAAATCAATCTCTTACAAGTAAAATGTGGAAGCACCCCATAGAACATCCCAATCCCTCTTGAATTCGACCAGTTTTTATTGAGGACCTATCATATGCCCAGCACTGTATTAAATTCTGAGACCACGATGATGGATGAGTCATAGTGCTGGCCCCTAAGAAGTGTACATTCCAGTGGGGGTGCAGACAATTAAACAGCATGATGAGTGCTAGAGCACTATATGATGGCCATGAGAATTCCCTCATCTCTGTTCTTTGACCACCCAAGGAGCTCCTAGTTGCCCAGGCTGAGTCACAGAGGATCTTCTAATATGCCAAAGCAACCCACAAGATTCAAGCCAACAAGCAGCAGTCCCCCAAGGGACCCCCTGCAAGTGGTGATCCTATGGATTCTGGTTATTATTTCTAAACCACCTGACTTTTAAACCAGCTAGATGGTCACTTACTAAGCGCCTTCCCATCATGTCATCAAACTGGTAGCCGTCAGACTGTAGCTGCTCATAGGTGGAATCAGGCTGTAAAGCTAGAAAATGTGGCTTCAAGTTTGGGTCCTGGCACGTATTACAACCGCGGGCAAATCACTTAAACTCTTTGGTCTTGGGTGTCTTTCTTTGCAAAATAAGAATACAAACATTATATACTAGACCTACCTCACAGGGTTGTTGTGAGAATCAAGTGAAAATGTATATGAAAGCACTTTGTAAACTTTGCTCTTTTTGGTCACCCCATTGCTCATGGGTTCTTCCTTCTCCCTACCAAATACGATACTAGAACTTACCCGAAGGATGTGCTCTGACACCAGCCCGCCCACGAGAGAGAATGATACAAAGAAGAAGAAGTACATGCCCTCCTGGATATCTGGCTTCAGTAGGAGAATTCTGACGCCTCCCAAGATGACAAGTAGAGAAGCCACAGGACCAAAGCCAGGGCCCTATTGCCATATAGACATTCCACCATTAACACTTCACTGGACCCAGACACCAGTCAGCCCTCTTAATGGAAGGCTTTCCCCAGAACCCATTGTAGAGAACCTATCCTTGGCCCCAGTGAACTAACCAGACAACAATAATTCAGGGAATCACCTGGGCTCTAGCTGCCAAAGGAATCACCAGCCACTCCAGTGGGGAACATGCCTCCCAAGATAGAACAAGAAGACTTGGTAAAAGGAGACACTGACTCAATTAAACAAAATACAAGCCATCCTTACTGCCTGACCTATTCTAGTTGGGCTGGCAAGAGAAACTCCTAGACATTCATTTAAAGCAAAGATTTGGTGACAGATTTCTTCTTTAAGCACAGTTTTTCCCTTAAGCCAACCTGGCTCTTGCCTTTCTGATTTTGACTTGTCTGTTCCCTGTCTGTCCAACAGACGTGTGGTAAGATGTACTCAGGGGCTTGCAAGTCTTATATGGTCCTCTTACACACACACACACACACACACACACACACACACACCAATGAGGAACCCCACCCATGTTTCCTATGCTAACCCCATAGCCAAGCCCTAACCTGACCTCCTATTTCTGGTGAGTCAAAATGGATCCCGGACTGGCTGATCTAATTTGAGTTCAGTCTCACTGGAACAGCCTATCCCAGGTTGGAATGCTGACTGTATTTCAGTCCTGGGTAGAAGTTTAAATAGAGTACTTATGGAGCCATTGATACCCAGAAATCCTTTAAGAAAAAAAAATGGTTTTTGCCTTCTGCTTCAAATACACCACCTTCTCCAAAACTAAGAACATATTGGCATGTGCCTCCAGGAATAGCCTGAAGTTTCTGTAATAGGTCTCCTGAGTGAAGAGAATGATGATTACGTACCCAAAGATCAGACAGGATTGGCATCCCACAAACTCTGGAGTAAGATCTTAAGCCTAAAATATAGAATTTTAACTATAATCCATTCTTCAGTTTCCTGGAGCAAGGAAAGAGGATTATAGGAAAAATGTCGATTCAATGTTTATATCCGTTTTCAAGATATTTTTAAATGTAATGAAAAATAATTCACAACTTCCTCTTTGCTGTATGTCAGAATAGCGGATCTAATATACCAACTCAACGAGATGAGCAATTTCAAAATCTTTTCTTAAGGCTATAATATTAAATTTTCATTTTCAATACTCTTAATTTTTTTTAAATTAAAACGGTGTCTTATAGTTTACAATCACTACTTGCTGTGGGAAGGGAGCCAGAGAGACTCAGAACACCAGCCACCCAAGGTCAGAGGCACTGAGCCAAAGGACCCAGCCACGAGAGGCCCAAGCCAAGAAGAAAAGCTGTTGCTGAAATGACAGACCAAGCATATGAAATAAGATGATCTCCAGGTCATGGTAGTTGAGAAAGAAGAATAGACAGATCCAAATTGGGAAGCAGATTAAGATGTTGGAGTTAGTATCAGGACGAATACAGCCAGGCAAGAGAAGGAGTCGCCTCCACCACACGTTGTCTGTCTTACGGCAGCTTTTCCTGGGAGTCCCAATATTAATGCTAGTTTTTCAGAAGTAAAATCCTCAGTATCACTGATGTCAGTTACAGAGCCAGCCCAAAACAGAATACTTTCCTTACCCACAGACATACCTTTTGAGGTCTTGGTTGATACAATTTTTTTTCAGAGATTTTTAATTTTTTCATAAATCTTTGGTAAATGACTTTATCAGTAAAAAAAAAAAATAACACACAATAAATAATTTCCCTGGTGGAATTCCAATTTCTTCTTTGGTGATTAAAAATTGGTGATAAAAATGAATTCCTTTAATTAACAGTTTGCCTACCCTTGCATGGTCAAGGCTATACAAGGGGGAAAGAACGTTCTAATATAGATTACATATAAGTGAACCGGAAACAATGACAGTGAAACACTAGGCAAGGGTAGGCAAAGGGATGTCTGCTAATGACACATAGCTGAACCTTAATCTGCAAATTGTGCCTCTCTTTCAAAAGTCACAGGCGATCAACTCTCCCACTGCCACATCAGGACACAGAGCCTGCCGAGTGAAAGACAGACAGACAGCATAGAAAAGAACAATGCAGGCAGCATTTTGCAGAAAGAGGTAGCTGGATGCAGAGACCAGGCACTCCCCATGGCTGGCAAGAGTGCCAGGTTTTTCAGAGAACTCACATTAGAAGTTGCAGCAGTACGTGGAACCGAGCCAGTAGACACAACAGTGGGGAGAGGGGGGACGTTTCTGTAATTAAAGACTGAACCCAGCACACTTCCAAACAGATGAAGAACTCTCTACTATTGGCAACAAGGAACTGATTTTGTTTAAGTGAATGCTCTTTCTGAACCCGGTAAACCATGAATAAGGGTGGAATTAAAAGCAATCAGTGGATTACAGCCCTTGAGTTAAGAATAAAGAAGATAATCTGAATGGTACCGGGAGGAACAGATCCACAACTCTCTAACAGGAGAGACTGCAAGCTGCTAACAGAGGAGCATAGTTGTGTCCTCTCCAAAATGCTGTGTATACAGTTACGCTTAACCTGACTGCCTAGTAAATTGTGATTGGTTCTTCTCTTTGGTGTGAGTTCAATTCTTCTATATTGAGTCTTTTCAGGGTCTTTATAAAATCCAGAATGTATTAAGAACTTTCAGAGTTAACAGAGTACCTGTTAGTATATGAAGCAGTCACTGATAATTGCCAGCAACATTCTAGAATGGCCCAGCCGAATAAGCAACACTGCTTTACTTAATAAAATTTATTTTGAACTGAATAGGTGTAAAGTACATCAGGAAAACGTAATACCTTCTATTACAGCAGCTTCTAGCGTAAATATAATCCCAAATGTCCCCTCTTCCACTTACCCACAAGCAAAACTAAATTTCTGTGAGCTGAAAATCTACACAGAGAGTATTACTTTTTCGCTAGATACAAAATGTGGCAGTAACTAAACCATTCTTTGAAGAAACTAATAAAACAAAGTTAAACTGCTCTTAAGTATTCTTTCTTTTATGTTGATTGAGGACCATTCATGTTCCAGACACTGTGTTAAGCAATGTAGGTAACATAGTGGGCAAAACCATGGAGTTCGCACTCTGGGGTCAGAGAATGATATTAAAGAAATAATCATACCAATGAATGTGTAATTGCCAACTGAGATTAATTCCCTAAGGAAAGGAACAAGATACCTTAAGAGTGTATGACAAAGAGCCCTAACCTAGTTTGGAAGGCTTACTGGAAGAAATAAAAATCTCAAGCTAAAGGAAGAACAATGAGTAGGAGTTTGGGGAGTAGAGGTAGGGAGTAGAGAACATTTCAGACAGAGGCACCCGCCCTGCTTCTTCAGTGAGAGAAAGCTCATCTGAGAACTGAACTGCCGATGGCTGAGAGAACCGGCAGCAGGTCCAAGGGACGGAAGCCCCCAAGATGAAGGTAAGAGGGCTAGGAGTTGAATTTATAAAGATGGGTATTTACCAAAAGAGGCAGTCTTCGAGGCCACACGAAGGAACTCAGACCGCAGCCTAAGAGAATTCAGAAGCTGTTGCAGATTTTTCCAAGAGCTGTATTTTAAATTTTGTGTTGTGTTGTACACAGAGGGAGTACTCAATCTATACACATTGAATAAATTCAGGAAGGTTTCTTGATTCCCCCCACAAACGATCCTAGAGAACTGTGATCACGTGATCCTAAATTGCGTTGATGACCAGAACCCAGGACTCCGAGGCTTGGCCGACAGGAGGCATTCTGAGCTCTACATTCCAGGGGGGCCGAGAGTGTCTGCACGGCAGCCTCTCCCGTGTGCACGCAGGAATTCCCGCTCTAAACCAGATCCAAACACGGTCCCCATTTGCAGTAGTACGGATGAAAACATTTTGGAAGCTTCCATGACAGTGAGTGAAGGGATCATTAGTATTTACTACTCTACAAGGGGCAAGGGTTCAATTTAGAATGTGAAGAGCAAATAAAAGGGCCTTAGAAATCCAGCACTGCAGCCAACTGCGTGCACACCCATAGCAACGTCAGGCTGCAGTCTCTCCCCGGGGGCCCTTCCCTCAGCCCTGCCTTCAGAGATTCCCCTGAAGACTAACGTGCGGGCTTCTCAGTTCTGCTAAGTCAATGATCACTCGTCCGTCTGCTTCCATTTTGTGAAAATTTCTCGACATCTTTCATTTGTTATGGTCTCCTCAGCCATTCTCTTTGTTCTGTGGGTTTATTCCTTTTGTGTCCTTTTTTTTCCCGTTTGTCATATTAATGATGTTTGAGGAGGGCATCAGTGTGTTTAATCTGAAATAATTAACTGGAACTTTCTTATTGTTTTAATTTGCATTTCCTGGTTGAATATGTTTTTCATCTTTATGGACCATTTCTACTGCTCCTTCATGAATTACCTGCTCTTATCTTTTGGCTGTTTTTCTTTCAGGAACTAGTCATTTTCTTATCAATTTTAATAGTTCCTCTTTATATTATGTCTGTTAACTTACTGTGTGTAAAATTTGTTGCAAATATTTTTTCTGGTTTGTCATTTATTTTTAACATTAATGATTTTTGTACATGGAAAGGGTTCTTTTAATTTTTATGTACTACAGTTTGTGAAACTTTAATTATTAAAAAGTATTATTAATTTTAAATTATTTAATTAATTGTTGAATTATTACATCTTTCAGTGATTTTATGCATAGAAAGCCCTTACTTAGCCTGATATCCACAAACCACTTACTTTTGTTATCTTCACATGTGTCTATGATTTCATGTCTTTATATTTAACTTTTAATCCTTCTGGAATTTTTTTTCATGTAGTATAGGAGAGATTTTAAAAAATAATTGAGAAATATAACATGTACACCATCAAATATGTGAAATGTTCACCTATAGTTAGGTTTAATTTAACAAATAATTGAAAAGCCAAAACTCATTCTACCACTTCCTGAATCCTTGTCTAAAAATCTACTTCTGGGAGAACCTGAACTAAAATCATTCATACTGGAAATGGTCTAGGCAGTGTAACCTGAGATGGATTTCTGGAATTGGATCACCCACTGGCCAGACAGGAACAAAGATAAGCGGGTTGTGATAACCCCTGCCATGCCCCAGGGTCAATATTACTAAGAGTCTCTTCCATCCTGAATTAGGATGGCATGCAGGAGGAAGGGGACAAATTAGGCTTATCTCTACCATTTGAGAGGTATGGCAGCAGTGGTTGTCATAAAATACTGCAACTATGGTAGGGCACCGCGGAGTACCACAGATGTACCACTGAAAGAAAATGGTGGGCTCAAGTCGGCCAACCGCCAACTCAGGACGCAACATAAAATCCAGAAAACATCTATGACACCCACCTTAACTGCAGCCAGAGGGCAGTACAGGCTGAAAATCAGGCCCAACTGTGAGCGTAGCCGAATTGCAGAGAAGGCTTCCTACGTAGCCCTGGCAAATGTCCTACGCTACCATGCTTCACAAGAGAATACTTGCCTTCATCCAAGATTTGGCCCACCTTTCTCATAGTTTATAGGCATAAAGCTAGGGTCAAGTTTCAGCATGGCCCACTTGGGGAAGTACTGTTCTTTTTGGGAGTCAAAGGAACTATTCACCAAAGTACTGCAATACCTAGGGGAACTTCCATAACTCAGGATTTAACATTCTAGAAGTCCAAATATTATGCTGGGAAGGGTTTCTTAAACATGAGAGAAGCACTCACCCATAGTAAATGAGGTGGAAATGCCAGAAAACGGCTTTATCAGTTTTAGAGGAGTATATGCGTAAATGGATTTAATGCTTAAGACTAGAGAAGCCATTGGCTATGTTTCCCAGCAGAGCCCAAAAGAAACTCTTCACTAAATCAAAAAGGAAAGTGCTAACGTGAGGACACTGGCATGGTTGAGAAAATTCAGTGACTCTATCCTTTTTAAGTCGGGTGTATAGTCAGGAAAACTGCTATGGAATGAACTCATGAGTGTGAGTGGAATGATAGGATTCTGGAATTACTCTATCAGGAAGCAAAGCCAGAATGGAAATCAGGCATCTGTGGCAATAGCTAATAGACCACAGTGTTTCCAGGGGCACAATCGATGGGTAATATGGTAGCTTAAATAACCCCTCCCCCAAAGATGTCCACGTCCTAATGCCCTGGAACTTGTGAATATGTTACCTTACCTGGCAAAAAAGACTTGCAATGTGATTAAGAATCTTGAGATGAGGCAATTATCCTGGATGATCTGGGTGTGTCCAGTATAATCACAAGATTCTCTGTAAGGTGAAGGAGGCAGGAGGCAGAGGCAGAGATGGGGATGTGACGACAGAAACAGAAGTCAGAGAGATTTAAAGATGCTGTGCTGCTAGCTGAGAAGATAGAGAAAAGGACCATGAGCCAAGATGTGCAGGCAGCCTCTAGAAGCTGGAAAAGGCAAGGAAACACATTCTGCCTTAGAGGCTCAAGAAAGAGCATGGCCTTACTGACACCCTGATTTGGGCCCAGTGAAACTGATTCCAAACCTTTAACCCTACAACTCTAAGGTATATACTCATGTGGTTTAAAGCCATTGCGTTTGCAGTAATTTGTTGTGATGGTTAGTTTTTTTTCAAATTGTCTGGGCTGTAGTACTCAGTCAAACACTAATCTAGGTGTTGCCGTGCAGGTATTTTGTAGATACGGTTAATACAGTGTAAAATACTTGAAGTAAAAGAGATTACCCTCCATAACGTAGGTATCCGGCCTCAACCAATTAGTTGGAGACCGGAAGAGTGGAAATTGAGGCTTCCCATAGAAGAAGCAATTCTGCCTCAAGCCTGTAGCATTAACTCCCGTCTGCGCTACCAGGCTGCTAGCGAGCTCTGCAGAGCTCAGACTTGCCAGCCCCCACACTCTCATGAGCCAATTCCTTAAAATATGTAAATGTATATACAGAATCTCCCATCGATTCTGTTTCCATGGATAACCCTGACCAAAACATTTGTTATAATAGCAATAGAAAATAACTACAGGTTTGTTTGATCTGTATGAATAGAGAAGACCAAAAGTAGGTAGGTCAAAGATTGATATTAGGCATCAAAACAACATTTCACTAATCTTTTCCTGGTTTCTACACTTGAGCAAGTTTGAGCCAATCAATGGAAAGGGATGTTAGATCCCCTTGAGGACTCCTCCAAACCTTTTGCAAATGGACTCAACTAGTTATACCTGGGAAAGAAGAATACACAGAATATTAAAGGTTCTGTTGGTTACAGGCAGGTTGTGAGCTGACACTGAGACCAGGGGAACCAAAGTGCTGTCATAGATGTTTGTTACGATGACAGCCTATGAAGTCCAGATGCTAAATAGAATCCTGCCCAACTCCGTCCGACAGGAGTCCAGTGGTGCAAATGCTGTGGTCATTTCTCCGGTCCCTAAGCGCATAGGTTAGATGAATACAGTTAGCAGCTGTCAGAAAGCTCACATTTGCTCTCTAAACCTTGGATTAAAAGCCATAGTGGCACAAGAAGCCAAGTGAGAGTCTCTGAAAATGCACCCCGTCCAAGATAGCAAATCAGAAAAATGCCACATTCTGAATGGAACTGCAGAGATTTAGTATCATGCTAAAGGATGCAGGGGGAGTCGTCTCCATCTATCAGTAGGTCACCTGCAAAAACCAGATGGATCGTGACAGATGGGAGTAGACTACTGCGATCCTCACCAAGGGGTAGTTCCGATCTCAGCTGCTGGTCTGCTGCTGCACTTAACTCTGCGGCTATTGATCTGCTGAATTTACCAGGAAAGATGATTAGAAGCAGGTTATGTTCACTTGGAATGAACAATGGTACATTCAAGAACTTAACCAAGGACGGTGTTAATCTTCTAGTGATAAAGGAACCTTGATTATTCGGGCCTTTGCAGAACATCATGGAGATCCGTCTGCTGATGACATCATTTTAGTTGGACCTGGAAAGCAGAAAGTGGCTTTATAAAGAATGCCCTTGTGAGGCATATGTGGCCCAGGGGGTGGGAGATAAACCCTGCAAATAGCTAAGATCCTGCTGAACTAGTGATGATTTTAGAATTCTATTACTCCTTGCACCTTTTGCCACTAGGAGAAGCATAATGCCACAGTACTCTGGATTTTGGAGAAAGCACGTGCCCTATTTAGGAGCACACCTCTGACTTATCAGTTGACTCATGCAGTGACTAGTTTTGAGTGAGGCTTTGTGGCAGATTTAAGCTGTGGAATGAGCATCGCTGTCCCTTAGATCACATGATTCAGCAGACCCCGTGGCGCGAGACGTACTCGTGGAACGCAAGGTTGCCATTTAGAGTCTTTTGCAAGCCCAAATAGAAGAGTCCCAGCACAGACCCCTGAGGCTTGCCGCAAGGCTCTGCCATCTGTGGCGGAGCACTATTGACCATAAAAGCAGATCCTGGCATGTTACGGGACCTTAGTAGAGACTAGACTCTCCACCAAGGGATATTAAGTGACTCTACAACTGGAGCTACTCACCTTGATCTGGATATCTCATCAAGTCACAGGTGGGCTGGGAGGGAGGGGATTCACAATAGCAATCCATCGTGTTGTACAGATAGTACATTCTGGATCAGACCCAATCAGGTCCAGAGAGTCTAAGTAATTTATATAAACATGTGTCCCGGAGCTTTATATCACTTAGCCACACCAATGCCTCTCCTTTAGTGAGCTAACAGAGAAGGAAAAACTGAGGCCTGATTCCTGGATGAGGTGACTTGATCCTTTGGCAAGCTGCCAATAGGCCACTGTTGCGTTAACTCCAGCCAGTCTCAGAGAAGGCTCTGAAAGACAGTGTGGAGGGGAAATCCTGTGCGGTTCACCTGACCACCAGCTTTCCATGAAGAAAGAAATGGCATATGGCAAGAATACACACCGATTCCTGGGCAGTGTCTGGTTAATCAGGGGCCTGTAGGGATAAGATTGGAAGAGTGGAGACAAGGGGATATGAGGAAGAATCATGGAGCTCTGCCTACTGGAGTGAACACAAAGGGTCCAGAATTATTTCTCATACCAAAGCCCACCACAGGCCATCTACCAGAGAGAAGGCGCTGAACACCCATGGTCAAAATGACTCCTCCCCTGGAAATCGGCAGCTTCCCTCCTCAGCTGCCCCAATGCTTGCAGTATGGGCCCTTGAGCAGAATAGCCTCACCAGCAGGAGTGGAGGGTGATAGAGGAGAGAGAAACAGAAAATAAACAATCACACAAACAATCATCTGATAATGATTTTCTTTTTTTTTTTTTAAGATTTTATTTATTTATTTATGACAGAGAGAGAGCGAGAGAGCAAGCACGGGCCAGGAAGGTGGGTGGGGGAGGGGCAGAGGGAGAAGCAGACTCCCCACTGAGCAGGGAGCCGGACTCAGTACTTGATCCCAGGACCCCGGGATCATGACCTGAGCCGAAGGCAGACACCCAACCAACCGAGCCACCCAGGCGCCCCCTGATAATGATTTTCAATACTAAAGTGAACAAATACCATGAAAGTGTAGAACAGGGAATTCTGGGGGGTTAGGAAATGCTTCCCTGAGAAAGTAAGAGCTGAAAGTGGAGTAGGAAGTAGCTAGACAAAGAGGCGCCAGGAAAGCAAGAGCATAGGAGACAACGTGTGTGAAGACAGGCACAGGAAGATATTTGACACCTATAAGCAAAGACCTGTGTGGCTAGAGCACCCTCAGGGACTGGGATAGGTGAAGCAGAAGAGATAGGGAGGGACCAGAGAGTGGGACTTTGCAGTCTCTGTTCAAGGATCCTTTTGCTGTTGCTGATGTAATAGCTGTGCGTCTATTCTCCTTCCTTAGCGGCCTCCTCCTCAACTTTCAGGTCTTACTTCTTGGGAAACATTCTCCAGTCCCCAAAGTAGTGCTGGTGGTTGATATTTGTGCTTACTTTCTTTTTTTTTTAAGATGATATTTATTTATTTGACAGAGAGAGAGAGACAGCGAGAGAAGGAACACAAGCAGGGGGAGTGGAAGAGGGAGAAGCAGGCTCCCTTCTGAGCAGGGAGCCCGATGCAGGGCTCAATTCCAGGACCTTGGGATCATGACCTGAGCTGAAGGCAGACGCTCAACACCTGAGCCACCCAGGCGCTCCTGTTTGTGCTTACTTTAAGAGCAATGACAACCATTGCAAAAGAACCAGACTTTAGAGAAGACCTTACTATTGATTGGCATATAGCTGGTATATGGAGAATAAGGGGAAACGAGAGCATAGTACCAAGCCAATCAGGGGAGAAAATCTTCTCAAAAGAAATTAAGAAAGAACAATCTGAAAAGTAGGGAGAAACAAAGGAGAAAAATATGCCGTCCCCAACTCAAGAGAAAAGAAAGTTTTGATAAAAATGCTTTTGACTGTTGAAAGTTGAAGAGGAAATCAATTAAGATATGGCTAAGGAAAACGTCCATTTGACTTAGCAACAGGAGTATTTACACCAACGGAAATCTGTAGGTGCCCAAATCAAGGCTTTCTTTATTGTTTTATTGATTGTCTAGACTTAAGAATGTGATAGTGAAAAGTTAATAATGCAGATTAAACTTAGAAGTTTGTCAGTGTCTGTAACCATTACATTATGAATAATACAAAAAACGGGCACATATTCTTATAATATTGGGAAATTATTATTCTATTCAACAAAGAAGTTGTTCACATCATTAACTTTCAAGTGTTTCGGACACACATCCTCATTGTTGTTTCACTTTCATCTTATTCATTAACGGTAATTGAAAAACATCAATCCACATTCAAGTGGGCACTCTCTTCTTTCATCAAATGCAACCATAAGTTATGGATACAAAAAAGGCAAAAATTAGTGAAAGCATTCTATAAGAGCATCAGCAGCTATAGAGAATTTACAATAAAGAATATTGAATATTTTATTATTATTTATAAACTGTGTGTTACACATTCTTTATATTAATAAATCTTACAATAAGCTTATATAGGCAGACAATACGTGCATTTTTTTTTCGGTTGTTACACATTTATCAGCTTACCACTGTCCCTAACCATCCCAATAATCATTATAAAGCAATGCTCAGGATATACTTACATAAATTAAAAACAAATTCACAGATATGACTGAAATAAAAAGAGACCTCACAAAAATGTGAGAAAATGAAATACAAGGCAAATTACCCATTATAATATGATTTCTGTAGAAAGTCTAAATGGTTGACAATGGTCAACATAGTCACATTGTAAATGGTCACAAATATAACCTTTAAACACAGCCATTTGAAATTGCTGCAGAAACAGAAAGTCTGAAATTTCTTTTCACTTGTAATTTGCTTAATTTGTTCAGTGACTCTAAGCTTCACATGCAACTTCTACAGCATTCTGCCGCATTTTTCTCAGTTTACCAAAATATCTCTGCACTCTTAGTTCCATAAAGAGGAATTAAAATTTTCAAAAGGAAACAAAGAAATTAACATGAAACAAAGGTAATGGCGGTTTTAACATATGTTCACAAATTCTTTAATTTTTTTCCCTTCCATTTGGGGCTTAGTTGGTCTCTCAGTAAATGTGGTCTTGACTTAGTAACTCACCTCTAATAACTAGAATATGGTAGAAATGACACAGTGTGCTTTAGGAATGTAGATCTAAGACACAGTGCAGCTGGCATCTCTCTCCCTTGAGTCACTTCCTCAAGGGACTGTGTCAGAGGACATTCAAACAACCCTATGGAGAAATCCACATGGCGAGAAACAGGCCACCTGCCAATAGCCAGTGCTAACTTTCCAGCCATGGGAGGTGGATTTTCCAGTCCCAGTTAAGCCTTCAGATTACAGCCCAGGTTGATATGTTGGTGAAAACCTCATGAGAGACCTTGAGCCAGAACCACTTAGCTAAGCAGCATCGGAATCTCTTACCCACTGACTGTGATATAATAAATGGCTGTTGTTTAAACCACTAAGTTTTGGGGAATTTATTACGCAACAATAGATAACTAATACGGATATTGTGAAATTGTGAAGGAGTTGACAGTTCTTGGTGGTCAATGACACTTAAGTAAATTTAGGCACTATAATGATTGCCATTTTGAACTTCTCCAACAAGCTACTAGTGAGTGACCAGAAGACATGAGCTTTCACTTCCCTGCTAGAGGACAAATGGTGGTCCTAGAGATGACAAGGGAAGAATTCCCAGAGGAGGTGGCATTTGATCTAGACTTTGAATCTGAGTTTGCACTTTAGTAAGGAGGACTGAATAATAGGTATCTGGGGATTATTGTATTTGTGGTGACAGAAATCACAATACATGTTCTCAGAAATATAAAGTAGCTGAATTGAACACAGGAAAACTTCTAGAAAAATAGTTCTCAAGGTAGGACGTGTCTAAGAATCCCTTGAAGTGTTTATTTATTTACAAGTTTTGGGCCCCCTTGACAAAGGTGATTTGGTATATGTGGTAGGGCCCAGGAATCCACCTTTTTAATAAATATCCCAAGTGATTCTCATGCAGATAGATGATCTTTAAAATACAGTTCAAAAAATATTGTGCAAAAGGAAAAGTGAAGTCTCAGTCTAGAAACATAGTTAGGACCAGATAACTGGGATTTTAAAGCTGAACTAAGCCGTGTGGCTGATCTGTGATAGTGAGAAGCCACTGGATTTTTAAAAGGTCTTTACTGTAAACATTTTCATGTGCAAATATAGCTAAAAGTCTAATGAATCTTTACGTCACCCATATCCAGCAATCATTAAGATTTTTCTGTGTTCGCATCACTATTTCTTTTTCATATTGTTGATATTATGATGAAATGCTTCAAAGGAAATCATAGACCTCATGCTATTTCACCCCTACATGCCCCTATGTGTGGCTCTGAAGGCATAGATAGCTTCTTAGATAATGACACTGCCTTTGTTGTAACTGGGAAAAAATAATTATAACTCATTGGTATCACATAATATTTAATTCAAATTCACATTTCATTAATTGTCTTAAAAAAAAAAGGTCCTTTTACTGTTGAATCTGAATCCAAACAAGGTCCACACATTGCTTTTGGTGCTGTATCTTAATCAAAAGCAATCCTTCTTCACCTCCTTATTTCTTCATGTCACACACTCGTTGAAATTGAACATTTGTTCTATAGAATGTTAAATGATGTGGGTTTGGCTTTTTGAATTCTTGTGATGTCATTTAACTTCATATAGTATCCCCCATACTTCCTGTAAACAGGACGTTATCTTGAAGCCTTAATTAAATTCAGATTCTTTTTTTTTCTTTTTTAAACAGTACTTCATAAGGGTCTGTGTACTTCACAACTCATGAAAAACCGGGAAGCACATAGTATCTGCGTCTTCTACTCTAAACGATGCTACTAAGATTGATGACTAGAGTTCGTGTTGACAAATGGACCCCTTCTGTTGTAAAATTCCCCAGCAGACTTTGATTTAATTTCTCCTTCATTATAAATGATTGCCTAAATAGGAATTTTTATTAGGGGTTTCAAATAATTGATTTTTAAAATTTTTCTATTTTTTCTACTTTATCAGATGGAAATATTCTGAAAAGATATTTTCCTGATGAACTAAAATAAGATTATTTGATTACTCTGAAACACCATTCATATCAGAAAGATTGGATAAATGCATAATTCTTTCCCAAAATTGCCTATATATAAGGTAAGGCTACAAACGATGATGAAAACAATCCATTTGGGCAGGGGGTGTTTATTTGTTTGTTTGTTTGTTTGTTTGTTTTAATGTTTGTAACCTGATCAGAACACTGCTTAGGAGAGAATTCATCATGTCTAGGAAATTTATATTTTAAGTAACCTGTAAGAGAATGCATTTCAAGTTAATATTCAATTTTTGGCACCTCTTGAGAAATATTAACTTCTTGTGAATGGAATAGTCATTAAAACCTAAGAATTTTTAAACCCGTTCAATACATACCGTGCTGTGGCCAGGCAGAGCACAGTTTAACTTAAAACATCAGCAATAATGATAGGCCGCAACGCACTGGGGTGCAGAATGCTGGATTGAGATGAATTGAGATGAATTAATAACTCCAGACAAGTACAAAGTAAATATGCCTCTTAGTTTGGGCTTTTTTTTCTTTCTACTTTTCATTAGAGACAATCTCAAACTTACAAAACAGTTGCAAGCACAGTACAAAAAAGCTCTTTACTAAACCATTGGAGAGTAAGCTGCTCCATTATCCCCAAATATTTTAGTGAGTATTCACTAATAAGGAGAACCTTCTCTTCTCTTACATCACCATAATAAAACCATCAAAAATCAGGAAATTAACTTTGCTACCATTATTTCTCACACACCATTCAAGTTTTCTCAATTTTCCCAATGATGCTCTTTCTTAGAAAGCCAAATAGCATAGAATAGGGCATCAGATTCATTATCGTGTGCCTTTCCCTTCCTCTAATCTGGAATAGCTCCTGGGGCACTTGGCCTTTCATGATCTTGATACTTTTAAAATTTATAAGTTGGGTATTTTCTAGAACTTCTCTCAGTTTGGGTTGGTTTGATGTTCTCTCTCTTTTTTTTAAAGATTTGTTTATTTGAGGGTGGGGGAGGAGGACAGAGGGAGAGAAATCCTCAAGCAGACTCCCCGCTGAGCACAGAACCATCTTGAGACTCAATCCCAGGACCCCGAGACCATGACCTGAGCCAAAATCAAGAGTTGGGAGCTCAAACCGTGAGCCACGCAGGCACTGCATCATGTTCCCTCTTGATTGGATTCGAGATATGTATCTTTGGCAGGAATATCATGGAAGCAACGCTGAGTTTTCTGCATCATAACAAATGGCACATAAATTTGATTTATCCCATTGCTGGTGGTATTCACTTCGATCACTTGATTAAGTCGGTGTCTGCCATAGTTCACCATGGCAGTAGGGACAATCTTCTTTCATTTGTAATCAACATATATTTTGTGATTAAGTATTCATCAAACCTTCAATGCATTCATTTATTCTGTTATATTAGTAAGGATTCATAGATTCCTTTATTTCTCAATGGTAGCTAATCTGTTACAATACCATTACATATTTTGATTCTCAAATTGTCCTATATTGTATCAGTAGAAGCCTCTTCAAGGAAGCTTCTGTGGGTTTTGACATGTCCCCATCACACTATGAGCACTTCCTTATTTCCGACACAAGATGTTCTATGTTCATGTTGTATCTTTTCTGCCCCATTCTTGGAATCAGCCCATTTCCCCAGGAACACTGGTTCTTTTAAGCAGACAGTATTATTTCAAAACTAAAATCTGAGAACTAGACATGCTCATTGCTGATCCCAGGCCCTGAGAATGAAAAGAACTAGAGAATATATGTAGGTACACACATATTTGTATCTATTTATTTCCATTTCACATATTTATACATATTGAAAATAAATTTATATCAAAATTTCCAGTTTGAATCCAACACCACAGCCTTCTCCATTTCTATATTTGTAATTCCTTTCTGTGACAGTGAGAAACCTTACTCTGTCCCCAAATATTTACTTTTTTTCATTAACCCTTCCTTATGTCACTAATCCAGCTGTCCATGCACAGAGAAGCCCTCCCTCTGCTTAAACCACCATACCCTACATTCTGTTGCTGCATCACCATCCAGCCCCTACAGACATTGCCTTACTTGATGATTGACAGCCTATGCCATGAACCCTCTGCAGGGGCACCCTGCTCAGACTACTCAGGCTCCAACTCCAACCCCCCCCACCAACCCTTCACTGGGCCCTGCGTTCCCTCCCCAGCTCAGATGCCTAGCTTCCTCAGCCACACCTAATGGAAGAGAAAGGAAGGAAAGGAAAGATAAGGAAAATAGCTTCCTGTTTATTCTAAACACAAAAGAATGTATTTCACTACAACCTATAAAAAACCCTTACTGTCCCTCACATTATTGGGCCATTCTAATTTACTCACTTAAAAACTTAAGGTTTGCTTCAAAGAAGCAATAATGCTAATAATTATGTACAAAGCTAGCAAATTAGCATCAGTATTCTATGTATCTGACAAATATTTGGCTACAGCCCATTATACTGTTCAAGCACAGAGGAAAATGAGTAGTGGTTATGCAGTCAAATCTAAAGTACAAACAACACGTTTGGATGATGCAAGTCCAAGGAAAATTGGGGCATTCTACATATTGGTAGTGACATTATGCGGAAGGAGTAACTTCCAGCTGATACAGTTGGGGACTTTTAGGAATAAAATGCAATATAAACAATGGATCCTGCCAGGCTCTAGGCGCTTACACTGCCATACCTATATAGAAGATGATTCATCACTTTTTCAAAGTTGTAATTTGGCACCCACAGCTACAAGCAATTATGTTTTTGAAGTGGCCCATTTTAAATGGCAGCACTGCTTATAGAAAAAGCATCATTAGTCGATCCCAGTAGTACTCAGTCCAATCACCAAAAAACTGGAGCATTTTCTCCCAAAAAAGATGGTAGATGACTTTCCCTATTTGCGTTTTCTTTATTCTCATCAATAGGTTTCAGATTAAGTTTGGGTTTCTCTGTTTTTGCTTTTGTTTCTGCATCTCTTATCTAACATACTTATTTCAGCAGAACCTAGACATTTATGTAAGAATCCAGCTCTGATCATTCTGGCTCTTAAGGTCCGAAGGCCAAGGACAGTCCCTCAACACCAGCAAACAAACAAGGTTGAAGGAAAAACAGAAAGCATTAGCAGTCTATTCTACCCTCCTGTACCTTAACGGAGCTGGAGAGAGATGTAGCTAATCTCCATAAACGCATACACGGCATGGAAGGGTAGGATATAGTATGTAGTACGTAGTATAGAAAATGTAGGTAGAATACGGTATGTGTGTATATATATAAAACACTCTGCGTTTGTGTGTGTGTGTGCGCGCGCGCGCGCGCGTACACACTAATCCAGCCCAGTTCCAGAAATTCTTCTGTCAAAGGAGTTCTAAATAGCAGGTTAGATCAAGTCCCTGTGAACACTAGCAAGAACAACTTCCAGTCATTTCTGTGCCCTGCGAAACCAGGTTCCAGGGAGCTCTCTCTTCTGGCTTTTCTTTTCACCACCTCTTCTAGAGGAAGAAACTCCCTTCCACCGCTAACGTAGAAAGCAGCACTAGCGCCCGCCGGCTGTGTCCCACTCCCGCGCCCCACCTGCAGCGCAGAAAAGCGCCCCGAGGTGTGGCGGTGTGAGACACAAGCCGGGGCATTCCCCGGAGCAGGGAGTTTCTGATTGGCTTTTTGTTGTGAATTCAAGAGGCTTGGGCCAAGGGGCGGGAGCAAAGAGCTCACCTGAACAACAGCGTCCCAGCCTCGCCCAGGACCTCCCGGGGTTTGGCTCTCTGGCTGGCGGTGGTGATCTTGGGAGTGGGAATAGGGGATGCTGGGGAGAGCACCCCGAACTAAGCGGGGAGGGGCGTGGAGTGGGTTAGGCTGTGGTTTTCTGGGTGTTTGCTGGAGAAGCCACACGCCGTATTAAACCCAGGGCTCCTGAAGCAGAAGGGTAGGTAACTCTGGGATTCTGGACCTTGAAAAGCTTTAGAATTGCAGGGAACGCAGGCGCCTTTCATTTTTCTTTGGGCACTCTCCCCTGGCTCCGCATTCGTAAGGAGTCCTACTGTGGGTGTTGAAACTGTAAAATATCCCTGTCCTACAACCAGTCAACACAGAGTTTCCTGCAGATTACAATCCTAGTTTGCTGGGGTGCTGGGAAAAGGGTACTGCGGGGACTGGGGGATGTGAAATTTAGTGCATTCTATCACTGTACCACAACTTTACTAGATTACATAAAGTATCTGGAGAGAGAGATGAAAATTAAGAAACGTATTCTGACACAGTTATGGGTTTTTTTGTTTTTTGTTTTCCTTCGGACATTGATTTTCAATAGTGGGTCTCAGCAATTATATATATATGCAATTATGTATCTATTAACATGTATTATGAAAGATTTATATACACATACATGTATGATATACGCGAGAGACTTCACACGTTTGGTCACAAACGGTGGGAGCTGTGATCCTAGCTTGGAGGCAGCAAAGGTCAGGCGGGCCTGGCCCCGCCGGGAGTGCGCTCCCAGCGCCAGGCGCATCCAGCCTCGCTCAAGTTCCAGCCGAGAGTGCGCTCCGCATCCGCTCACGCACCCCCGCCGCTGGCGTGGTGACACAACACTGGTGTCGAATTACAACCCGCAATTAACATATGAATTTGACTAACTTAAAAGAGGATAGAAGAAAGGGGGGGAAAACACTGAGCGGGCGCTTGAGTCTTCAGTACGCAGGAACTTTTCTCCGGGTGTAAAAACTCTTTGATTGGCTGCTCGCACGCGCCTGCCGGCGCCCTCCATTGGCTGAGCAGACACGCGACCGGCGCGAGGAGGGGGCTGGGAGAGGAGCGGGGGGGTGTGGGGGGGAGATACACTGGCGCGTGCCGCTTTTTAAAGGGGCGCAGCGCCTTCAGCAACCGGAGAAGCTTCGTTGCACGCGACCTGGTGTGTGATCTCCGTGTGGGTGGGGGAGGGTCGAGGAGAAAAAAAATAAGACATTGCAGTAAAGACCCAGGAAGGGTTTTTGTTGTAGTTGAGCTCGTTTGCCAGTACCTCCTCCGACCCTGCGCCACCGAGCCTCTGAAGTGCAATGTCCCGCCTGCTGCACGCAGAGGAGTGGGCTGAAGTGAAGGAGTTGGGGGACCACCATCGCCATCCCCAGCCTCACCACCTGCCGCAGCCGCCGCCGCCACAGCCACCTGCGACCCTGCAGACGAGAGAGCATCCCGTCTACCCGGCGGAGCTGTCCCTCCTGGATAGCACCGATCCACGCGCCTGGCTGGCTCCTACTTTGCAGGGCATCTGCACGGCACGCGCCGCCCAGTACTTGCTGCATTCCCCCGAGCTGGGTGCCTCTGAGGCTGCGGCGCCCCGGGAGGAGGCGGACGGCCGGGGGGAGCTGGTGAGGAGGAGCGGCGGCGGCGGCGGCGGCGGCGGCGGCGGCGGTAGCAGCAGCAAGAGTCCTGGGCCAGTGAAAGTGCGGGAACAGCTGTGCAAGCTGAAAGGCGGGGTGGTAGTAGACGAGCTGGGCTGCAGCCGCCAGCGCGCCCCTTCCAGCAAACAGGTGAACGGGGTGCAGAAGCAGAGGCGCCTGGCGGCCAACGCCAGGGAGCGACGCAGGATGCACGGGCTGAACCACGCCTTCGACCAGCTGCGCAACGTTATCCCGTCCTTCAACAACGACAAGAAGCTGTCCAAATACGAGACCCTGCAGATGGCCCAGATCTACATCAACGCCTTGTCCGAGCTGCTACAAACGCCCAGCGGCGGGGAGCAGCCGCCACCGCCGCCAGCATCCTGCAAGAGCGACCATCACCACCTTCGCGCCGCCGCCCCCTACGAAGGCAGCGCGGGCACCGCGACCGCAGCGGGCGCCCAGCCAGCCTCCGGAGGGGGCCAGCGGCCGACGCCTCCTGGAAGTTGCAGGACTCGCTTTTCGGCCCCGGCCTCCGCGGGAGGATACTCGGTGCAGCTGGACGCTCTGCACTTCTCGACTTTCGAGGACAGCGCCCTAACGGCGATGATGGCGCAAAAGAACCTGTCCCCTTCACTGCCGGGGGGCATCCTGCAGCCTGTGCAGGAAGAAAGTAGCAAAACTTCGCCCCGGTCCCACAGAAGCGACGGGGAGTTTTCCCCCCATTCCCATTACAGTGACTCAGATGAGGCAAGTTAGGAAGGTGACAGAAACCTGAAACTGAGAAACAAAATCGCCCTTGCCCAACGCGCGGGAAGCCCCGCGGTTAAAGATCCCCACACCCTTTTAATT
>NW_024426996.1:7663284-7725393 GCF_017311325.1 Ursus maritimus | reverse complement strand
ATTGCAGGGAACGCAGGCGCCTTTCATTTTTCTTTGGGCACTCTCCCCTGGCTCCGCATTCGTAAGGAGTCCTACTGTGGGTGTTGAAACTGTAAAATATCCCTGTCCTACAACCAGTCAACACAGAGTTTCCTGCAGATTACAATCCTAGTTTGCTGGGGTGCTGGGAAAAGGGTACTGCGGGGACTGGGGGATGTGAAATTTAGTGCATTCTATCACTGTACCACAACTTTACTAGATTACATAAAGTATCTGGAGAGAGAGATGAAAATTAAGAAACGTATTCTGACACAGTTATGGGTTTTTTTGTTTTTTGTTTTCCTTCGGACATTGATTTTCAATAGTGGGTCTCAGCAATTATATATATATGCAATTATGTATCTATTAACATGTATTATGAAAGATTTATATACACATACATGTATGATATACGCGAGAGACTTCACACGTTTGGTCACAAACGGTGGGAGCTGTGATCCTAGCTTGGAGGCAGCAAAGGTCAGGCGGGCCTGGCCCCGCCGGGAGTGCGCTCCCAGCGCCAGGCGCATCCAGCCTCGCTCAAGTTCCAGCCGAGAGTGCGCTCCGCATCCGCTCACGCACCCCCGCCGCTGGCGTGGTGACACAACACTGGTGTCGAATTACAACCCGCAATTAACATATGAATTTGACTAACTTAAAAGAGGATAGAAGAAAGGGGGGGAAAACACTGAGCGGGCGCTTGAGTCTTCAGTACGCAGGAACTTTTCTCCGGGTGTAAAAACTCTTTGATTGGCTGCTCGCACGCGCCTGCCGGCGCCCTCCATTGGCTGAGCAGACACGCGACCGGCGCGAGGAGGGGGCTGGGAGAGGAGCGGGGGGGTGTGGGGGGGAGATACACTGGCGCGTGCCGCTTTTTAAAGGGGCGCAGCGCCTTCAGCAACCGGAGAAGCTTCGTTGCACGCGACCTGGTGTGTGATCTCCGTGTGGGTGGGGGAGGGTCGAGGAGAAAAAAAATAAGACATTGCAGTAAAGACCCAGGAAGGGTTTTTGTTGTAGTTGAGCTCGTTTGCCAGTACCTCCTCCGACCCTGCGCCACCGAGCCTCTGAAGTGCAATGTCCCGCCTGCTGCACGCAGAGGAGTGGGCTGAAGTGAAGGAGTTGGGGGACCACCATCGCCATCCCCAGCCTCACCACCTGCCGCAGCCGCCGCCGCCACAGCCACCTGCGACCCTGCAGACGAGAGAGCATCCCGTCTACCCGGCGGAGCTGTCCCTCCTGGATAGCACCGATCCACGCGCCTGGCTGGCTCCTACTTTGCAGGGCATCTGCACGGCACGCGCCGCCCAGTACTTGCTGCATTCCCCCGAGCTGGGTGCCTCTGAGGCTGCGGCGCCCCGGGAGGAGGCGGACGGCCGGGGGGAGCTGGTGAGGAGGAGCGGCGGCGGCGGCGGCGGCGGCGGCGGCGGCGGTAGCAGCAGCAAGAGTCCTGGGCCAGTGAAAGTGCGGGAACAGCTGTGCAAGCTGAAAGGCGGGGTGGTAGTAGACGAGCTGGGCTGCAGCCGCCAGCGCGCCCCTTCCAGCAAACAGGTGAACGGGGTGCAGAAGCAGAGGCGCCTGGCGGCCAACGCCAGGGAGCGACGCAGGATGCACGGGCTGAACCACGCCTTCGACCAGCTGCGCAACGTTATCCCGTCCTTCAACAACGACAAGAAGCTGTCCAAATACGAGACCCTGCAGATGGCCCAGATCTACATCAACGCCTTGTCCGAGCTGCTACAAACGCCCAGCGGCGGGGAGCAGCCGCCACCGCCGCCAGCATCCTGCAAGAGCGACCATCACCACCTTCGCGCCGCCGCCCCCTACGAAGGCAGCGCGGGCACCGCGACCGCAGCGGGCGCCCAGCCAGCCTCCGGAGGGGGCCAGCGGCCGACGCCTCCTGGAAGTTGCAGGACTCGCTTTTCGGCCCCGGCCTCCGCGGGAGGATACTCGGTGCAGCTGGACGCTCTGCACTTCTCGACTTTCGAGGACAGCGCCCTAACGGCGATGATGGCGCAAAAGAACCTGTCCCCTTCACTGCCGGGGGGCATCCTGCAGCCTGTGCAGGAAGAAAGTAGCAAAACTTCGCCCCGGTCCCACAGAAGCGACGGGGAGTTTTCCCCCCATTCCCATTACAGTGACTCAGATGAGGCAAGTTAGGAAGGTGACAGAAACCTGAAACTGAGAAACAAAATCGCCCTTGCCCAACGCGCGGGAAGCCCCGCGGTTAAAGATCCCCACACCCTTTTAATTTTTGTTCTGAGATTGTCGTTGTTTAGCAACGACTTGGCTTCATATGGCAGCTATATTTGATGGTTTGCAAAAGCCGCCGCTATTTCAAACTTCCTATGGTCCATATTGGTGAAAACTTGCTGTTAAAGTTCTGTTCTTTCCTCCCACCTTCTCTCCCTGTAGATAGATAAGGTATAAGTATATGTACCCAAATATGCATCATTATTCTAGTTTCCCTGCTGCCAATACGCTGCTAAAACGTCGCATTTTCTTCTCTGTCGCTGGTTTGTGTTTTAATTTATTTTATGCCCTGGGCATTCATCCCTGTGTGTTGCGCGCACTCACGTGTGGGACAATTAGTATTCCGAAGTATTTTCTCAAAATGTATCATGAAACGAAAAGTTAATGGCTCCAAAGTGAATAACTTTTGACTATGGAACGTTAGAAAACAGGGAACCCTTAGGTTTATATATTGTATGAACATACCCAGTATGTATATAGGATCGCGGTATTGTTGGCGTCTTTTAGGAAACTTGGCGCACGCACTTTATCAGCCGCTGCTGTTGCGGTTCCAGGACAAACTCAACTGCCAATTGCAGACCAGTTTTGTGTTGTTGTTGTTGTTGTTGTTGTTGTTGTTGTTGTTGTTGTTTTAAACACGGCCACTTATAATCCTTAAGCTCTTTGCAAATGTTTGTTTAAAAAATTAAAATTAAAAAAAATCCAGTAGTGTCAAAAGCATTTGGTCAATTTTATTTTGCTTTGTTAATGTTAGAAAACTTATTTATTATTGATTGTTTGCTACCATTTCTACTGATCTTGATTCATTTTTTTTACATTTTTCTACTCGAGATCATTTTATTTTAATTTAGCAAAACCAACTGCCATTGTTTTATGTATTTTCTTTTGCAAATGATAAAAATAAACATGAAAATAACTTTATTTGTCACTTATTCCATTCTAATATAAGCATTAAAAACAGTTTTGAAACGACCTTGAAGACTTGAGCTTAGTCTTCTACTAATTGGGAATCTACGAGTTTTGAAGAAAAATTCTGTCATAAACATTGTAGCTTCAGGCAGTACCATGATCAAGTCAGTAAATAAGTTGTTAGGTACAAATTTCCCCAAATTTGCAACCATTTTGCCTCTTCGGTAGCCTGGATCTTTCCAGTCTTCCTCACTGCTGCCCCCAACAACCTCTGCAAGGGGAGGCACCTGTTTCAGGTCTCCTAAGATCTCACCAGGAGTAGTGAATTTTACCAAGGTTACCTATTCCCACTTCATAAAAACTTTAGCCAACTTGAAGACTTTTGCCATGGATCAAAAACACACAGCACAAGCTTTCTCAATCTCTCCCTCCTTCTGCCTCTCTCTCCCCTTTCCTCTCTCCCTATCTTCCCTTCAGCTGTGGGTGGGGCGGGGGGCGATAGTGGTACGTGGAAGACGGGAATGGAAAAGAGAACAATGGAAAAAACTTGAGGGGAAAGGGGATGGGGATCCTTGATTCAAAAATTAGAAGCCCTAGGAAATTGTTGACCTCCCCTCCTTTTTTTCCCCCCAAACGATTCTGCTTGTTCCACTATAGAAGATAATGTTTGCTTTTATTTTGTCTTTCTGAATTAGTTCCTATGTAGAAAATGTTTATATTTTTGAGTCAGTTGCAGGTACTAAACAGTACACCCATTCTCACTTCTGGGTCCTCACCAGGGAAAAGCCTATTCTGGGTGTCAGGATCCAAGAATTTGAAAAAGTTAATACAATGCATGTGCGGAGATGGTAGAAAGAGGAATTTTAAAAAGGTATTCGGCAAACGTGAGAGTATAACTACTTGTTAAAGATTGGGCGACGTTCCACTGGATAAGCATCGCTGAATTTGAGAAGTTGATTTTAAGCCAGATCTTTTATATTTTGTGTCTTCATTAGGATAACAAATTGTGAGAACAAGAGAGTAGGGGTAGGAGGGGGGAGAGCCAGAGAAGGTTAATTTACCCGCTCCAGCATCATCCTCTCCCCCAGCACCTTGAAAAGAGGAGAGCGCCACAAACTAGTTTTGCAGGAAAGCAATGTGCAAAGAAGCGCAGTTCTGGTCTTGAGTAGGGAACTGTGGGATCAGCTCTTGACTGACCACCTGGGTTTCCACGGCTTTGAGCTGAAGCTGAAGCTCGAGGGAAGCCAAGAGACTCCGCCAGCTCTGAGAGGTGAGCGGTAGCTCCTGGCACTTTCCAGGAGCAGAAACGATGCACCTGTCCCTTAGATAACCTTTTGCACCGCTGAGTTTGCTGTGCTCACGATAAACATCAGGAATCTTCAGGCTGCTGAATAAATCAAGCGATTGCTTCTAACACATTTCCATTTCGCTCTCAGTAAAGAAACTCTACAGGCATGGACACACAACAACTTTGCAGGAGGAGCACACACATATTTTCATAGCTATCTGGCTTGGTGTGTTTGTGCTCATGTGTAGAGGGAGAGAGACAAGATGACCTAGAATTATTTTATCTGTTATGAACCTGAGTTGGGCAAGGGCAGGATGGAAAAAAAATAATAAAGTTGTGATCCTTTTTTTCTCAAAGAAAGTGACGTATATTTCATTTTTCAAAACCATTTATGCTCATTTTGTGTTGACCGGGAGGGGAAAAAACCTCTTCCAAAGTTATTATTTTTCTTTTCACGGACTTATAGAAATTTCAAATCAGAAATGACATCAACAACATCTTCCTTCCCATCTTTTATAAATGAGGAAACTACTGCCCCTAGCTAGCCCCCAAATCATACAATCACAGGGTGTCAGTATCTACAACCGGACCTAACTACTTGCATCCACTCGGTCCATGTGCCCACAGACTTTTTTTTTCCTCTAAGAAAATCCACGGAAAGGAGTTACCCCTAGGCAAATGTCCAAGGTTTTCTCTTGAACTACAAAAATAGATGTTTATGTTTTTAAATGTTAGGGGCATTATACATGCCTCAGAGATAATGCAAATTTCATTTAAGGAAGTCATTTTACATTTCTTCTCAAGAGAAAACAGCCACAACAGAATATCAGACTGGAAATTCTATATCACACCGATTGAAAAGTGAGGGTGAATTCTTCTAACTCATCAAGACATGCACAAAAAGCCAAATCACTTTGTGTAAATTGAGTGCTCAAAGTTCAAATGAGGACTTTAACCTCTTTTCTTTCCTTCATTCTATTTCTTTCTTTCTTTTTATGCTGGCATTTCTTTGAAGGAGATGTACAATCGCATTTCCATCTTAGGGTTCTGTTATGGAGTTTGCATAACAAACGTTTGGCAGCCCGCTCTCTTACACTCCATTAACAAGCTGTAACATATAGCTGCAGGTTGCTATAATCTCATTAATATTTTGGAAACTTGAATATTGAGTATTTCTGAGCGCTCATTCCCCATATGCCAGACCACTCCTGCCATGCTGACTGGTTCCTTTCTCTCCATTATTAGCAATTAGCTTCTACCTTCCAAAGTCAGATCCAAGTATCCAAGATACTAGCAAAGGAATCAACTATGTATGCAAGTTAAGCATGCTTAATATCACCCAAACAAACAAAGAGGCAGCATTTCTTAAAGTAATGAAGATAGATAAATCGGGTTAGTCTTTTGCGACACTGCTTGGTGCTTTCTAGAGTTTTATGTACTTTAAACAGCTTGTTTTATATCCTGTCTTTGCCTTCCACCCCACCACTTTTATTCGTGAAGGGTTTTGGCTCACCACCCGTGGGGAAACTTACTTGATTTCCCAGAAAGCCGAGGAAAGATTGTGTTTGGCAACTGGCAAGTTTAAACATGTTCTCTATAGGACATTGTTAACTGGGGGTCCAGCGTAACAAGAAAAGGGGGGAGTAGGTATGTTTCCTTAATCTTAACTAATGCTGGACCGATGCTTTCATTAGGCCTTTCAATTGATTTTAGAGATTGAAACCTGAACGAAGCAAGCGGTCTTTTATCAAAGGATATCTGGGAATTATTTCTCTCCCCTGTTCATTTGAAAGTTCAAGAAAAAAATGGTCAACTTTGTCGTGGCAGTTTCAAACCCCAGTCAGAACTGGAAACGAAACGTAGCAGACCTACTTGTCAATTGCAGTCTAGGCTTGTCCGTTGCAATCTGGAAAACCCAGCAAGTACCACTGGTGAGAGTTAAAGGTGACCTCTCGCAGTTACGTTATTTGCAATTGGTTTTGTGGGGTGGGATGGGAGATTTGGGGGAGAGGGGGACGGACGGCACGTAACAAAGGTGTAGGTTTCCTTGCTGTTTTTGACTCTGCCCTCACCAGCCACCCACACCCCTGGGCTGAACAGACAGTCCCAGACGCCAACCTTTGAGGTAGCTTCCCTTCCGCTAGGCCTCTAACAAGAACTGGCGAACGGAGCGGAGAATGGGTTAAATCCTGGGACGCAGGGGAGAGGCAGGGGAGGAGAGCCGTCGGGGGAAGATAAAGAAAAGGACAGGAATCAAGAAGCGTGGGGGTGGTTTGCCGTAATGTGAGTGTTTCTTAATTAGAGAACGGTTGACAATAGAGGGGCTGGCAGAGGCTCCTGGCCGCGGTGCGGAGCGTCTGGAGCGGAGCACGCGCTGTCAGCTGGTGAGCGCACTCTCCTTTCAGGCAGCTCCCCGGGGAGCTGCGCGGCCACATTTAACACCATCATCACCCCTCCCCGGCCTCCTCAACCTCGGCCTTCTCCTGGTCGACAGCCTTCTTCGGCCCCCCACCGGCAGAACTCACAGAAGCGAGCGACTCTCGCCGCCTTCCGTGGCTGGCCGGGGCCCCTCTCCTCCCCCAGCTTCGCAGCGGGAGCCGCCACTGCCCACTGCACCTCCCAGCAACCAGCCCGGCAAGAAAAGAAGCTGCGCAAAGGGAAAGCCAGGCACTGCCAAGGGGAGGGGAAGCTGGAGGAGGCGGCGGCGGGCGGGCTGCGGGGTAGTCCAGGAAAAGTTGGGCTGGGGCCTGAGGCACCTGAGGCAGTGAACCAGGACCAAGGAGCAGGCGTCCTCCGCGCCAGGGGCCCTGCAAACGCGCTCGCGGCCAACCCGCGCGACCGCCCCGCCCAGGGCCTGTGGCCGAAGATCCGTTCCCCCTTTCTAGCCAAAGATACAGTTCTGCAGCCCCCTCCCCCCGTTCTAAAATATTTGATAGTCTATACACAGATGTTGTTACAGTTCTTAGAATTCGAACGTTAATTGAAACGAGTGCACGGGCATTCTCACATTTCGGTGCTGGGACGTACGTATAGGACTTTTCTTTCACGTAGCTTCTTAAGAAAAGCAGCATTCCGCATTTTTGTACAAAGATTTGGGGCCTGTCGACATCCCAGGGTTTCACTTCCTATTTCAGGCCTGCTTTCTCTGGTCCAAAACAAACAAGCACACAAAATCGGGTTTTGCTGCTTCATCTGAAGAGAGGTCAGGCCCATGCTCCAAGTTCTCACTTTCTCCCAGGGAAACCAGAAGTGCTTCCATGGGGTTGGAAAACAAGAAGCTCTCCACTATAAATAATTTTTTAAATTCTGATTAAAGAATTAAGAGATCTGATCAAAGAAATGGTGTTCTGACGACCAGCGCATTTACTAGGCCCAGCTATGGTCAGGATGGGGAAGGAAGGTGGGAACTGGGATCTGAGGTGGCTCTCCTGGGACTTCTCAAACCAGTAGATGTCATTGCTCTTTTGGGCCACTGGCCACAAATTTGTCTCTTCTGGAGACCATACCTCACAATTCTTCCTACTTTCCTGCCCTTACAAACTCGTGGCACTAGGGTGCTGGTGAGGGGAGGGCTGGGATTGGGAGGGATCCTCAGCCTGAGACAGGGATGAGGTAGCATTTGAGGAAGGATTAGGCATCATTTGTGGACTTTATATCTTAAAGGCCACAAGACTAGGGGAAATCTGAAAACAACGGGCCACCAGTTGACCAGGAAGGCAGAAGATCAGTTCTTTTCATTTTCAATAACACGTATCTGCTTCTGGAAACAACCTAGTGGCAATGTACAGGATTTTTTTCTTTAAATTTTCTTATAACCCGAGATATGTTGATTCATTGGGCCAAAGAAAAATGCCAGGAATCTGCATACAGCTTTCATAGATGAATGTAATGCAAATGGAGCCAAAGACTATACTATGAAAGCATTGACCTAAAGCAATCCCTGTTAGACACCTTCTTGGGATTGCCTATGATAATGGATACTGGCTAATACAGGTTTCCCCTGCTATCTGAAAGCAGAGCATTGCTATGAAAGCTTTCATAAGCCAGTATGACATAAAGCAAAGAAGCAATTATCATTAATTTACATGGAAAAGTTTTTGAGCATTCCCAGACCCCCAAAATAACCTTTCTTAACCTTTTCTGATCCTTTAGGACATATCTTGCTAATGGATACATGAAATGAATTGAGGTAAAGCGCTGGTGCTCACAGATTCAGTTCAGAACTATGGCAGCTAGATGCTGAGTGTAGTTCCTGGGGAAGGATCTAGGCAATGTTGCTGTTGCTGCTGGGGTCCGGGGTGGGGGGGGTCTGCTGCCTCTACAATAGCTAGTAAACTCAAAAATCCTCTTCAGATTGCCCTTGGTCAGCAGTTACAGGTACTAACGTAGGCCTTTCATAAAAGACATGTCCTAATGTGGCCTCTCAAAAAGCCGGAGATATCTGTAGTCCCCTTTTCCCTTCTCTTATAATATTCGGTCATTTTTCCAAGAAGAGAGGAGCAGGCAACTTAGTTCCTTCTTCAATCCCATGAACTTGACTTGGTTGCTTTCAGGTTATGGATGCCTGGACAACATGCTTCAGGCTTGAGGGGTCTCAACTCTAGGGTGATATAAGCTACCTTTGGAGATATAAGGACAGCATTCGGGTACCAAGACCTTCACCCCCTCATTCAGTGAGAGAAGCCAAATCATAACCAATGAATACTTGAGAAAAGTAGGGAACAGGAATCTTCTCATGCTACAGAAATTCTAAGAGAACACAGGACAGAATCAGGCTGTCAGGATGCCTCTGGTTTAAGGCAGGTAGGCTAAGTCACATCACTGTACTAACTCCAGCATGAAGCATTTAGAGGGCCATGGACTTCAGTAGAAAGGTCAGCCACCTATATCCTGACTGAAGGAATAGTTGCTCCCTTGTGTTGATGATGATAATCAGAAAATACAGAGAAAGCCAATGTTATGATTTAGAGGGCAATATTCTCATGGAGCAGCACGACTTCCTTTGGTGACTATTTTTTTTTTTTATTCTTTCCAAACTCTTGCCCCACCATCTCTCATTCGTATCCCCCCATCTCTCCCTTCTCTTCATCAGTGAATGAGCAATTAGTAGGAAGTGATGGCCGAGTGGCACTGGGGTTAACCTTAAGAGATACACAGAAATAAAATAGAGCCCCTGCACTTACCCAATTTGGTGGAATCTCAGTAAAACATATGAAAGAAGCTTTGTCTCCCAGGTGAGAGTGGCATTCTTGCTACAAATGGATGCACCAGCCTTGAGGTCCTATGTTTGCCATTAAATGATTCCATCCCTGGTTCCAAGGACAGCCTGTTCATAGGCTTCATTGTTTCTCTCAAAAATTGTAGGGATTCCAAGTGGTTTGAAATCTTCAGTGCTTATCTTCAAGTCAACCTCAGTCCGATCTTTTTTTTTTTTAACTCAGAGGATACCTTCAGTTTGTTTCTTGGGAAGTGTTGAGAGTGTGCTTATAATTTCATACTAAAGAAACTGAGGCTCTGAGAGAGGTTAAATGGCCTGCCAAAGGTAATGCAGCTTTAGTACCGCAGAAACAATGGCCACAGAAAGCCAGGTCTGCTCTGAGTCTGAGGTCACCATTCTTCCCACTACACTTCACCTGCCTCAGGTGCATATTCTCACCAATCACCTTATTCTCTTATTCTTGGTCAGACTTGTGGGCAAGAGAAATTCCTGAACTCTTTCATGTTACGTTTGCCCCAGAGAGAGGGATAATTCTCTGAAGATGACTATGGATCAGGCTCCATTTCCAGATGATAGATTTAAGAGAAACTAGAGAGAATAATTTTCATTTAAAATGCCAGCTTTGCTCTTCTGATTCAAATAATACTGGACATGAGTGCCTCTTACTCTATGTAGAAATTCATTTCTGCTCTCGTCTAAAAAAAAAATCCACCCATATACTAAATAGCACATGTAGGGTACGGAATGAGGCTAAATTTTAGAATGTTATATGAAACTGTGTAATGGCCTGAAAGCAGGTCACTTCCCAGAATTGTTACTCTGTGTATGCTTGTAAGGATGGTAAGGAAACTGGGCTACAATTTTTATCGTTTCTCTCTGAGGGAGAAGTAAATTAACCTGCTACATTTGTAGCTGTGTATTCATTCAGTGATAACATACATTTTTTATTCCCTTGGTCATCTGAGCTATTGGCTTTTCTCCCCTTAAATCTTCATCCAAGTAAACATTTACCACAATTGAGTAGTTCAATGTCTGACAAATACCTGTTTTGAAGAGTTCTGTACTTTGCCTAGAGTCAGTGCTCCATTTTACACCACTTCCATCCGTTGATTTAAGGCAATCTCTTCTGCATTACTTGTAACTTAGATGGTTTCAACCCCCCAAAGAGTAAAGTGGAGCGTAGGGGGTATTTGAAAAGCAGAGTATATTTCTAAACAAACTAGGATAGTTTGCATATGCAGTTACATAGGCCACATTTTATTTCTTGGGTTTGGTTGACACACAACGTTACATTAGTTTCAGGTGTACAATGTAGTGATGCAACAACTCTTACAGTTCTGCTGTGCTCACCACAAGTGTGGCTACCATCTGTCACCATGCAAGACTTCTACAATCCTTTTGATTGTATTCCCTGTGCTGTACCTTTTATTCCCCATGATTTATTCGTTCCATAGCTGGAGGCCCATTGTGCCCATCACTCCAACCCCCTCACCTCTAGAAACCATCAGTTTGTTCTCTGTATTTATAGGTCTGATTCTGCTTATTGTTTGTTTATTTGTTTGTTTTGTGTTTTAGATTCCACATATAAGTGAAATTAAAGGTTATTTGTCTTTCTCTGTCTGATGCTTTCCACTTAGCATAATACCCTCTAGGCCCATTCAAGTGGGCCACATTTTGGGACCAAGGGATAAACATCATACTTGCAGTGATGCCTAGATATATCACCACAGCCAATGTGTTCCCCATCGCTCCTTCTTCCCACCTGCATCCTGGGCAGCTCCTAAAGATTTAGTTCAGAGCTCTTTTTGCCAAAACCTAAACCCAGACTGTTTCCTAACATGTCCTGCATTGTAGTACTGCATGACCCGCCTGGCCAATCTCCGCCCTCCCCCCCCCAACACACACGCAGACACTGTTTTGGACCATCTATATGGCTCCTATTTCTAGAAAGAGAGTGCAAAGCTTTACTCTGAAAATGACCCTAAAGTTTATTTCAGGCTAGGAGACTACTTTCCAATATTTTGTTAAGTGTACCTCTTCTTGTCCCTCTACCATGTTCATTTTGCTATCAATAAAGAGAGGTGTGATTTACCCAAACCAAGGACACTGGCTTTGTTTCAGTGTTTTCTCATATGTCTGGGGACTGGAGGGGCTTGGGGGCATGGAGGCATGGTCAGTCAGCTGAAGAGGGGGCCAGTGCTTCTGTGGGATTATAGCATGGCAGGAGTAATGCAGTAGGGTCTCTTTGGGAGTCTCTGGAGCTCTTTTCCAGATGCCGGGCATTTTCTATGTAGGTCTCCCTTGGTGGACCGCTCCCTGTCCTCACACTCCTGGGAAATAAAGAAAAAATAACTCATCTTGTTAACTACAGGCTGTCCTCAAAACTCTGTGCTCACTTCTGAGTTGGGCTTCTTCTGGAGTTTCACCTCCCCCATCCTCCGAGGCCTAGTGAAGAGTCACCTTTTTCTTTTCTCATGGGACTTTATACAAAGGTCTACATACTCCACTGGAATTGCTGAACCCCTATCTGATTTGACTTTGTCACCCATGGAAGAGACAAGTGAGAATCAAGGTCCACCAGACTTCTGTGTGCTCTGCCTGACCACAGAATTCCTTGTTTTACCTTCTCCCTAAGTTATACTCTTTGCAGCCAACACCAGAACCTTTCCCTCTGTCTTGAAAATTCCCCGCAAGGCCTTTCCAGCAGGTTCTTCCCATATTTCAGCTGTTTTCCTAAGCCCTGAGTTCACTCAGGCAGAGGTAAGTGCCCCCTCTTCTGTGCTCCAATGATCCCAACAAGTGACTGTGTAACTATGTTTGGAAGCACTTTTCTGTAAACCCCTAGAGTCAGGTCACGGTCTTATTCACTCTTGTATCAAGCTCAGAGACCCTGAACATGACCTTCCAGGATTTATCTGGAACAATAAATGCCCTTAGGCCAGTGTTAAGAAGCTGCTTTCAGCTGCGCTGACCCCAGAGCTGAGGACACATCGTCTGCTCAGGTCACAACACGCCATCCCCGGAAGGCAGAGGGGCGACTGCAGCCTTTTCTGGAGCATTATTCCTTTCTGCGCACCATCTTTCCTTCCTTTTTAAGAACTTCCACCTGCTTCTTATTCTCTTCCTTCAGTTTCCACGTCCCTATCATTAGCTGGCGGTTTTATTTCCTGTCTTGCCTCTTTTACCAACATTGCTCTAACCTCCTCTGTCTCCATTCCTCTTCTCTTCCCTATTCGCCTCTCGCCTTCCCCAGTCAGGGCAAGACCTGAACGGGCCACTTCACTGCGTGGCGAGCAAGGGAGCACCACTTCCTCCCAGCGGCCCGGGCAGGGGGTGTGCGAGTCAATGTCTTGGAAAGATCAAAAACCCTGCAGCTTCTCCTGTAGGAGCAATGCGGGCAGAGCCCCTTAACACTGGCTGGGAATAGGGTGAAGGCCGGGAGGTGCGGGTGCGCGGCGGAGAGCTGCGCAAACCGGATCTCGGATCTCGAGTCAGAGCGAACTGAAGGGGTTTTTTCTCCCTTATTCTTTTTCCCCCTCCCCTCTCTCTCCTGACAAAACTACCCAGCAGCGTTTGGGGGCTGCGCTGTCGACTTTCGCCTCCTAATCTGGGTTAATCAACTCGGGATCACTGATGCAGTTCAGCATCAGCCCATCTGTTTGATCAAGAGTCGAGATCTCTATTTCTTTTTCGGTCAGAATTCTTCCCCAGGCAGGCATCTTGCTATAGTAACCTTCGTGTAACACTTCCATTATCGTTAGCATCAGAGCTCATCCGCCCGTCTTGGCTCACAAGGATCCGTCCTACAGCTTGCAGGACTGGCTGGGCGTGGAGGAACACCTTGTTCAGATTCACCTTGACTGCAACCCAAGGGGTTTCTGTTTTCAACGCCAAATAGCCACTGAGGACTAAACTTCAGGATACTTTCTCTCTAAAACCAATCCCTAGTTCTTTCTGTGTCTTTTCATCATGTGCCCTTTTCAGTTTATTTTCATCTAGGCAATAAATGAAATTCTCCCCAAGAGGCTGTCTTCAAGGGGAATAATTTTGGCCCATCAGGTTTGTAACCTGGTTTGTGGGACATTTACAAGGAACAATAGAGGAAATGAAATGAACCATTCAGAACTGTGTCCTGAAGTTTAAAGGTAATTGATCCTTTCTCTGGGTCCTCCTGAATTTTTCAGCAGTCAACTAGTTTCATCTCTAACTGATGGTTAGATGTTTCCCAGACAGCAGAAGCTTCCAATTATTTCAACCTTGACCCTGTAAGTTAAAAACCATGAATGAATAGGACACCTGGTTAAAAAAATCAGAAAGAGGGAGAAAGGAGAAGGAGGGCAGGAGAGATTGCTACTACCAACTTGCAGAAGGGATTTGCACCTGTAGGACTTGTGGTTGCCTAATGTCTGCTGGAGTCTGGAGGTGTTCACTGGGACAGCTGGCAAATAGGGGGTTAATCATTACTGAAAATGATGCATCCTATCTTTTCAGCTTGGTTTATACAGAAGGGCAGTAAAGATTTATGCTTCAGGAGAAGGATAAAACTTATTTTCAGAGTGTACTTGATTCCTTTAATTTCTAAGGAAATGGAGATATAGATGGCCTATGTTATAAAACATCCTTAGCTCTTCCTAAAAGAACTCTGATTCTGGTGCTTTAAACCCCTTGATCTTCTTAAGCTATATGTAAACTTTTAGGTTCCTGAATAGTTCTGACACCTAAGGCTTGTAAGAAAGTGGAACTTCAGTAACATTTTTAAAGGGGAAATTTCTCCTGATACTAAGTTAAATTAGGTAAGACTGTTTGGCTAAGTTAGTGTACTTTCTTGCAGCATTTAAAAAAAGAGGGTTTTATTCTCCAATAGTTCCAATTACTGCTAATCACATTTTAATTTAGAAAAATTTAGTGAGCTGGCCTTTTTTTCTCATACAGAGAATGCTTACTTCTTTCTTATATTTGTGAAAAATTAATTCACGGATATAAATAAGATAGGTATATCTTATTACTGTATATCTCTCTGCCATTGTGTTTTCCAATTCCAGTAAAGCAAGGTTGAAAGAGCTTTCTGTCACCAGCTAGTTACTAACAAAAACAGTATTCATTGCCATATTCTGGTTTTAGGCAGCATCTGAAGCTCCCTGCAGTTCGATCCTGTGATTATTAACTCATTTCCCACCAGTATCTTATACAGGCCCATTATCTACTGTCAATATTTTTATAGCCTATGAGGAGAAGTCCTGCTTACTTCCTTTTAGAAGGGAGGTAACAGGAGGTTTTTTTCTTCTTTTTTTTAAAGTAGATAAATATGTACTCAACAAATATGTTTGACTGAGGAGGTAAAAAGGGGGGGAAAGGGGAGCTTAGCATCTGCTGTCTTGCAGGCTCATTGTGTGGTTAATTGCTTCAGAATAGTTTTACAGGGTGTAGGCTTTCAGAAACAAGGATCACTGGAAAGTTCAAGTCTGAAAACTTTTTCAGTTCTGTTCATACACCAAATCCTAGATAGTAGGTAAGGTTTTTGTTGTTGATGATGTTTTTTAAACAGTTTATTTCAGTGTAAACCATTTTGCTTTCCTTACGTCAAGAAATACGTTAAGGTATAGTTTCCTGAAGGAGATGAATGGTACATAGTTTCCGCATTCAAGAGAATGAGTTTCACAACATAAGACTGTCATTAGAATATATTAAGAATACAACGTTAGTGTTATCAAGGCTCTACTTTGTATGAATAAACACTTTTAAATGTTTATGCAAACATAGCCTTTAGTTCAAAGTATATACTTTAAAAAGTTTTGTTTATCTACCTTCCTGTATTCTCTATCTCATGGCTACTTTGATCAATTAAAAGACCAAGGCAAATTATCACTGATGTGGACGAACACGAAATATTGTAGTGAATCATGATACTTTTAAATATAAATTATGATACATAATATTCAAATTTGAAAATGCTTCCGACAACAATTAGATGTAGAAAATTCTGTTTAGAGTTATATTTTAAAAGAGGACTAGATGTGAAGTCAATAAGTCTAAATTTCATTTCTAGTTTTTTCACTTATTCTGTATACTTAGGGCAAAGTATTTACCTGTCTGAGCCTCAGTATCCTTATCTATAAAAGAAGAAAGAAAATTAAACATGAGCTTCCTACCTCAGAGATTGTTGTGAGAATCATATAAGATCATATATATGATTTTACATATACATATTTATTTCTATACATATATATATGTAATTCTTACCACATAAGAATCATATAAGCTAACATACATGTCAGTCAGATTAGGCCAGGTTATGCTGTGGTAACAAACAAAGCCCAAATCTCAGTGACCTAAACAACAAAAGTTTATTTCTGATTCATGGTATACAACTGTAACAGGTCAGCTGGGGCTTAGCTTGAGATCGCTTGGGCACCCAGAATGACACAGTAGCCATCATCTCAAACATTGCTAGAAACAGATGCAGAGGAAAAGTAGGGTCTGGAGGCAATTATATCACATTCTTCGAACGGACACATATTACTTCTACTCATATTTCATTGGCCAGAACTATTCACAAGGCCCCATCCAACCACAAAAAGATCAGGAAGTACAAAGCCACCGTGCAAGAGAACTGGAACTATTTGGAGTACAGCATTAACTACCACCATAGTTTATGGGGGGAAATTACAAATGGCAAAGTGCTCTACAGGTAAAAAGTATTCTTTATAAAAATATACTGTGGGTTTCTGGGAATTAGGGCTAACACGAATTAAGCTAAAATCAGCAAACTCTTTTAAGTGAACTTCCCTGGAGGTCAATAAATTAAATGATATGGATATATTTCCTTGGAGCTATAGAAGGTGTTGATCCAAAGCTTCCTAAGATGACGCTTGACATTTTACTTTACTATAAGCCATATCAATTTTCCTAACCTATAGGTCCTTAGATGTTCGTTGAGATACCTGCTTTAAAAAATAAAAGCAAACGTGTCTCTCCTGCCATAGCCCCCAGATGGTGGTAGTGGCCAGGGGCACCTAAAACTCTGAGGGAAGGGAATCCCTCTCTATACTGAGAGACCCAAGAGTGTGGAGTCAACCCCCACTGCTTTTTCATTTTCTTTGTCCTCCCATTGTTTGGCAGTATATGCAGACACAATCAGGACATGAACGTGGAAGGCAAAGGAAACGAAAGCCCTAGTTTTCTGTACAAAGAATCAGGAAGGAAGGCCCATGGGAGCCGTTAGGTGTTGGGGGAAGTCATGGTGAAGGGAAAAATCAGGAAATCAAACCCACAAAGTTGTGCATGTACTCCTGGGCTGGCCTAAGAGCTGTGCATGTGTAAATTTGACTCTAAATAGCATACCGCAGACTTTGACAACTGAGTTACAAGGTAGACCATTGCCTAGGTCCTGGACTGGCCACTGGGTGGCATTCCCATGGTATTGATCTTAGTAAGAGGCTTGGAAAACTAAATGACATTTGGACCACTGAACACATGGAACAAATCAGAACTTGAAGCCTCCACCTAAGCTGGTTGATTGCCTGTTGAAACAAACAAAATAATCAATGCTCTTCTTAAGATTTAAGCAAAACCCAGAGTTAACCTACTATTCAACTCAGTATACAATTAAAAATCACTTGCCATAAAAGAATCAGAAAAATGTCAACTCACAAAGGAAAAGACAGTCAACAGGTACTCTGATGATACAGATGTTGGAATTAACTAATGAATACTGCAAAGAAGTTATTATAACCATGTTTCATGAAGTAAGAGAAAACACTCTTAAAATGAATGAGAAATCTCAGCAAAATAATGCAAGACATAAAGAAGATCAAAATACAATTATGGAATTCAGATACTGAATAACCTAAAACATATTCATGAGACAGGCTAACAGCAAAATCTAGATGACAGAATAAAGTCAATGAACTTTAAAAAAATAGATAAAAAGTATCCTAAACAAGAGACCAAAAAAAAAAAAAAGTTTGTAAAAAAAATGAACAAAGCCTTGGGGCCCATACAACAATACTGAAAGGTCTAAGTTTGGGGTCATCAGAGTCCCAAAAGGAAATGAGAAAGAGCATGGAGCACAAAAAATGAAGAAATGGTGGACGAGAACTTCTTAGATTTGACAAAAGACATAAATGTACAGATTGTAGAAGCTCAAGAAACTCCGAACATGATAATTTTAAAGAACTCAATACCCAGATGCATTGTAATCAAAATGATGAAAAATAAGACAAAGAAAAAGGCCTGGAAGCAGCCAAGAAAAGCGATATACCACCGCTAGGGTAAGAATGATGTGCATGACTGGGTTTGTCATCAGAAACCATGGAAGTCAGAAAGAAGTAGACTCCTCAAAGTGCAGAAGGAAAAGAACTATCAATTCAGAATTCTGTATCTAGTAAAAATACTTTTTTAGGAATAAAAGAAAATTAAATACATTTAAGATGAACAAAAAAATAATAGAATTTATCATCACAGACTTGCTCTAAAAAATGGCAAAGGAAGTTTCTCAGAAGGAAAATGATACAAGAGGGAAATCTGAAACTTTAAGAATGAAGAATAACAGAAATGGTAGAAGCTGGATAAATATAATAGGTTACTCTTCTTCTCTAAGTTCTTTCAAATGTTTATGCCTGTCAAAAGCAAAAATTATTGTTTTCAAAAAACAATGTCTTGATTGGTTTTCAATGTATGCAGAAGTAATACAATTGACAACTACAACCATGAATGAGAGAAGTAAAGGAAGCTTTAGGAGTTTTCGACATTCTTCTTGAATTGGTAAAATATTAATTCTAAGCATACAGTAATATAATTCTAAGTATGTTATAATTTTTACAGCAACCATTTAAAAAAGCCATATAAAGAAACAGTTAAAACTAAAAATAAATAAATTGGAGTAATAAAAAATATTCAAATAATCCAAAGAAAACAGTAAGGGGGAAACAGACAAAGAAAATACAGAGGGAATAAAAAGAAAACAGATAATAAAATGATGGACCAAATACCAAACATATCAATAATGTTATTAAGTATAAAGAGTTAAAAAAAAAACAACTAAAGAAGGTAGTCAGAATGATTTCTTAAAAGGTTCAACTATATACTGTCTATAAGGACTTATCTTAAATATTATATTAAGAGGTTAAATATACAAAAATGGAAGAAGATACACCCTATGAACACTAATCAAAAGAAAGCTTGAGTGGCTATATTAATATGAGACACAGTCGACTATAAAGCAAGGAAAATTACTAGGAAAATTGCTAGGGATTAAAAGTGACATTAGATGATCATAATAAAAGTAAATTTAAAGGAAGATGTTTTAAAAATCCTGAACTTCAAAACACATAAAGTCAAAACTGATGAAACCAAAGGAAAAATACTCAAATCTGCAATTACACTTAGAAACTTCAACATTCCATTCTCAATAATTGAAGAACAAATAAACAATAAAATAGTAAGAATAGTATTACTGAATAGCACTATTAACCAATTGGATCTAATTAACTTTTATGGAATGTTCAACCCAACAAAAGTAGATTAAATATTTTTCTCAAATACACAGGGATACTCATCAAAATAGGTCATATCCAGCATTACCCTGATACCAAAACTAAAGACAGTACTAGAAAATAAGACTACAGACTAATATCCTTCATGAATATAGGCAGAAAAAAAATCAACAATGTGTTAACATAGCAACCCATAAATATTTACAAAGAATAATACACTATAACCAAGGGAATTTTGTCCTGGGAATTCAAGCCTTGTTCAATATTTTAAAATCAAGAAATGTAATCTACCATATTAACAGACAGTAGAAGAAAACCCATATGATCTTATCAATTGAAGCAGAAAAAGCATTTGACAAAATTCAACATCTCTTTATAATAAAAACTACACAGTAAACTAGGAATAGAGGAGAAACTTCCTTAACCTGATAAAGGCATCTACAAAATACCTATAGCTAACATCATGCTTCATGGTGAAATGATTAATGCTTTCTCCATGAGAGAGAGAGTAAGCCACAACGGCTCATTCTCACCACTAAATTCAACATTGTACCAGAAATCCTAGCCAATACAATAAGCCAAGACAACAAATTAGAAAAAAAGAAGCAATCTGTCTTAATTACAGTTGACATTCTTATATATGTAAAAAACTTTATGGAATAACAAAAAAGTTCTTAGAAATATTATGTGAGTTTAGCAAGGTTGTAGTTTACAAGTTCAACACACAAAAAGCAATCATATTTGTTTATACTAGCAATGAACAATTGGAAACTCAAATTTTTTAAAGATAACATTCATAATAATTCCAAAAAAGGAAATATTTAGGAATAAGCCTAACAGATTCAAAACACTGATTAAAGAAATCAAAGAAAACCTAAATAAATTAAGAGGCATACCCTGTTCATGGATTGGAAGGCTCAATACAATTAATATGTCACTTTTCCTCAAATTGATGTTGATTTAACATAGTACCAGTCAAAATCCAAGCAGAAAATTGTGTAGATATAGAGAAACTGATTCTAGATCTATATAAAGTCAAAGGAATTTGGATTGCCAAAACAATTTTTAAAAGGAAGAACAAAATTGCAAGACTTACACTACCCAATTTTAAGAATTGCTATGTTACATTAATCAAGAAATTAATACATAAATCAGTACATAAATCAATCAATAAATGGTTTTGGCAAAAGGATGGCCCACAGATCAATGAAGCAGAATACAGCACCCAGAAATAGGCCCACACATTTAAAGTTTATTGATTTGGACAAAAACACAAAGTTAATCCAATTGAGAAAAGATAGTCTCTTTAACAAATCATCTCAGAACAATTGGACATTCATATGTTAAAAACAAAAGAAGAACCTTGACCTAACTATGGATCTTATGTCAAAACTAACTCAAAGTGCTTTGGAGATCTCAATGTAACAGATAAAACTATCAAATTTTTAGAAGAAAACATATTAGAAAATCATCATGACCTGGAGTTAGGCAAAGTATTCATAGAATCAACACCAAAAGCATGACCCATAAAAGAAGACAAATTGAAAAATTGGAAGTAATCAAAATTAGAAGTTTTGCCCTGCAAAAGATATTGTTAAGAGAATGAAAAGACAAAGCAAAACCTGGAAGAGACTGTGATTGAATTATTCTGTGTCCTGATTGTGGAAATGGTTACATGAATTCATACATATGTTAAAATTCACAGAAATGCACAGCAAAAAAAGTCAGTCTTACTGTTTGTTCATTTAAAAATAAAATAAAAGAAGAAGTATTTTAAAAAATAGTCCTTGTGATTCTAGAAAAATAAAATTGCTACTAGAGAAAGTAAATGGAGAGAGATGGAAGTCAACTCATTTTGGTGGTTCAAAATGTTTATACTATGGGGACGCCTGGGTTGCCCATTCGGTTAAGCCTCTGCCTTCAGCTCAGATCATGATCCCAGAGTCCTGGGATCAAGTCCTTCATTGGGATCCTCACTCAGCAGGGAGTCTGCTTCTCCCTCTGCCTGCTGCTCCCCCTGCTTGTGCTTACACTCTCTGTCTCTCTTTCTCTGACAAATAAATAAATAAAATCTTTAAAAAATGTTTGTTCTATGGATACAGAAGAGAAGGTATGAGTCACATGCAATGACTTAATTGTTATATCTAAGACCCCATGAAAGAGAACAAAGAATGGAATCAAAATGTAGAACATTATGCTTATTAATCTTGAGGTTGACATTGGTTGGAAGATTCTAGGTTTTAATAATAAACTGACCAAAACATACACCATTGTGATTTAATACACAAGCTCTAAGAAAATAGATTTTGCCAAGAATGCCATGATTTAAAAGGACGTAGAGAAGAAAGGGGAGGTTCAGAAGAAAGGTATCCAGATGGTAGTTAGAAAATGAGAAAGGTGGAAAGGCACTTTCTATAATATATTCCTTCATATCAAAGGTTTTGAGGGGTGTGTGTGTGTGTGTGTGTGTGTGTGTGTGTGTGTACTTGCTTTTCCTCCCTTACCAGATGTAAGTTTCTTGAGTACTAAGAGCCAAGGTAGAAGAGCCTTAGGGGGCAATCTTAGTAAGAGCATGAGGTAGACGTGGAGTGCTCCTCACGGGGCATGTGTGTACGAGGTACTTTAAAATATTAGATACAGTGCTTTTCCTTAGATTGTGTGCTTGTTTGGGATAGGTGATGGTAAATAATAGAGATTGTGGTGAATCTAACCACACCCTAACCAGTCACTGACACTGTCAACGATAAGAAATATACTGTGTGCTTGTACCCCCTGAAACACTGAGCATACTAACCAGTACTTAGTGCTTAATAAACATGTTTTAATTGAAATTGAGTGGATCCTTCCTCCAATTCTAAGTTGTCTCCTAAATTCTCAGAGAAGGTCAGGTCATATGAGATAGGGTGCAAAAAAATGTTAAGAAAAGTGGTCAAAGAATAATTTTATCCCTTGTACGAAATTCTTAGAGTAACTCTGGTTCTCAATTAAACAAAAATATTGTTTAAGGTGAAAACAGGCAATTGAATTTTCCATGTCCTTGAAAATAATTCCAACTGCAAAGCTGCACAATACTTAAGAATTTAAAATATTCTGGGTTGAGGGGTACCCGGGTGGCTCAGTTGGTTAGGCGTCCAACTCTTGATCTCAGCTCAGGACTTGATCTCAGGGTCATGACTTTAAGTCCCGTGTTGGGTTCCACACTTGGTGTGGAGCCTTCTTAAAAGAAATAAATAATTAAAATATTCTGGGCTGGTATTTACTGCTCAAACTCCTTATAGAGAAAAGCTTATTATATTGGAAACATTTTATTTTGAAGGTGAATGTAATTGGTTCACTAGAAGTCACACAAGTGTTAATCATTTAAAATCCCAACAAGATAAAAATTTTGAAATATGAACACAGTTTTTAATCAAGGTATCTAATGAGGTATTTAAGCGAAGAAAAAAATGACCTTCGGATCCGTCCTCACTTTGCCTGGATGATTAATTTTCTTTCTTTTCTTTCTTTCTTTTTTTTTTTTTTTTTTTGCTTTACACACCCTGCCATAAACTTTTTTATTTACACTTTATTGTAACTGACTTCATGTCATTTGCTCTTGCTTAATAATAATCGGTTAACAGCAAGGGCAGGTGTTCTCAAGGATGTGGCCCTTCCATAGAAAGATTCTAAACAGTTTTTTTAAAAAAAAATCATCATAAAAATCATAAAGATAAAACTCTCATTCTAGTATCTGGCAGAGAAAAAAGAGTGACATGCAAAGAAAGAGTCAAGGATGGAGAACCTGAAAGGTTAAAATTAGTAGTAACCCACCCGTTCTAAATTTATTTGTTGCCCTTTGTTTTAATAGTTGTGTTTGATCAGTCACACCTAGTGATGGCTTCTGCTAGCACCCTAATTTTTACATGGCTTTTGTTCTACCTTCTTGTGTTATGTTTAGATGTAAGAATTGTAATTAAACTTTTAGTTGTATTTCTGTAGGGTTTGAGTCTGAGTGCTGATTTTCGGATACCATGACAATAAGCCACTTTCCTACCCTCCTCACCAATGAGCAAAATTCTTTCTGTTCCCCTACGCAGTTTAGAAGCACATTCTCTCTCTTTTCATTATCCCACCTCACATACTTGAGTACCAAGTTCACTCCAAACTGTATTCCACTTCCATTCTTCTAGAATGTCCTAGTCCAGTCTCCTGGTCACATCAGCTTCTTCATCAGTCTGATGATCTCCTCAAAAGCTTCCCCCATTCTTCTCTTGGTCCTTTCTCTCACCAAGTTGCCAGCATTAAGAATAATATTTAGATTAAACAAAGAAGATCCTGAGGCATGGTTAAAAATTAATGTATGATCTGTGAAAAGCCATCTAGCCATTAGAATACTGACTTGGATTAACTTAATAGTCATTTAGTGTCCTGAAGGGATGACATTCCAGAGCTAAAAGGAAAGGCTTAAATTAATCTGGTTCTTGGAGCAACAGTGAGGGTCAGGATATAAAGGAGAAACAACATGGGGAGAGAGAGAAGTGAAGACAGTTTCAGAGAATCACTGTGGAAGTAACAGAAACAATTATCAAAAGAAAGGCAGATTCTGTTGGACACAAGATAGAGGCCAGATGGTCCTCTTTCCGAGTGTTTCGATTTGAGAAGGCCTCTCTCTCTGGCATCCCAACCCTGATAGTCTCAGGGCCGTTCAATTTGTTATTTGTTTTTAAATGAACTACTTTGGTGTTAGGCATTTCCCCATTTAAATTCAAATACCCTGAGAAGCTTTCTCTTAAGCCAAAACATTATACTGACCCTTAATTCCACTTGTTCAGAACTAACTAATTAAAAGAAGTTCCACTTATAGCCAAATCCGTTAAGATGTTTTTGTATGCAAGGACCTGAAAGTCTCCTTCAAAATGAGTAATAACTACAGGGAACTTAGTGGCTCACAGAACGGATAAGGTTTGGCACATCTGAGGGTGTGGGCATGGTTTCATCCAAATTTTCACATTATCAGGACGCCTCATCTATCCTCTGCAATTTTCTCAGCTCTGTCCACCATCATGGGTTGACTTTGCTCTCGGCTTGGCTTCACTAATGCAAACAATATAGCTTTTGGTAGTTGACCGTGCTACGTGCCTCTTCATTCATAGCCTGAGGGGAAAAAGGCTTTTTTCCCCAACAATAAAACAGAAGTCTTAAACTGTACTCTGATTGGACTAAGTTAGGACATATATACTTACTCTTAAACCAATCATTGTGCCACAAGAAACGCTTTACCTTGAATGACTTAAATCTCAGAGCCCATCTCTGCTACCATGGGAAGAGATTGAATATAGGTCAGACACCACAGTGCTCACTATGTAGACCTCATGACAGACTTTGATAGAAAGAGAAGTCCAGAGCTGGGACACGAACTAAGGGTAGACCTGACAGAGCAGGTTGTTTCAGCGGGAAGTCCTGTTTTACTGGGTATCTCCTGAAGACAGTAGGCCTCTTGGCGGGGTAGGTGATGCCATAAAAGAGGAAAAGGAGAAGAGGTCTGCAAACAGCATATTCCACTCTGGAACTCTTCCCTTTCCATCTATAAACTCCTGTCAAGGACACAATCTGCCACATTCTCGACATAATGACCGGGGTGATTTGCTGGGTTATTGAAAATCTGTGTCATCTACATCTGCAGAGAAGTTTCACTTCGCAGTCTGGTCCAAACCCTTCTGGTAGATTTTGCTGATTCTCTGCACAGTGGAAATCACCACCCCCCCAACCCTCTCCAGAAGAGGGGTCTCTTTGGTTTTGAATATGATTCTGCCGGAATTCCGCCTTTCCTTCTAGTCTGAAATGAGTATATTCCTATATCACATTGAAGTTAGTTAAAAGCAACTAGGTTGCTTTCTGTTATTTCCAAAGAACTTCATCCTTATATCCTCAATCTTGAAGACTTATCAACCTGAACAAAGTTGGATATTGAAACCATTCTGCTTTTAAACACTTCATTTACCAGAATAAATCCTTAAAATGAAGAATGCTAACAACTGTTTGTTTATTTGTTTATTTTTAGAGAGATAGAGCGAGCAAGCATGCAAGGTGGGGGCAGAAGGGCAAAGGGAGAAAGAAAGAATCTTAAGCAGGCTCCACACTCAGCACGGAGTCCAACGCAGGGCTCAATCTCAGGATCCTGAGACCATGACCTGAGCCACAATCAAGAGTCAGATGCTTAACCGACTGAGCTACCCAGGGGCCTAGAGTGCTAACAACTACTTTTAACTAAATAAGGCAAACTTAAACAGTAATTTTATCCCCTAGTTGCACATTAGAATCACCTGGGTGCCTTGACCTTTCCTCAAATAAGTCCAGTTTAATTAGTCTAGAGTGAGAACTAGGCACCAACATTTATAAAAAATACTGTTATTGAGATGTAATTCCCATATTATAAAATTCATTCACTTAAATTTATAATTAGCACATTTACAGAGTTGGGATACCTCTGTTTTCAATGCTTCTCAAGAGATCTAATATTCAGATAGATGGGGTTGAGAGCCACCGAATTAAAGCAAATTGTCAGGCTGAGGCAACTTAATAATCGATTGAACTGTAAGTTAAAAAATATTTTAAAAATCCAAAATTATGTGTGTTTCAAAAAATTAATGGACTTTAGTTTTTAGAGCAATTTTAGGCTCGCAGAAAAATTGTGTGGCGAGTACAGAGCCAAAAAGAATTTTTTTGGCTATTAAATTCTTAAATTTAATGTAATTGGCATTTTCACTCTGAGAAAAAACAGGAAAGTTTTTAATAAAGTTCCATGTTTTCTTAGGAAAAAATTCACAAAATGACAATTCTCCTTACAAAGAGTTACTCTTTATTCACTCAAAATATAAGGTAGGGGCACCAGGTCGGCTCAGTCAGGGAAGCATCTGACTCTTGATTTCGGCTCAGTGTTGTGAGACTGAGCCCTGCGTTGGGGTCACTGCTGGGCATGGAGTCTGCTTAAGATTCTCTCTCTCTCCCTCTCCCCCGCTCCTCCACCCCCCAAAATAAATAAATAAATTTTTAAAAAAATAAAATCTAAGGTAAAATTCAGAATAAGATTTTCTCTCTTTAAAAATCTATTTTACAACTTATCGATCAATACTTTCCTAGCTCTCTTTTATTGGAGAAATAATGTACTCAAACAAAATTTCTGTGATAAGTAACTGAAAATATTCAATATTAATCTAATCCTTATGCATGCTTTTCTACCTTGGATATAAAAGTTGAAAAGTATTGCATATATATATATGTACGTATGTGTGTGTGTGTGTGTATATATGTGTGTATATACATATGGATATCTCACAAGAGTGTTGTCATTTGTTTTGAAGGAATATTGATCATCCTCAGCTAAATTTGGTTTACAGAAAATATTTATAATCAGAAAAGTTTTGATATGGAGTTTTTAGTATTAAGAGTTACGTAAACTCTATAAAGTAAGGGGTGATGACACTAGTAGTTTCTGAACTGTACTAAAACAAATAGAAACTTGTGTAGCTATTTGGTAAATTTAGACTCTATAGTCAAATCATCAGATCCACTTAACCACCAAATACAATCCTCAGTGCTGGGTATGAAAAAGTAGTAACAGAAAAAGCAACATAGAACAGAGTGGTTAGGAAAGAGAATTGTGGAGTCAGAAAAACCTTCTTGGGGTTCCTCCATAAATTGTCATGGTGTTTTAGGGAAGATTCTCTTTAATCCTAATTTCCCCAGTAGAAAACCAGGGGAAAGTTAATAGTACCTATTTCTTAAGGCAGTTGCAAGGATTAAATGGAAGCAGTATATGAGAAGTGCTTAGTTCCTGGCTTGGTATATAAAACTCAGAAATTAGCAGGAGAGCGATGATATTATGGGATAGTACCCCTTGTTGAATGCTCCTAGAGGTGCTGGAGTGAGGGATGGAAAATAGAATCCTCAAATATATTTTGGGGATCTGGGGATGGAAAGCCTCTGTTCTTGCTTCTTAATTCTTGTTTCCTAAATTTGACCATGAAAAAACACGGGAAATAGACACACACACACACACACACACACACACACACACACGCATTTGTCTTGGCTTCTTTTTTTCTTATGGTACTTCATGATTGCCACCTTCCTTCCTTTTCCATGTGGTCTGCTACTCCTTTTCTCCCTGAGAACTCTTCCTGGTTAATTGCACCCAGAAAAGAGCTGAGGGCCCTGCCCCGTTCTACAGATGGAACCACAGGCTTAGATTATATCGGGCGGACACCTGAGGCTTCTCTAGTTATGCACTTTTCAGAGCTACAGACTAAAGGGTGGGATTCTTTACCTGGAATACAGCACTCAGCCTGCTTAAGTCCCTGTGCATTGCCCAGAGTGTGACGGGAACCAGCTGCATCTTCCTCTAGTTTCCCCCCAATCAGTGCTTTTCCAGATTAATGTGTGTGTTTGGTGTGGGGGGGGGGAGTCAAATCATGCCACCCTTACTTGCTCGTACCCATTCTTCTACTTCTCCTCCTACATTATTGGTAATGCTATTTCAATCTCTTCGCTAATTCCTAATTACCTACCTGATTTCTAAACATCAGAGCGTCCCAGCTCCTCCAATGACATGGCTTTAAATACTATTCATATTCTGCTACCTCCATCCTGGACCCCCTCCCCAAACTCCAGCCTCATCCATAGAACTTTCTACTTGATATCTTCATTTGGATGACCAACAGGCAGCTCCAAGTTCACATGTCACAAACTGACTTCCTGATTGCCCCTGACTACACAGGCTGTCTATGCAGTCTTCCCTCTTTTAGGCAATCTTTCCAATTGTTCAGATTAAAAATCTTGTCATCATCTGTAATTCTGCAGTTTATTTCACATTTCACACACAATCCATCAAACAAATCCTATTTGCTCCGCTTTTAAAATATATCTGGAATACAACCACTTGCCATCATCTCTTGTCTGAATTCTAGGAATAACCTTTCCCTGGCTGTGCCCTTGCCTCCTCTAGTCTATTCTCAACAGAGTAGCAGAGTGATCTTTTTGAAACATAAGTTGGATCATGCCACCTCCCTGCTTAAAATCCTCTACTGAGTTTGTTGTTGTTGTTGTTTGCTCGGAGTAAACCTGAAGTTACTACAGTGGAAACAGGCCCTACACAGTTTAACTTCCTGTTACTCCTATGATCCAGTCTTGGACCCCTCCAAACATGCCCAGTAGTAAAGAGCTAAATCAGATGACTCCTTAGGGTGGACTGCAGTTCTGTGGGTCTATCTTATTAAAATCCTCACAGAGGTTTGCTTAATCTCCTCTTAATGTGTCTGTAGTATCAAAATGGTAGTTGATTTCTTAAAGGATTTATTGACAGGAATGACAAACCACTTATTATTGTGTATTATTGTGTTATTATAATTATGAAATTATACATGAATGTGTCCACTGTGGGTAGCTGAGAATAAAAATGTTTCCAAGATTCCAAGTTCATGTCTTGCTTCAGAGTCAGAACTTTCATTTCTCAGTGTTAATCTCTTCCAGGTGATAGAATGCAAGGGAGTGAAATATAGTTAAAATTATACATTTTAGTAGTTTCCCTCTAAGAGTGGGCTCTTAATCTTCATCCAACTCTTATCCACAGCCTTAAATTATACCTAGAAATATTAACTCTGAAGGGAGCAGGGTTGGAAACAACACTTCTCGTCACTTGTTTCCACAATATTAGGTATGGACAGCAAAGGCAGGGTTATTATGAAACTAGCGGAGCTTAAAATTCAGGGCCCTCACTTGCTCTGTATTTTGAGCACTTGGAGTTGCTGGGGGTTGTGGAGAGTTCCAGGTGGGGAAAGAAGTCCAGGTTGCAATCAAGAAGCATTTCTATATAAACTTTTCTGATCAATCAGCTAAAGACATCTCAGAAGACAGTAGGCTAAATCTCCATTCTCCAGTAATTCACTCTGATTTTTCTGTCCTAACTATCCACCTTCTTAGCTCATTTTGTGTTTATGTTTTTAAAGAGGCAACTCCCAAACTCGCCAGGTTGTGCAAATTTAAGGCTACACGAAGCCTGGATTTTCCCTGATGGATAGTTAATGCTTATGAACATTGTTGATGGTTCACCCAGTTGCTACAGAATAAGAATTGTCTAAGATAATCAGATTTCTTGTTTATGAAATCAAATTTAGTGCCAAAATGACTGCTAGAATTTAAAGGATTATTTATTTCGCTATTATGTGAGGATTTTACCATGTTTGATAGCACCCTGATTGGGGAAAAGATTAACAGTACAAAGTCTTAGCAAATCTATTGAAATTGGTATGACACAGTCAAAAGAGCAATTTACTCATTCTTATTGTAAAAATGCGGTACCCCATACGGCAATTGAATGACTTGAGATGGAAAAGTAGTAGAGAGCCATTTTTAAGGTTATATGATTATTCATCCAGATATTCAAATATTTATGATCTTGTCATCCTCAGAATAGGTTTAGAGTCTAAATTTTTCAGTAAAGGGTCTAAAATAGTTTAAAATTACTATTTGGTTAAGCATTTCTAAACAAAATTGGTACTTATTCACTTGTTAGTAATAATACTACCCAAAGGGTTGATACTCATTGATTTTCATCCTATCTTCTGAAAAAGCTTCCTAGTAGGTACTGTGTGTTCCTTTAAAATTATTGCTGGCTGTAAAAGTGGGCACACGCATGCCAGGGTGTGCGTTAGGCAGCTTTTACAATGCTCCCTGGGTGTGCTAGGCCTCTGGGGCAGGGAGCCAAGAGCGAAGCTGCCATCATTCAACAGTATAAAATGCACACTGTGGTGTGTCATCGCAATTATTCTTTTTTATGGCTTTGAAAGAAGCTCCACCTTCCCTTTGGTTATTTTAAACATTAACTTCCAGCTTCCAGAAGTACTCAAAACGGTTCAACTCGATGTTTTCCATGAACAAGATGTGGGTCATTGGAAACTAACAGCCCTCACTAGACAAACATTTTCATCCATTACAAATCCTAACCTCAAAATAAGCGAGAATTTCTAAGAAAAATTTGTGGAAGAACTTTTCAAGAGGATGTATTTTCTCTTTAACTAGCAAAACAAATCTGAGAGGAATATTTTCAAGAATAAATATTTTCTAAAAACTTGGGATTATCTTGGGGTGTTTCCATGATATGTATGTTAATGGCTTTATTCTTAAGAGATTTTTGAGATGAATAAGATACATTTCATAAATCCTTGGATTCATTTTAAAATGAAACCATTACTTTCCACAAACTTAGTGTTTAATAGTTGAAGGATAATAAAGGCAAATACAGAAAAACATTAATACAAGCACTCAGTTATTTGCTGGAACTTTACAAGTTAACTCTCATGCTCGAAGCTTTTTCAAGCCAAGCTATGGAAACGTGCAACAAATTACGTTTTTTAATGAATGGTACAACCTGGGGGTGAAATTATAAATGAAAAGCTTAGAGACATTGATGGGAATGAAGGAGTGGTAAGCGTCGATGAATCCTGGTTGAGACAGCTTGGAAAAATGTTACAGAAATACTACTGTTTCATGCAATTTCAATGGAGAAAAGGGATATTGTATAAGGATGAGGAATGAATATAACACTCTTAATAGAATTTATCAGGGGAAATACAATTGGGCAAGAAAGAAAAAATTATAGTGTCTGAAAGTTTGGAAAGCTATTTAGAAATCATTTGGTTCATTTTCCTTGTATAAGGTAATCTTCTGGATGGATTTCAATAATCACTTTCGAGAAAATCCTTTAAAATAGCCATCCAGATTTCCCTTGAACATATTGTGAAAACAAGCAAACAAAACTCATTATTCTGTGTGGTACCTCTTTTCCCTGTTGAGCAACTGAATATGTTGGTGATCATAATGGGCTGAAATTTACTATAATTTGTGCCTATTGGATTTTTTTTCTGTTCTAGGAAATAATACAAAGCCTACTCTTTCCAAGGGTTTAAAGACACCTGTTAAACATCTCTTCTGCATCTTTTCTTCCCCAGTCTCTTCCCTGCACCAGCAAGTCCCAGTTCGCTGAATAATCTCTCACTTGATATTGTTTCTCGACCCCTTACTGTACTCTTTGTATGCATCTTAATTTATCAATGTTCTTCCTAAAGTGGAGCGCCCAGAATTAGTCATAATTCTGCCTGGCATAATAGAGTTTTATTTTCGTTGACTTTATTGACCTAAGTAATACGCCATTAAGGTAGTCAACATTTACACTGGCTTTCTTAAGACCTTAGTTACATTGTTGACTTAAGTTGACCTTTCAGTTAGAGCATTTTTAAGAAATATATTGTACGGCTAAGTTAGGTCTTCTATATTTTATTCATGTATATATATTTTTAAATATCAGTGCAGGACTTTACATTTAGGCCCACTTTATTGGTCCCCACTTGTTTCAGCCCTTCTTTGCAATCTAAAATTTTTTCTTTTAGCCATCACTAGATTATCCAGACCACCTAGATTCATGTCACTTGCAAATATGGTAGGTGGGTCTTTTATGTAATCAGAGATGTGTATCCATGCAGCATGATCTTTAGGAACAAACAGATGTGTTTTGTGTTCTGGATTTTCCAGTTACTATCTGTGATTTTTACAAAGTCACTTAACCTCTCTGGTCCTGCATAAAATGGGAAAAATAGCGGTTACTTCATGGAATTATAATGAGATTTAGATGAAATATTGTATGTGAAATGCTTAGAACTGTGCTTGGTCCATAATTTAAATATTTTAAATATCATTATCTCTGTACATGTGGAACAGAGGTAGAGGCAAGAGTAGTGACAGTAGAAGAAGCAAATGTGTTTATCTGACAAATAGGATAATTCAGAAACACTTGAAAATGAAAGCAGTGGTATTGACTAGTATTGATTGATTGTTGACATATACTAAAGGTCATGGGCAGCCATTTTATTGTTATGAAATGAGTTATTGAAACGAACTACTGGATTTTGAATTTAGTAATAGGATTGCAACCATATTTGAAGTTGATTACTGATCGTCTGCATTTATTTTATTGAGAAGAAGTGAGGCTGGAGGCCAGACAGGCTTTTGATCACACTGAGCGTACCTGGATAGTGCTTCAGGGAGGCAGCCAGTAAGGAATATGCGTTTTTTTTTTAAAGATGAAAAAATGACCAAAAACGATTATGCATGTAATCAACCCATATACAACCTGAAGCTGAGGTTGGAATTGGATGTTGGGGAAAAAGTGGAGATTTGAGTTCCCAGATTGATTTTCAAGTTTGCACCTTCTCAGAATGGCTATGGGCCCTAGATATCATAACTCAGAAAGCTTGGCATTACCAAAAAGGAAAGAAATTCATCAATGCCAAGTTCTTCCCCAAGGGAGAAGTTGGGGCTTTTCCTCTTTCCTTCTAATAACAATAATTGTACTGGGTATTTATTGAGCATTTGCTGTGTCTCATTGTTCTAACAACTTTATAGTATAATCTCACATACTCCTCACAACAATTTTCTGAGGAAGTTTCTACCAAATTTCTTCATTTCCCAGAAGAGATGACTGAAGTGCTGAGAAGATAAATAATTTGCCTGAGGCCATAGAGCTGGCAAGTGACCACCAGGATTTGAACTTGGACAGCCTCATTGCAGAGTCCATTCTTTTACCTACTAAAATAAACTAGCTTCTGGTTCAGGATTCACCATTTTCTGAGGGTAAGTTATCTGTAGCACACCCCTAGATCTTTCTGGGAACAATAAAAGGGGGGAAATTAACAAACAACTAAGTGCTCCCTAAGTTAAGGAAAGTAAAGCTAAAAAAGTTGGAATAAATAACATATTTGTTCCATCTGAACACGTCTGAGGAAAAAACATTTGGGAATACTGTGAATACTACCATTCGCATGGGAATAATGGGGATACTACCGTTGTTTCCTTTCCCCATAATTCTTTCTTCCATTTGGAGGAGAAGGGAAACTTCTGCTCCACTACCCTTATCCATCACAAATTCCATGATTAAAATAGGAATTGCCATGATTTTATACCACTCCATCTCTTGACTTTCATTATTGCTCCAGAGGTGAGCACCTGACGCAAACTAGACTAATGGCAAGAGTTAAACACATGGTGATCTGTCTCAGAGATGGGCATATGACAGAACTAGAAGAATCCAAATCATGATTCTTCCCCACCTGTTAAATATAGGGTTGTGAGTCTTGCTTAGAGTTCTTTCTTCTTGAAGAAAGGAGTATATAAAGACATGAGCTTCAAAGCTGTTGATGGCTGTGTCCCCCATATGAGAAGGAAATCAGATAGTGAAGCCAACATGTAGAGAGATAGAGAGACACTTATGGAAAAAGGGAGAAAGAGATAGAGATAGAGAATCATGATGATATTAAAATCTTCATTTCCAGACATTCCTGAACTTTACACCATTTGCCTACATAAGCCAATAAATTTCCTTTTTGCCTAAACAGCTTGAGTTTAATTTCTCTCTTATTACACTACGTTGTTGAGGATGTTGTATGCTGCATCCCTTGGTGTCCCCAATATAGAACTCCATGTAAGAATCTTTTTCTAAAATGTAGACTAGAGATTTGTTTCTCTTGAAGGAACTGCTATGCTTTCACCTTGTGGACAAACAAGAATCGTATGAATTAAGAGAGATCATATTAATTAAAATGGGATGAAGTAGATCATTTTAGGAGACATCATAATATGGTGGAAGAGTGCTGACTTGGAGACAGAGACCTTGGTTTAAGTGCCTAAATTCATGATATACATTTACAAGCTGAATGTTCTCTAGCAGATTACTAAATCTCTCTGGACCTCACTTTTCTCTTCCGTTAAATTGAGCTAATAATACTAGCTTTAACTAGGTTACAACAGTATTTTTAAAAATTAAATGGGATCATGTATGTAAAAATACTTCATAAACTGTACAGCACTGTATCTATTTTGGTTATATTTAGCCTTACAATCAAACTGGAATGTTGTCTTATATGTAAGATGATTTCTTCGAGATTAGAAACCTTTCTAGTCTTCACCAGAAGTTTATAGTGCTTAAAAGTTCTGCTCATCTATGGAACAGAAGAACTAGGAAGATCGGTAGGAGAAGAAAGGGATAAAGAAAGAGGGGGGGTAATCAGAAGGGGGAATGAAGCATGAGAGACTATGAACTATGAGAAACAAACTGAGGGCCTCAGAGGGGAGGGGGATGGGGGAATGGGATAGGCCGGTGATGGGTAGTAAGGAGGGCACGTATTGCATGGTGCACTGGGTATTATACGCAACTAATGAATCATCGAACTTTACATCAGAAACCAGGGATGTACTGTATGGTGACTAACATAATATAATAAAAAAACATTAAAAAAAGGAGAAAAAAAAATCCTGCTTATCTTTAAAGGGCTTAAATTCAATCCTTCTTTACCAGAACCATGAGTTATAGCTCCATTTTATACTGGAGACAAGCAGGAGATTATGGCAAGGAAAGGACAAGCAAGTTGTTAAGGGCAGTAAAGGATAATAAGGCTAATATGCAAATGAAACCCTAAAGCTCTAGCCTGCCTGGTCTTTACCATAAGGTAAAATGACATCATTGCCTTGACAACTCACTGTCTTTTTCCCTGCTGTTTCCGAAAATCTCTGCCCTGAACCCACCCTGAAATGTAAGGACTGAAATAAAGAAAAGGCAGCTTCGTCTGTTGTTCTGAAAAGATCAATATTAAGAGTGCGGGATATTAGTTGGAAACCGCGTCATTGATTTAGACCCCAAGCCACATTCATTGTGTATGCATCTACTGCTGATCTGTGGGAGAGGGGGGATGCAGAATTTAGTTTCTTCTTCTTTAACTGAGTGTTGCTCAGTTTTCCTGCCAGCCTTGTAGGAACATTGCTAAAAGGCACAAAAGCTCACGGAGGTGTCAAACAGCAGGGATGAGAGGCTGAGCTTCCCCTCATCCGTGAAGGAGTCAATTAAAGAACAAAGACAACTCTTGGATTTTAAGATCACTAGTCCAAGTTGTTCCAGAGTTCTCATGTGTATTTTGAATTCAGTCTCCTCATACTTCTTGTTTATTACAAAAAATGTAATTATGTGGTGGTTTTGTGCTTTTAAGAGCACAATTATAAAAGCATTTAGTTTTTTCTTATACTTGGTAACCATGTGTGTTCCCATTGAATCCTGTCCCCATAGGAACTTTCCGGAGATTAAACAACAACCACCATCAGGAAAACTTTTAAGGAGGTCCCTCCGGTCCTTAACATCATTTCAGTTCCTGGACCTTAAATGATCTATGCTTTTTCTTTTTAATAATCATGATTTCTTATGTGTTCAGGCACCGAGGGAGCTGAGAAGGAAGGGAGAGTAGGAACAAAGCACTCTCGGGCAAGAGCTCTTTCACTGGTGGTTAGATTAGGGATGACTTCAACTCCTTATGTAAAGTGAACACTGTAAACTAATCTTTGTTTCTGCAATTTAGATAAGATTATTTCAATAGACACTAGTTTCAGTTTTGGGTTGTCTTTGTTTTTGGCCAATGATCTATGTGACTGTCATTTGACATGAATTTACCATATCTGTATTATATCTTATGGGTTTATGCCAGGAGCAAAACATTATTTGTATTTATATCAGTAGGTAAACTTTAAAGGTGCACCTGTTGACTTTTTTGAACATCAACTAAGTGCAGCAATTACTTTGGGTTAGTTAATCAAATTAACTGAACACGTGAGATCTGTGAAAACTGTCTTTAAAGACATACATACACGTTAATTTCATATTTGTTTCCTTTTTTTCTTACATTTGTGTAAATCAATTTTAAATAATAAATTTAATGGACTGTCATTATATGTCAATGTAGAGTGACTCAATATTTAAATTGCCACAAAGATAAATTGCATTTCGATTTAAAGGAAATGTCAAGAATAATATGTTCTTACATTATGTAGACCAGGATTACTTCATACACTATTCATTGCATCATATGTGTTACAGATATGATTCCATGACATATTACATATATTATCCATCATATATATTATACCTGAAGCAGAAAGCAAAATAAATTTTATGAAAATTAAAAGGAACTTTCTAAGCAAAAGATTAGTAACAAAAACAGATTTTGCTTGAGATCTCAGCTAGTCAATGAAGCTTAACAAAAAATAATTTAAGAAGCTTTCTACCTGTGTTCTAGATCTCATCTCAGTTTTTCAGAGATTAATCCATCCATTATTGTCTTTTCCCTAAAAGTCCACATTTTAAAAACTAAAAAAACATAATAAACAAAACAAAGCTAAACTAAATACACACACACGCAAACACACACATACACAGACACACACAGACACACACACACACACAGACACACACACACACACACACACTCTTGTTATCCTCTATATACTATCCTGGTTTTCCTCCAGACCTAAGTCTCAATAGTCTATCCTCTTTAACTTCCCTCCCCCTCTAATTCACTGCAACCCAATGCAATGTGACTTCACCCTATCACTGTGCTGAAGGTTTACTCTAGGGTTAAGGTAACAACCTCGGTGACAAAGTTAATGGATAGTTTAATTCTTAAATTCCTTGACCTTCCAACAGCTATTGAAATCCTCTCTTTCTAGGTTTCCATGTAACTAACACTCTCTCCTTGATTTTCTTCATCCTCCATAGCAACTTCTCATTCCCCTCTCAATCTTCTCTGCTATTTTCCGTGGGCATTCTCATTTATATCAGTTATTTTACTAATCATCCATATGCCGATAACTCCCACTTCTGTAATTCTACCCCAATCTTACTCCTGAGCTGCAGACATATGCTTCCAAGATTTCATTATTTGTCCTCACCTCCCTTCAAAGCCTTTTCAACTTCTTCTAGCCTCAGTTTTCTGTTAACGGTTTACATGTTTATAATGTTCTAAAGTACAAAATTGTGAGTGATCCTTGATTCTTCCCTCTCCCTCAAATGTAGTGTTTATTAGATCACTGAAACCCTAGTAATTCTGTCACAAGTGTATTCTTAATTTGTCGAGCACCATTGTCAATACAACAGTCTGTACCATTATTATTTATTGCAGAGAAAGTTGCTTTGGTCATTGAACCGGTCTATCTCTTCTGTCTCTTTATGTTCCTAACTATCTTCACACTTAATGACACAATAATTTAAGGCAACCTTCTTACACTGTTGGTAGGAATGCAAGTTGGTACAGCCACTTTGGAGAACAGTATGGAGATTCCTCAAAAAGTTAAAAATAGAGCTACCCTATAACCCAGTAATTGCACCACTGGGTATTTACCCCAAAGATACAGGTGTAGTGAAAAGAAGGGGCACATGCACCCCAAAGTTCATAGCAGCAATGTCCACAATAGCCGAACTGTGGAAGGAGCCGAGATGCCCTTCAACAGACGAATGGATAAAGAAGATATGGTCCATACATACAATGGAATATTACTCAGCCATGAGAAAGGATGAATACCCACCATTTGCTTCAACATGGATGGAACTGGAGGAGATTATGCTAAGTTAAATAAGTCAAGCAGAGAAAGACAATTATCATATGGTTTCACTTATGTGTGGAGCATAAGGAATAGCGTGGAGGACATTAGGAGAAGGAAGGGAAAAATGAAGGGGGGAAATCAGAGGAAGAGATGAACCTTGAGAGACTATGGACTGTGGGAAATAAACTGAGGGTTTCAGAGGGGAGGGGGCAGGGGGATGGGTTAGCCTGGTGATGGGTATTAAGGAGGGCACGTATTGCAAGGAGCACTGGGTGTTACACGCAAACAATGAATCATGGAACACTACATCAAAAACTAATGAAGTACTCTATAGTGACTAACATAACATAATAAATAAAAAAAGAAAGAAAGAAAAAAATTTTCTAGAAAAATGAAAGGTGGAGAGACCACAGTGCCATGCTCTTGTGTCACCAAACCTGCTTAAATCATTGTTGACATCCTTTTGACTACAGGGAAACATCAATCTCTCTGTCTTGTAAATTCTTGATCATTAATCAGAACGCTGTTTATCTTTCCAGTCCCATTTCTGTCTCTCTAAATTTTCACCTATTTTTTTTTTTACCCTTCCAAAATATTTTCCCTTCTCTAAATGGCCACTGGCAACTCCAGATTTCTATCCGTCTTAAATTAACAATCCCAGAGAAAAGAAGATCCCTCTTTCTTCGCAAAGTCCTGAAAGGTCTTGAGTGGCTGTTCTGGGATTACTTGACTGTTGAACCAATCCTTGTGACCAAGGGAAGGGACGGCTCTGATTAGCCAGCCAAGTTGGATCATATGCCCACCATTCAGGGAAGAAGTCTACTCCACCTTAAATTTCATGGAATAGCTCCTTCATAATAAAGAGGAGTCCTGTTCCCAGAAGCACAGGAGGAAAATGGCTTCAAAGGCACTCCATAAGAGAAAGAGAGTGAATAGAGAAGCCACATCATGTACATTCTAGAAACATGTGACACTTTCTTAGCACTGCACTTCCACTCTCCCTCTATATTTCAAGTAGATGGGCATTCGACCAGGAATAGGAAACAAATTCCTATTCTCTTTCTGAAAATCAGAATTTTCACCTAAGGAATATTGTGCTAAATGAGATTTATTGGATCATTTGATCTTTATTTCTAGATGTTTTCTTTGAGTCTAATTGTTCCAGGCTTCAGGTGGAAATGGCGTGCTTCAGAGTCAGGTGAAAATCAGTCACCATCAGCTTCAATCTTCCCTTTCACTTTCCATACTCTTCTTTAACCCTCTCCCACCTTCTCCACTATCACCTCCTTATTCCAGTTCCCCTAAAAAGGAATAAACAAAGAAGTAAATCATATGGTATTTAGATTCAAATATTATTGAGTACTTGTCATGTATGATATGCAAAATCTCAAAGTTTTGAATTGTGCGTTACTGTTGGACCACAAATGTTGTCGAGTTGATGTACCAGCTAAGCAAGTGCCAAGAAAAAAAAGAGTTATCACACGTGCTCTGACAGCTCGGAGGTGGGGAAAAAGATGTTCATGATATTCAGATAAATAAAATACATTTGTGTTTTGGTTTATTTTAAACCTGTATTCCTGTGGACAGCACACAACTTGATGTGCCTTGTTCTCCCCTCTTCTTTGCACCTGCCTTTCTACTCTACTCTCTCCGTTCCGCTTTCCTCTTTTGTTCTGTTTCTTTTTCCCCTTTTCTTTTTTTTTTTTTAAGATTTTATTTATTTATGTGACAGAGAGACAGCCAGCGAGAGAGGGAACACAGCAGGGGAGTGAGAGAGGAAGAAGCAGGCTCCCAGTGGAGGAGCCCGATGTGGGACTCGATCCCGGAACACCGGGATCACGCCCTGAGCCGAAGGCAGACGCTTTAACGACTGCGCTACCCAGGCGCCCCTTTTTCCCCTTTTCAATTTCACGGGAAAGCAAAGTAGCATAGTCTACTCTAAGTTTTCTTATAATTGTTAAATCGCTCTCTTTGACTCCTTTTAAAGCCTTTTTCTGACCCTCCTTCCGCTGCAGAAAAAAATTCCCTTGTTTTCTCCATATTTTTGCAGAATGACTTAACTGGAATATAACTGCATTGAGGTCATGTCTTACATTGCATCCTCCTGTAGTAGCCCATCTTCTCATCTCCCATGAACAACAGGACCAGGAGGTGTTTTTCCTTTTGCTGATTGCCCATTGCCCAGACTATAGCATTAGCGCACCATTCCTACGTAAAGTTTCATGATCTAGAGTGGTTAAAATTGAAGGCTCTGAAGCCAGACTGTCTGAGTCAGAATCCTAACTCTGGCACTTACTAGATGTGTAATTTCAGGCAAGTGATAATCAAGATTTATATATCTCTGACTGACTTATTTCGCTTAGCATAATACACTCTGGCTCCATCCCTGTCGTTGCAAATGGCAAGATTTCATTCTTTTTGATGGCTGAGTTATCACATCCATTCACACTTGGGCTATTTCCCTAATTTGGCCATTGTAGATAATGCTGCTAGAAGCATTGGGGTGCATGTACCCCTCTGAATCACTATTTTCATATCCTTTGGATAAATACTTAGTAGTGTAATTCCTAGGTCATAAGGTATTTCTATTTTTAATTTTTTGAACCCTGTAACTCTTTATACCCATTGCCTGATCTTACACGATGAAAAACCTCTACGGTGAAGTCCTTTGCTTTTACCATTTTCTTCTAGTTTTTCAGTCCGTTCTTAGCCTTTTATCCATCCTTGCATGGTTAGAAACTTTTTTTTTTAAAGATTTTATTTATTTATTTGACAGAGATAGAGACAGCCAGCGAGAGAGGGAACACAAGCAGGGGGAGTGGGAGAGGAAGAAGCAGGCTCATAGCGGAGGAGCCCAATGTGGGACTCGATCCCAGAACGCTGGGATCACGCCCTGAGCTGAAGGCAGACGCTTAACCGCTGTGCTACCCAGGCGCCCCATGGTTAGAAACTTTTGTTTGATCATGGAAACTATTGTTCCACTAGTCACATTGATTTTTTTTTTTTTTTGGAATTTTAATTTTTAACTGTACTTACCCAGCTCATTACCCACCAATCATCCCTTCTCTCTCTCTCCTTGCTTTAGTTTATAATCAAGTTTCTACCATCATAAAACATGCTCACTTAACCGAGAATGTTACGCTTCATTGCTCTTGTCTTCCCATCCATATTCTTCAAAGAGTAGTCAACAATTCTGTTTTAACTTTCTCAACAAAATCATTCACTTTCAACCCATTATAATTTGGCTTCAGTCCTCACAACTCTGACTACTGTCACTCTAATGTCACTAGAGTCTCACTAAATGCTAAATCCAGAGAACATTTCAACTCTTTAATTATTGTATTTGACACTAGTGAGTACCATCATTTGACACTGCTGATTATTTTCTCCAACTGCTGATTCCCGTGGTAGCTTATATTGATGTGATCTCTGCACCTCTCTGTTCACTCCCACCCTGTCACATTTGTTGGACCCTTACCTCTAACAACCTCTTTATTGATAGCATCTTGCAAAGTTTCATTTTGAACTTCTTTTCAGTCTTAATAATCTTCCAGGTGATAGCATGGCTACCATTAACTCTATTGGCTCCTAAATCTGTATTTCCAGTCCAATACTCTCTCAAATTTTTAGACGTAGTTCCAACTGTCTGGTGGACAACTTCATCTAATTTTTTTCACAAAGGCACTACAAATTCAATATGCTCAAACCGATCTCATCTTTATTTGCTCTACCACCTACACAGCTGGACCCTGTATTCTCTATTTCAGGTGATGAAAAAGCCCATCATTTTTAAAAAAGATTTATTTATTTGAGAGAGTGAAAGAGAGATATAGAGAGTGGGGGGGGGCAGAGGGAGAGGGAAAGAGAATCCCAAGCAGATTCCACACTGAGCGTGGTGCCCCACACAGGGCTTGATCTCATGACCCTGAGATCAGGACCTGAGCCGAAACGAAGAGTCAGACGCTTCACTGACTGTGCCACCCAGGTGCCCTGTAAAAGCTCATCATTTAATCAATTATCAAATCCTGCTGATTTGGGTTTTTTTTTCTTAAACCCCTCATCTTATTTCTAACCATCTCTGCTTTGACACCAGTCTTAACATCTCTCACTTAGATTACTGAAATAACATTCTAACTAGTTTTCTCTAGCTGTAATTTTGTCCCCTCTACATCCATCCTAAAGTCAACCAAAATGAAGTTTGAGCAATTTGCTCTTTTTCTTACAGATCCTTTAGTAAGGAGAAGGAACTGCTCTTACCAGATATTAAAATACAAAACTAGAATAAATAAAGCCGTGTAGCTCTGGCATAGGAATCGACAAATCAATGAAATAGAATAGAGTTCCTCATCTAAAGTATCCAGCCCCAAAAAACTTTTACTTGACATGAAGAGGCAAACAAAATTCAGAAATATATGGAGAAATCTCAAGATCAAAAGACTGTTGGCAGATGGAACTGGTTGCTGTCTGGCTCTTCTTCTCTCTAATATTTTAACTCTAAAGACTTAAGAACTTCTCAGAATTCTCTAAGCCTAGCAACTGGAAAGCCAGGACATTATTGTTTGACTATTCCAGTAGGAAAATATAGCAAGTCCTATCATCCTGTTTGAAAAGCAGTATTCTTTATGGCAGAAGGTCATTCTTTCCAACTTCAGCCACGCGAGAGAGAATACCGGGGCCGTTACTGAGCGAATCATAAAATAAATCCTTAGAATCCCCACATCCATAGAGGTTTCCAAACAGGTGCAAACTTCAAGGTTTTCATCAAGGAGGAACATATATTTCCTTGAATCATTACTTACTTTGCAATTAATAAGGGGTAATTTCTTTCTGAAATCTTCCTTTGATGATGAAATTTTAATTCAGGCATTCCTCTATTTAGCCAATGTTTACTAAATAAATATATGTGTCAGGGATTGTGGCAATGATAAAAGATTATTTAAAACATCAAGGAATCCACAATTTGAATTGTCGAGTTTCCTTTTTTTAAAATTCCATACATAAATTCTATATATACTTGGCTATTATTTCATTTAGTCTTCTCAAATAGCACAAAATATTATTAAAATTACTTTAAGCTGTTAGTTTTAAGCTGCTAATCTTTTACTTATTTTTAATATGCTCATTTTTTCATTTGTACTCTGGGATAATTTGAAAATCAAAATAAGTAAATACACAGTGAAGCATATATTATTGCTGTAATCGTATTCCTTTTTTTTTTTTTTAAGATTTTATTTATTTATTTGACAGAGATAGAGACAGCCAGCGAGAGAGGGAACACAAGCAGGGGGAGTGGGAGAGGAAGAAGCAGGCTCATAGCTGAAGAGCCTGATGTGGGGCTCGATCCCATAACGCCGAGATCACGCCCTGAGCCGAAGGCAGGCGCTTAACCGCTGTGCCACCCAGGCGCCCCTGTAATCGTATTCCTTTTTGAAGAAAAGGGAGAGATGAAATGTACATTTGGTAGAAAATACATAGATAACCAAATTTTTAAGAAGATACAAACATCAACTAGAATATTAACCTTATTTTACTTTCCTTTATCAATTTGTTTCTTTTTCCCAAACTTGTACTTTATCCTAGGACTGTAGATTTAAGGCAGTGAAAAGAAGCTGAAGTGGCATTTCTAGGGGAAAAGGCAGTAAAACTGGGAAAGGAAGTTCTCTGGCTCAGCCCTCAATTATTTATTCAGTAAACAATAAAGGAGTATAAAAGTTGTAAGGACCACAAAGTACAAAATTAGGTAAGAAGGAAATAAAGACTTAGAAAATTGAGAAACAAAAAATGGGTGTTACTCTTAATCATCACAGACTCAAATTAAATTTACAAGTCAGTGAATTATTAATTGGTGTCATTAAGATAATTTTGTAAACATTTGACAACAGAATGTGAAATGAATCATGGAAAATTTTAGAAAAATAAAAGCTTAATAACCTTTTGTGACACATCCATTGCATTTGGACTCCACAGTCTTATTATCAAAGAGATTATTTTAAGGGAATGTTTTCAACGCTTTTAAAAAGACTAGATATGTAGTCTAAAAGAAAAAATGTATAAGATTAGTTTAAAGGGAAAAACTTCAATGGAAAGCTTTTCTTTCAGCTCATGTTTTCATTAGGATGAAAATAATGACCTCTGCCATGAATTTTGTCACTAAAATGCATTTAAAAAATATTTCTGTAGGGCTGCTGGGTAGCTCGGTTGGTTAAGCACCTGCCTTCAGTTCAGATCATGAACCCAGGGTCGTGGCATCAAGTCCCGCTTCGGGCTCCTTGCTCAAGGAGGAGTCTGCTTCTCCTGCTGCCTCTGTGCTCTCTCTCTGACAAATAAATAAGTAAAATCTTAAAAAAAAAATATTTCTGTGAATGTAGTTCTATAAAATAGTGGAGACAGCATCAGTATTTTTGGTCAAGTTCTTCACTGTAGGGATTTTCATGCTCATTTATATCAGGTCGTGTGTGTGTGTGTGTGTGTGTGTGTGTGTAAATTCTTTTTAAGCTAAGTAGCTCATTTTTTTACAAAGTTGGAAAAGAATTTCCAACTTCGTGGAAATTTTGTCCAATGTTCTGTGAATTCTCAGTAGCTATAATTTTCTTCTACCAAGGTTCTGACAACCAACCATAAGATAATATAATCCTGTGCAGATGTAAGTTTTGACTGATGGTGTGTGCAAGAATGTGGGGCTAGATCTGTAAAATAACATGTTTGTTTCCAACCTCCATTGGAAGGAAGTGACATCAGAAAACCTGATTTGAGCCTGCTCTCTCATGTCAAACTGTTGGAAAACGGATTGCTCTTTCATTGTACCCTGCCATGTATGGATTCTAATCTACCTTTTCCTCCACCAAGTTGCCCTTCATGTTGCAAAGGTGTTGGCACAACCATATTCAGGTTCTTATCTCTAAAGGTCACTTCCAGAGCTTAAGAATGACAGTAAAAAGCTGCCTTCATAGAAAAAAAAAAGGAATTAAGGAGTGTATTATTTATCCAGATGATTATTTCAATGGTTTATTTTAGTACTAGAGACCTGGCTGTTTTATTACTGATAATAAAACTCTAAGACCACATTTCTCTTAAGTTCCCATTTTTATGTATGTTGGAGATATAATCCAGCTTTATATATGAATGTGGGCTAAAATATTTTTTTTAAAGATTTTATTTATTTATGTGACAGAGAGACAGCCCCGGGCTAAAACATTTTAAAATTAGATCTATGTAGGAAATTAGAAGATATATGTTCTGAGGGAATGAACATGTGATATTAAACAAGTCACCAAACTCTCTGTGATTCACTTTTTCACTTGAGAAGACATTTTTTTCCTGTTCTTCATGGAGCTGCCATGAGCATGATCAGAACTGATACTTGCAAACCCAAATTCTGAGGAAGAACTGATTAAGTTTAAGGTCTGTTCCTTATCACATAAAACTGTCAACATCGCCTGCCTATTTATTCTAAGTTGGTTATGTGAAAGCTAGAAAAACTCCGAAGTCTGCAAACCAACTGCAGAAATTTTGATCTGAAAATCACACAGCTATTTGTGCTGATTTAAAATGCAAAGATCATATAAACTCAAATTTAAATTCTCGATCAAATCAATACAGTTTCCTGAGGTATAAAATTTACTGAGCACTTAATTTGTGCAAGAGAAGCACCGTTCTGGGCTGTCCTCAGGTAATTTACCATCTAGGAGAATAAGTGAGACTACCGAATGCTCAAAGGGAATAGAAGTCATCTGAGCAATTAAACTCATAAAAAGCCAATAGTCCTTGGGACTCCTGGCTGGCTCAGTTGATGGAACATGCGACTCTTAATCCCAGGGTTGTGAGTTTGAGCCCCACATTGTGTGTGGAAATTCCTTAAAAATAAAATTTCAAGGGGCTCCCCGGTGGCACCGTCAGTTAAGGGCCCGACTCTTGGTTTTGGCTCAGGTTGTGGTTTCTGGGTTGTGAGATCAAGCCCCGTGTAGGGCTCCAGGCTTGCTGTGAAGTCTGCTCGAGATTCTCTCTCCCTCTCCGTCTGCCCCTCCTGCATGCTCTCTCTCTCTCTCTCTCTCAAATGAATAAACAAATCTTTAAAAATAAATAAACAAATAAATAAAATCTTCTAAAAAAAAGTCCTCGTGTTGCTTGTCATAAAAAGAAAGATAAAATAATGTCAATCATAAATAGTACTACATACAGGTTAGAATGATTTTCAAATGTTAAGTCTTAGAAGCAGGGGTATGTTTTTTAAATTAATCTGCCCCCCCCCCCAGAATTTAGTGTCCAGGAACATTGAGTGGACAGATTCGGGGATGAGAGGTCACATTCAACTTAGCATATTTTCGAGTGATATTTAGAATGAGTATCCTGCCAAATTTCTCGGTATTAGAGTAACTGGACCTGTTCATAAGAGAAAAAAGAAGGAAGAGGTTCTGCTTTTCCACTTACTTATCGCAGGTTTAGTTTGCACTTCAAGGACCATTGCATAGTGGGACACCGTCATTAAGTATCAACGTTGACAAATAAATGAGGTAAAAATTCACAGAATGACAATAAAACAATATTAGAATTTTTTTCATTCATTTGGAATTTTGGTATCATTGCTTATTTGATTTTTGGCAAACTACAGCAAGATTTATGACTAGCAAGCAATCTATTTGGCTCTTGCATTACCCTCTTATTGCATTATTGCATTATTAGCTCTCATAATTATCCTCTTAAAATTGAACATATTACAGCTATTTTTTTTATTTTGAGGTAAAAGTGGGCTGTAGTTAAATATATGTGAAACTCCAGGGTTAATAAGGTGAATCTTATCCTTGACCCTCAAGTGATGAATTTTGAATAAATGGCAATAACTAGCCAAAATAAAATTTATGCTGGTTTCCTGGTGAAATATTTCATTACACTTTCACACCACTTGTTTACACTTATAAAACGCACATGTGCTAGAGAATAATATTCATATTATCTATTGATATTTTTCATCACTCTGCTTACCCATCCCCCCTCCCTTCTTTAAAGACTGTTTTAGAGCAGTGATCGGGTTAGACTAAAAATGAGGAGCCCCAGATAATGTTCTGGGCTTTCACAGCTAAACAGCCCTTGCTTAGATTATTACCAAGAGAGCTGGGCTCTAGTCAAATCATGTATAGTCAATTCACGTTGTATTTTTCTTCCTTGACACAGGTTAGCTTCTATCTGTTAGAAGGAAAGTGGAAACTTGCCTATATTCTTGGCTATTTGGGAACCTCACTATGAAAGTTTCATAATAACTTAGTCTTATTTCTTTTCATTGCATATACTCTAACATTAGAGTTGAGAGACCTTTTTAACCCTGATGAAATTTCAGGGATGAATTTATGATCTGACAGTAACATCAATGAGTATATTTTGAAAAGAAAGAAAAAAAACCTGTAATGTCTTGATTGTAAAGAGATTTGATGTATTCTCTTTAAAGTTTCTGATGAGGTATGGCCCCCTCATTTCATTAGAATGGGGAGTGGGAAGCAAAGGAGGCTGACAGTTGGTTGATGTGTATGTCCAGCCACTAAATCATTGCATTCATGCTAAGACCTCCTATGTGCTCCCATTAAATCCCATTCAGCTCATGAGGTAATATATGTACTGTAGCCTATGGCTGCGTTATCGCTGGTTTTTTTCCTCCCCATTAAATTCTCACAAACTCACATGGTCCTCTAGGCTTTCTTTTTAAAGTTTCATATTTAATATAAGTAGATCTCAAAAAAAGAATGTTGAGAAAAAAATTAAGTTATAGAAATATATTTACAGTGTGGTATCACACTACATATATATATGTATATTTACATAACATTATATTTTAAAATATGCACCAACTCATGATGATAGTTGTTTCTGGAGAAGATTCAAGGGTCATAGGACTGAGGTTGTTGTCAAAGAAAACTTCAACTTCATCTGTAAAATGCAGCTTATTATTTTTTTTTAAAGTCATCAAATCTCTATTGATTTGGGGAGCAGAGTATTATAATCCCCTGTGAATTTCTTCTGTATTCTTTGAAATGTTGTGAATTAGCAGTAGCAATAGAGTGGTGGTGAGGTGGATGGGATCTAGAGAAAGACCGGCTGGGTTTTAATCGGCCACTTACTGCATGACCAGGAGCAAGTCACTTAACCTTCCCGTGCCTCAGTTTCCTAATCTCTAAAATGGTATTAATAATAAATAGTACCTACCTTACTGGCTTGTGAGAAGTAAATGAGGTAATACACAATAGTGCTTAGAACAGTGCTTGGGACATTGCAAGGACCCAACAAATTATAGCTGGTAATTAATTTTTTGATATCTCATAATTTTTTCTGCAGAATTGTAAGACTTTTTCAAAGAACTTTTATGAAATTCATTTATTCCTGGGTGAATGTAGAAGCAACATGTGTATAAGACAAGTATAAACATTTATTTAATGAAGCTACAGAACGGGAACTTGAGTAAAATATTTCCGTGTTTCATTCCAAGTATTAGGAGGCCCCTTGCTTCCAACTGGCCATGGTACTTCAAAGTCATTCTCCAGGACTCTCGGTAATTCAACTGTCTGATCTTTCTCCCTTCTGTTTCTCACATCTTTCTTCTTAGCTCTGAATCTCCCTAGTACAACCCAAATAGTTTTGAACAGGAACACAGCAAGTATGCATTTCTTCTTTTGGCGACAGTAGCTTTAGTATTAACTGAAAGGCAGGGTGGATAATGTGACACGCGCTTTACTTTCAGCAGACTTGTTAATATCAGCTCTGAATTTTTCATGACGGCTTCGGTAACCTGTAGCCTGGAGCTGAAGCTCTGGGGGTTTCCACCACAAAGAGGTGGATCAGCTGAGCTCTCACTTCCCATCTGGCACTGGGTGACAGGGACAGTCGGGGGGGCTGCAGGAAACCTGAAGAAGAAGAAAGCTGATGTGGGACACCCATTGTAGTGCATAAAAGACGAAACATGTGCTGTTGTGTGGATGTATCTTTGAGATACTTGCTTATCACTGGCTTCAGAATATTCTTAGCCAGTGTGCTCAACGTTAGTCACAAGAACAGCTGCCGCTCGTGTAAGTAAAACCCTCAAACCCAGTGGCATCCTGATTTGCCAAACCAGATTCAGGACCTTTCTGCACAGAATGTTTTATGCTGCCTGGCACGCGTATTATTTCCCCACACAGGCAGGCGTGCGCGTGCGGGCACACACACAGACACACACGATTGAGATTCGAAGCTGTTTGAGATTGTAAACCGTCTTAGCTATGTCCCAAAGGTAACAAAATGATCCCAAAGTTCTCAAAGAAGCTGTATTTGATGTCTGAAAGTCTAAAAAGAAAGTTTTTGAGGATGTTGGGAGGCTCAAATGTATTCCTATGTGAAAAGTCAAAAAGAGTAATATAAAAATAGACAAACTGTGAGCATTTACCTTTCTTGAGTCTTACGGTGCTATCATTTTTTTAGCTGAAATATAGAGTTGCTCTTCTGTTTGCAGGCAATTGGATCACTATATACTTGATTTTATTTTTTTTTATTTTTATTTTTTTAAAAGATTTTATTTATTTATTCGACAGAGATAGAGACAGCCAGCGAGAGAGGGATCACAAGCAGGGGGAGTGGGAGAGGAAGAAGCAGGCTCCTAGCGGAGAAGCCTGATGTGGGGCTCGATCCCATAACACCGGGATCACGCCCTGAGCTGAAGGCAGACGCCCAACCGCTGTGCCACCCCTACTTGATTTTATTTTTAATAACTGTAACAATTGACATTTGCTCTAGACACACCTAAACTATAATTCTTAGAATACAGGACGATTTGCAAGCACACCAGCAGCAAGATGTTCTCTTAATTACGGTATTCTCCAGTCACACCCTTTGTTTCTGTTCTGTCAAGAAAAAAAGTTAAGTAAAGCTTAGTCTGTACTTGGAAAACAAAGTTTTGTAGAGTCATAGCACTACAGCTCTGAATGACAAACAATGAAAAAGAGTAACTATGTACGCTGCTACTATGATTTTTTGGTAAATCTTCATCAACAGAAAGAACCAGATCAACTTTTGAAACTGATTCTTACTTTCATTTTCTTCTTAAATTATTTGTCTCACTATTTTCAATCTTCCACTACAATATTCCTCTAACTTCAACATGCATTCATGGTTCCTGTTTCATGTGTCAGGAATGTCATTTTTAAAAGCTCATTAGCAATTACTAACATCCTAACTTTTTCTTTCAATATAAAAATTGTATTAAAATGGTATAATAAGGTGTACATTTACAGGAAAGTAATAGCAACTAAACTGTCACACAGATTTGTTATAATAAAATGGTTAAAATATTAAGCAATTAACTTTACAATCATGAACTCAATACACTTTGGTGATATTCTCCAGCTATAAAGTGACACGAGTAAAACCTACTTAAGAGTGTCCCCATGTGGGTTTGTGCACAGACTAGCATGTTCGCAGACCTGTAAAAGGATTAAGATTGGTGAGTCGAGAATTTGAAGAGTTTTTGCTCTGTTTTAAAAATTATTTTATTGCAAAGGAATAATAAAGCATTTAACCCTTGAAACCAACCTATGTTTTATATAGCAAATGTAGAATTGAAGACTATAATTTGAGCTCTTGAGCAAGTCACATTCTCTTGGCCATTATATCTACCTGGTTGGCTTTATTTGATGAATAACAAATGACTCCCAAACTTAGTGGCTTAAGACAGCCATTTTATTTTGCTCGTGACTTGGCGGGTCAGAAATTCTGGGAGGGTTTGGCTGGTCTATTCTCATTAGGGTCTCATGTGCTTGCAGTCAGATGTGGGTGGGGCTGGCAGTTTTCAAGCTCTCCTGGGCTGGACATCTAAGATGCCTCATTCTCATCTCATAGCCGGCACTTGGTGCTGTCAACTGGGATCTCAGTTACACTGTCACCCAGGACACCCATGGCTGGCCTCTTGAGCATGGCCTGGGCTTTCTCACAGCCTGGACGTCTAAGGAGAGTCTGACTCCTTACATGGCAGCTCATAGTTCCAAACACACGTGTTCCAGTGACAAAAGTAAAAACTGCCTTGGAATTCACATAAGGACACTTCCGCTGCATTGTATTGCTTACGATGGAGCCTAGAAGTCCAACCCAGATTTAAGGGAAAGAGGAGTGGCCACTTCTTTAGAGGAAAATTATAAGAGATTTGTGGACATATTTCAAAACTCCCACACTACCCTCTGTAGGATAGCAAAACACGGATTATTTGAGAGACAACATGGAAATGCTGGGTCTTTACCATGAGTTTTATCAATAGAATATCATTTTAGTCAATGCAGAGCTCAAATCACCTCAGATACCTTGTAGTGGCTCTGGTAGGTTGCCTTTTCCAGAATGGCTATAATAATGTTTCTCGTCTCACCTGCTCTTGCAGAATCTTGCCATTTCCCCATCAAGAGATAGAATCTCTTTCTCCTTGTCTTGAAATTGGACAGGCATTTGTGTGATCTTGACAAATAGAATGCAGCAAAGTGACACTGCACGCATGGCTCCCAAGGCTGGTCCACCACAGGTGATATGATTTCCACCTGAGCTTCTGCCTGGGGGGCTTACCCCGGGAAGCCGATCGCCATGTGGTAAGAAAGCCCAAAGCATCCCCCAGGCAGCATCCACTGCAAGACTTCCGATGACTCCAGCCCCAGCCCCTAAGCCACTCTCGATGGCGCTAAGTGTAGCAGAGACAAGCTATCTCTGCAAGCCTTTCCCCAGAGATTCATGAGGCTCATCTTCAAGTACTGAAGACGTATAGAGTAATGAATTTTGTAGTTTTGAAGGTCTACGATGCCAACAACAGCTCTTTAGGGCAGATTAATCAGAAACAGAATGCTACACACCTGATTAACCTAGGAGAAAATTCTTTTCTTTGAGGAAATGTGTATACAAGAACAGCTACAGATAAGCAATCCATTCATTCCCTCAATAAACATTTTATCAAGTTTTTGGTATGTTCCAGGCACTCACCGTTGTATGTGATGGGATTACAACAGTGAACAAAATAGACATTAGTCTCCTCATGGCATTTATATTCTGGGAAACAAGCAGAAATTAACAAATAATAAACAAATACATAAGTAAAATACACAGTATCAGTTGGTGATAAATGGGGGAAAATACCAGAAAAGAAAGATAGGGAACATCGGGATGGATAGAGGGTGATAATCCTTACAGGGTGGGAGTGGGAAGCCTTCCTGAGATGATCAAATTTCAACAAAAACCTGAAGGAAATGAGAAAGCCAGCAAAGAAGTTACCTGAGTAAAGGATATTCTAGGCAGAGGGAGCAGAAAGTGCAGACGTCTCGAAGCAACAGAGGTGATGTAATCTGCTAAAAGCAAGGACAGGTTGTTGGAGCTTAAGCAAAGGAGACTGTGATGGGAGATAAGGGAAGTAGAGAAGGAACCAGACTCTCTAGGGCCTTCCAAGCAATTATAAGAGTTTACTCTGCATGAGAAATGAATCTTTGGGAAAAGTTTGAGTGAAAGGATGACATGATTTTTTTTTTTTTTTTAAAGGAGGACATGATATAGCTTAGATTTAAAAGGATTCTGTTGGTTGCTGGAATACAATACAGTAGGGTAAAGAGTGGAGTCATCAGGAAAATGAAAAACAGTGCCGTGGACAAAGATCGTGATGGCAGAGTGGTGAGGAGTGATTGAGTCAGGATGAATTCTGATGGAAGTAAACCAGCAGATTTACCGATAGATTGGAATGGATGCGGGGTATGAGAGAAGGAAAGGAGTCAGAGATGACTCAACGCATTTTAGAGTGAGCTTCTAGAAGAATGAAGGTGCCATTTATTCTGATGGTGAATACTGTGGGGCAAGATGCTTTGAGGAGAGATCAGAAATTCTCTGAACATGTTAAGTTTGAGATGCTTACTAGATATCCAGTTAAATAAGATTTACTAGAGTCTGGTAGTTAGTAGAAACATGGAATTAGCAATTTGGAAGTTTTCAGTATTTAGATGGTTCAGCAGACAGGAAAACTTTATCAGGGAATCTTCTGCTGTGTATGACGGCTGACATAAACTGTCCTAAAGAGCAGACTGATACTAATACTGATCCATTATTTCACAAATTAGACATGCCTGGAAAAAAAATTCCTTGTCCCCGTGAAGGATTAAGAGATAATAAAACGAACTTATTGGCATCTATTTATTCTTTGAATTGATCACTCTACAGCATGGCCTATTTACAAAATGGCATCTGTAGCTATTGTTTTCTTTGCCTGGGCATATTCACAGTTTGGTGTGGTGGAAACAGTAAATTGTTGTTAATGCAATTTTGTTACTTAAAGAAAATCTTGCTTGAATATAGTTTGTTTCTCTAACTCTCTAATAGGGTACTTCTCTTGACAAGTGCTGTTACGTACCACAAATCACATGCCTGACAGAAAGAAAGCAAGCAGAAATTGCAGGTTATTGAAGTGAGCCAATGGCTTTGCTTGTTATACACTGGAACATAGCACAGCACAATTGGCCTGATGCTTTGATCATTTCAACTTACACACGCAAGTGCAAACACGGTTTTTGGAGCCACATTTCTTTTCTAGATTCAACAGTGCAAATTAAAGCAGATTACCTAATGTAAATTATGAGTAGTCTACAGAAAATATGGGTTTTATGGTAGTCCCTTTATGGTAGAAGCTCAGCATAGGAGTTTTGTATCAGCCAACATTTATAAGGAGTCCAACCGTCAACGTTTAAGAGAGAGGAATTGCCAGACACCACTCTCCAGATTGCTTTTCAACCAGTTGAAAGCAATGCAAATTGAAGGATTGTATTTAAAAACTCTTTGGAGCTAAAACATAATTTGTAAAAAGAATCTTTGTTGCTACTATATATTCTCCTAGTTTTTCATTGTGTTTGGAAAGTTTTCAGAGTACGGGCTGCTAGACTTCAGGAAGTGGGGGAGGGGAGAAGTGCACATGGACAAATCAATGTCATCATTAACATTTAACACCCTGAAAGAAAGACTGAGATTCACCCATTCACCCTTCCCTCTCCATGTAGCCCTGGTGGAGCTTAAGAGGGCAATGAATTAAATTTATTCCAGACGGCCTGGGGTTTTAGCTACCACGTGTGACAGGCTGGTGTTGGAAGCAGCTACGAAAGAATATGCCAGTCTAAGCCTGTACTCCATCAACACAAGGAAAATGAATGAGAGTTAAATACACATAAATTTAAAGCCAGCAGGTTCACGATAATGTGACCAAAATGTTTAAGGTTAAAATATTAATTTGTACACTCTTATCTGAAAGTTCCAAACTTGTGAACTTGCAAAAATAGTTGACATTTCGTTATACCTAGTTTATAAAGAATACTTTGGTAAAAGCTAATATGTCTGTTTATTTTGTCATGTGTAAAACACAAAGCTATGTTACAATTCCATTTAATTATGGCATGGCTCTGTACAAAAGATGCCACAGCAGTATAATAAGAGCCACCAGATGTCACTGTTACAGATTATATTCAAGTATATGCTAATTTGAAAATATGTGACCTTTTCATTACTCAGTTTTCAGAAATCCTGGGTTATAATTTTGCCTTGAAGAAAATATTTTAACTGGGCTTTCTTAACTTACAGCGAATTTTTTCCCATGGGTCTTAACTTCTCTATAATTCTTTTTAGGGTATTTTTGCAGTGGTTGTAAACTTAATTAGGAAGTAGAAAAGATTTTCCCACCAGGAGGGTGCACTATACATGGGTTGCTGTCAGAGTTTTCCTTTGAAAGACTCTATATACAAATAGGGCAATTTCTTATCTCCTCAGAAAAGCTGAAACGTGGGTTAGTGTGCTGGTGGGCCAGTAATTCCCCAGTCCTCTGATTCTTTGATTTTACTAGGATCAGATAGATATTCAGTGGGGAATTGGGCATGGCAATTTTTCTGCCTTTTATTTTTTTTAAGATTTTATTTTTATTTATTTATTTGAGAGAGAGAGACAGATAGTGACAGAGATAGGGAGACAGAGCCCAAGCTGGGAGGAGAGGGAGAAGCAGGCTCCCTGCTGAGCAGGGAACCAGACATGGGGCTCGATCCCAGGACCCTGGAATCATGACCTGAGTCAAAGGCAGATGCCCAACTGCCTGAGCCACCAAGGTGCCCCTGTCTTTCCGCCTTTCAGCTTCTACTTAGAAAACTAACTCTTTCTTAATGCATGGTAGAGAAGATGATTAGTTTGGCACACAAATGAATACAGGTTTCACACCCCACAGCACTCACTATTACACTACACAGGGGAGATCAAAGATAAATTGATACATTAGAGCAAATTTATCTACTCTATACATCTTAAATACAGGTTGTGTTTCCCTTTATTTTTTTTTTTTAAAGATTTTATTTATTTATTTGACAGAGAGAGAGACAGCCAGCGAGAGAGGGAACACCAGCAGGGGGAGTGGGAGAGGAAGAAGCAGGCTCACAGCAGAGGAGCCTGATGTGGGGCTCGATCCCAGGACCCTGGGATCACACCCTGAGCCGAAAGCAGACGCTTAACGACTGAGCCACCCAGGCGCCCCTATGTTTCCCTTTAAATAGCATGTCGACAACATCTCTCCTACATAGGCTAAATGAAACAAAGGATTTGATAATAAGAATTTCTGTCTGGGAAGCAAATTAATGAGATGGATTTTGGAGTATACTAGTGTTTGGAACATCTGGCAATTCACACCTTGTAGGGCAAATGTATACCATTTATTTTCTGGGTTTGTTTTTTTTTAAGATTTATTTATTTATGTTAGAGAGGGGGGAAGAGCAGAGGGAGAGGGAGAGAGAATCTCAAGCAGACTCCCCGCTGAGTGCAGAGTCCCACAATGGCTCCATCTCAGGACCCTGAGATCACGACCTGAGCCGAAATCAAGAGTCAGAAGCTTAACAGACTGAGCCCCCAAAGCGCCCTAGAATTTAAGCCACTTGAAAACAGAGGTTTATTTAATTATGTGATTGTGAAATTTGATGTACCCAGGTTGGCTGATTAAAATAAGGCTCTCACAGGGACACCTGGCTGGCTCGGTTGGTAGAGCATGCAACTCTTGATCTTGGGATCATGAGTTCCAGCCCCACATTGAACATAGAGTCTACCTAAAAGTATATAAGTAAATTGTTTAAGAAAAAATAAAATAAGGATCTCACAGAACTTCAGATGCAGTACATTTGAAGGATTTTTTTTTTTTTTTTTTTTAAGAAAGGACCATGCAGGGGCGCCTGGGTGGCACAGCAGTTAAGCGTCTGCCTTCGGCTCAGGGTGTGATCCCGGCATTATGGGATCGAGCCCCACATCAGGCTCCTCCGCTATGAGCCTGCTTCTTCCTCTCCCACTCCCCCTGCCTGTGTTCCTTCTCCCGCTGGCTATCTCTATCTCTGTCAAATAAATAAATAAGATCTTTAAAAAAAAAAAGAAAGAAAGGACCATGCAGGAAGCTAGAGGTTTCATGTCTTTATAAGTACTAGTTAAATCCTACTAAACTGATGTTGGCATGTTGGTATAGATCAGTAAAATCTATATAGAAAAGGGGAAAAAATAAGGAAAGTTTTGAGAGATGAACATGTCCTTGACATAGGAACAAGCAGTAACAGCCGCAAACCTGTCTGCGTGCTTATGCCACTGTGGAATGCTGTTCAGCATACGGCGAGCTTGCCCCTTTTGCTGTCTGCCCAGGGCAAGGGATGAATTACCCAGGTAAAATCAAGTTCCTTCTTCAACAGATGCAAAATATTTTCCCCATGAGATGTCTCAGAGTCTAGGCAAATAGCTGTTGTTCAAATAACTGAGAAACTAGCCAGACATTGCTACATATGATTTTTAAATAAGTTTTCATGGTATTAAAAACATTTTAATGATTTTCTTAGAAACATTATCACAAGGGAATATCGGTAAAAATCTTCCATTGTAGGCTTCTTTATGTGAAGAAATAAAGGCAGTAAAGAGAGGAAGAATCTTCCATTCAGAGCTCACCATTTTTTCCTTCTCTGCAAGGTCTTCTAGTTCCAAGACAGTTATGCTTAAATTTCTGGAACAATGATAATTTTTTTTTTTTTTTTTTTTTGTAATCAGGAACTGGGCTAGATTTAAGTCATCGATCTAGTTAGAAAGACTTAAAATCTATTCCTATTTCCTTGGGCTTCACAGTCTTTTCACTGAGAGAGGGAGGGGCAGGGAGAGCGTACCACTCACTCTGCTGAAGGACAAATGTCTCTGATGTCCACTTGCATTTCCTATTGTCTTTTTGGTTGTTGCTGTGGTTTTGTTCAGGACCTAGTCTCGGTTGATACACATCGTGACAAATTAGGGAAATTTGAACAGAACACCTTACATGCTTAGAACTTAAGCTGAAGTGCTTCCCAGTTTAACATCTGCTTTGGTCTTAGAAGATAAGGTTGCATGCAGAGAGTAAGGAGAATGAGTGAGTAACTTTATCACTTTATAGCTAACTCCTTTCCAGTTTCAAGTCTGTTGAAGAAATAGTGAAAAGATGGAGCTCTAAATTCAAGTTGTTAGCTTGCTTGGTCCAAAGCACAGAGTCCAACGTGTGCCTAATCATTAAATCATACTTGTTTCATCTTATTAGGTACCCTCAGCTGTCTTTGCTGGGCTTTCCATTTGTCTCCAAGTCACAATACCTGCCTTGATTGTCTCAGGAGCCCTCAAATGTAGACCTATTCCATGTTCTGCTTATCCCCCTTAAGCTCACATCTACCTTGAGTCATAAACATATGTGAGCAAGGAAGAATGAAGAAAAGGGAAAATCAAAAGATTTCATCAAGAGGTGATGATGAATATTGAGGATATTTTGCTGTATACATTGTCATATATATCACATTGCTGTGAAGTGTCTTAGTTCAATCAATGAAAACCAGGGTTCTCCAGACATTTCCATTTGTAATGGAATTTCAACAAGCACAAGATTCAAAAATTTTCATTTATTACATAATTTACAATTATCATCCTTTACTTATTTTCCCATGATTACATCATAAACTGTCCTGAAATATCTTACTGGTAAAAGTACCCCTTACCCAAGCTCTTCTTGTAAATACCTAATTTCCTTGTGTGTTAGCAGCACATTCTGTTGCCCATTCTGTGAACCAGTTCTTGCTCATAAGTCATGTCAGCAGCTACAGGAGGCTGGTTTTCTTGCCAGTTGTCTGTTATTAATCTCTTCATTGTAGTTTGGGTTTAAGCTACAGTGGTCTAGAAATTCTAAGTAGAAGAGACTATTGCGTACTAGTGGGATTGGGAGTTGGTTGTTACCTACACGGTTGCATTTCTGACATCAGTTCACTCACCGGATTAATCATCAGGCTGTATCTACACTTTCCAGCAAGCAACTCATTTGCAAATTCACCAGATAAATAAAAAGATATTAGGCAAGAAAGGAAAGGTGAAAGACTAATATACTGAAAATCACGAGTGCTCAAATTCCAAACTGTTATATCAAATTAAGGCAATCACTAACTTCTTCTTTTTTTTTTTAAGATTATTTATTTATTTTATCTTAGAGAAAAAGAGAGAGAGAGCGTGAGCAGGGGAAGAGGCAGAGGGAGAGAGAGAAAGAGAATCTCAAGCAGACTCCACGCTGAGCATGGAGCCCAATGTGGGGCTCAATCTCATGACCTTGAGGTCATGACCTGAGTGGAAACCAAGAATCGACACATAACTGACAGCCACCCAGGTACCCCAGCAATCACCAACTTCTAAGAAAAGAAAACTCCAGGATGGAGGAGGAGCAGCGAGATCTAAAATACTGGTTTTTATCCCTTGATTTTCCTTTCCCTTGGGAATTCCTACCTAATTTCACCTGCCTCCATTATGAGGGCCACTAGTAGAAGTAGGGGGGTTACTGATCCTCACCAACCTCTTAATTCCTCACAACATGATTAAGAGAAAGTTAGATCATTCAAACATGAAATTACTCAAGGCTAGAAAAGTCTTCAAAGGGAGGTAAAATGGCACAATACAAGGTACTCTTTAAAGTATAAATTACCCATGGGGCGCCAGGGTGGCACAGTCGTTAAGCGGCTGCCTTCAGCTCAGGGCATGATCCTGGAGTTCTGAGATCAAACCCCACATCAGGCTCCTCCCCTGGGAGCCTGCTTCTTCCTCTCCCACTCCCCCTGCTTGTGTTCCCTCTCTCGCTGGCTGTCTCTATCTCTGTCAAATAAATAAATAAAATCTTTAAAATAAAATAGAAGTAAAATAAAATAAAATAAAATAAAATAAAATAAAATAAAATAAAATATAAATTACCCAAATCCAGTTTTGAGATCTTTGGAGCTATGCTATTTAATACAGTAGCCATTAGCCACAAGTGACTATTAAGCACTTGAAATATGCATAGTCCCAACTGAAATGTGCTGCAAGCATAAAATATATGGTGGATTTCACAATAAGAATGTAAAATACCTCATTAATAGTTTTGTATTGATTAAAGAGTAATTTCCTATTGATTACATATTAAAATGATATTTTTGACATATTTTGACAAGTTAAAGATATATCATTAAAACTCTTTTTATCTAAAAAAAATAAAAATAAAAAAACTATTTTTATCTGTTTCTTTTTACTCTATTCTACAGTGGTTGCTGGAAAATTTTAAGTTACACGTGTGATTGTACTATATTTCTATTGGACAGTACTCTAAAGAAATGTTCTAATAAGGTTCCTGCCTCACTGCTAGCTTGCGACTATTGCAGAAACTTCTAGGAATATATTGGCTTTGAATGGGGATTTTTAATTTAAGCAGACCTGAGTTTATAGCCCAGTTCTCCACTTACTACCCGAGTGACTTTAGACATATTACTTAAACTCTGTCTCAGCAGCTCCAGCTACAAAATACAGAGAATAATATAGTGCCCACCTGCACCATGCGGCCGCTGTGAAGATTAAATTAAATAAATTTCCCATTTGCCTCACTCATAAGAATGATTGTTATGACTAGTGTTATTTACTCTTAATTCCTAATATCCAGGGATTCTCCTTAGTGTTCTTAGATTCATCACATCTAAGCTGAAGAGAGTAAAACCCCAAGAATACTCAATAGGATTCCCTCACCTGCCTAAATCAATTATACCTTAGTTTTCCTGGATGGTTGACACCCAGAATTACACCTTTTCAAAAGAGACCAGGCTTAATAATGAGGATATAACCTTCTTACAGGCCATAGCTGAGTGATGGATGTTTATATCAGAAATATATACATATAGATATGGGACATATAGATACAGTTGGTTTATTGTGTAAATTAGCAACATAAATTATTTGATATAGAAGAAGGAGTTTGCCATAAATTAACTACAGCAACTGAGTATTTCACTAACCTGTTTCATTTCAATTTTTAATAGAATTGTCTGATATAGTCCAATATTTGGACTCAGAATCAAAATAAAGAATGTTTATTAACAGAAAATATTACTTTACTCATAAACACAAAACAAAGCAAAACCCTGATTGATTAGCATTTGGAACACTGCATGCAATTTTTTTTGCCAAACCAAGAATCGACACATAACTCATAACAAACATAAAATAAGAGAGCATTAAACTTATAGCAGCTGAAATAAGAAGAGGAAAACACTTCTGAATAACTATAGAAAAAGAAAAACCCAAATATGAGAATGACCGTTAAGACTAGAGACATAGGTTTGAGTATAACAAAGGACATCATCTTGCTTTCTGAAGTTCTTAATTCTAAAATTACCATGCAACTCAAGGATTTGAAAAAAAAAAAAGGCATTTGAATGCATATTAAATATTAAATGAAGTACTACTTTACTTGATACATTGCCCCAAGGGATAATACAGAAAATAAAGTTTGGAAGGGGATTTAAACTAACTGATAGATGCAGGACATATAATGTGATTTTTTTAAAAGGAAAGTAGAGATGCTTTGGAAATTACCTTGAGGGCTGCTATCCGTTCCCCCTGAAACATGTTTTTGTGTCATTATGAGTGTTCCAAGGCTCACGTCTTAGACTATGACAGCAGCTACCTAGTTGACTATGACAGAAGAGACAGATTTTACAGAGGCAGTCACTCAGCTGCAGGAATGAAGAAGAAATGCAGTTGAGCAACAGGCTGGTGTCCACACAGATGTGGCAAAGGCCACGAGGCGGAAGGTCTCAGGTGGTGTAACACACTTTTCTCTGCAGGCAGAGGGGACCCAGTGGCAGCCTATCCAGGAGAAGGCTACTTAGAATCTAAATCAGGGGCCGGTGGTGATTAGATAGGGGCATCATAACAACTTGCCCAGCCGTCGGGAACTGGATTCCAGTTTCTTTAGTGGCGTGGAAGAGGAAGAGGGAAAAGACTTGTAAGGGTAAGGCAGAGCATGAGTCTTTTTTTTTTTTTTTAAGATTTTATTTATTTATTTGAGTGGTGGGGGGGAGAACACAGAGGGAGAATGAGAGGGAGAAGCAGACTCCCTGCTGAGCAGAGCCCAGTGCGGGGCTTGAGCCCAGGATCCTGAGATCATGATCTGAGTGGAAATCAAGAGTCGGCCATTGAACCGACTGAGCCACCCAGGCGCCCGACGGAGCATCAGTCTTGAATGGATTGTAGCTCTAGGCTGGCGGTTCTTAACTAGGAGCCATTTTGCCAACCAGGGACATTTGGCAACGTGTGGAGATGCTTTTTTATTGTCACCATTTGGGGGTGGGGCATGCAATTGGCACCTAGCCAGGAGAAGCCAGGGATGCTGCTCCACTTCCCACAATGCACTGGATAGTCCCCCACAACAAATATTTATCTGGCTCAAAATTGTAATAGCAGTGCTGTTTAGAAACCCTACTCGAGGCAGATTTCCAAGACAAAACTTGGACAGCGAATGATAACACGGAAGTCAAAATTGGGTTATAACGTGGGAACCAGGTGCCGGCACAAATTTGACTCAAAAGAGATCAAGGCTCACTTTGAAACGGATATGACCTGATACCACATCGTCAGGTATTAGGCCAGAACTCCCACAAGTCATTGTGATACAGAGCGAAAAAGCAAACCTGCATCCAGTAAGTATCTGTGGCTCAAAACGTTTCAGAAGCTTGACTTCCTTGTGTGTAAAATTGATATAATATCACCAGATCATAGGAATATTGTGAAAATCCTATAAACTAATGTAACCTAAAATGCCTGCCACAGTGCTTAGAACATCACGGCACTGGAACAGCTAAAAAGTTGCTGCACCGAACGTACAATACAGGAATTATGAACGTGCTTGGCAAATCAACAAAATAGTCTGTGTCTTAATCAAATGAACATGTGTAAACACTCACGCTGATCTTATTTGGCCCCTCAGCAGCCCTGGATGCCGACTGTCACTTCCTCCTTTGGAAACTCTGCTGCCGGCTCCCATTATCCTGCACCTGCACGGCTCACTTTCTGGTTCTCTGACTGTTCCCAAACTCAATTTTAGGCTCCTCTGCTTTTATATATGCTTTTTATTTTGTTAGAGTTCAGGCCTTTTTCCTCCCCCTCCCTATGCACAC
>NW_024426996.1:7482753-7663279 GCF_017311325.1 Ursus maritimus | reverse complement strand
CTTTCTAAGTAAGCTCACGTGCCCATTCTCATTGCTTCACCGGCCACTGATAGCTCCAGTCCAACTATTTCTAGTATATTCCAGAAGTACTTCAAGGTTAATATTTCCAAACCAACTTCATAAGCCCCATTTCTCTCCTGTGTCCTCTTTTGTCAGGGAATGACATGGCTATGCACACAGTTACTTCAGCTAGAAATTCTGGAAGTCCTCCTCGATTCTTCCCTCTCCCTCATTCATCACATGAGTGGTATGAAGTTCTTCCTGCACTAACTCCTAAACAGTTCACTGAACTTTCACTTAATGCCCACTGCTGCCACCCTACAGTTCCCCCTTCAAAAATCCCTCACCTGGACTATTGCCACATTCTCCTACTGGTGTCTCTCTGCTGCCTCTCTTTTTCCCTTTTTTTATTATTATCGTGATTGTTTCAAAGTCTTTGCACTGCACAATACATTTAGATGGCTCTGCATTGTCCTTAAGACAAAATTCTCTTTTTTAAAATATCTTTTTAAGATATTATTTATTTGTTTGTCAGAGAGAGAGTGCACGCACAAGCAGGGGGAGCAGCAGGCAGAGCAGGCTCCTGGCTGAGCAAGGAGCCTGATGCGGGGCTTGATCCCAGGACCCTGGGATCATGACCTGAGCCGAAGGCAGACGCTTAACCAATTGAGCCACCCAGGTGTCCCCAAAGTTCTAGCTCTTAACACAAATTACAAAACCCTAATTCTGCCTCCAGCTTCACTCCCTGAGGTCCAGGCAAACAGATCCTTCTTTTTCTTGATTCCTAAGTTCCTCACCTTCAGTCCTTCTGTTTGCTCTTCTGTTAGCATAGGACACTTTCCTCCATTCTCCCCTGCCCCCACAATTTCCTAACTTCTTCTTACGGGTCTTTGTTCAGCTATTATTTCCTCAAGACAATCTTCGCTGGGTGCTCACCACCACCCCTCTCAAGGCTGAGCTAGGCATCCTGCCGCTCTGTTCCCACTGCAGTTGCCGTGCTGTATTATACTTGCTGCTCTCACATCTATGTTCCCAAAAAGATGTGTATAAGCTCTACAAGGGTGGAAATGGTGTCTCTCTCGTTCTTTTGTAACCCCAGCACATTACCCAATACATGAATAAATGAATAAAAACTTTTTAGTAAATGAATGAAGATAACCTCTCATCAACCAGAAGGCAGGAGTGCTATTGATTATAAAGATGGCAGAATCCCTCTAGGATGCCTGTAAGCATCAGCAAGTTCTAGGTCAACTTCAACTACAAATTTTCTTTTTTCTCAGTGGTTCCATTCCTGCTTAAAACTGTGACACTCATTGAGTCTAAAGCATATGCCAGGGCATTCTCTAGGAAACAGAGCTACATCCAGAGAGAATCTTTGCTTTTCAGATCAGTAATTCTAAACACTAGACAGTGTGAGGAAGGTAGCCCCTCAGCTCTCATTCTGAAAGGAAAGCACAGTCCCTAAGTGTTCCTAAGCCTGGCTGTCTTACATGCTTGACCCAAGGCCATGCATGAGTAGGTACTCAACTTAAACATTTCTTTAAATAAATGATTTCAAACTCAGAATAGAGTTGAACTTTTTCATAAAACTTTAGAGATATCGCTTATCTTCCTATATTCACAAAGCCACAATGTATAGAAAATAGCTTCTCATCAGATTTTATATGACATTTCCAAAGTTCTCAGGTATTTTGATAGCAAACGTATTTGAAACATTGTAAGAATATAATCAATAGTCATTAGTGTATGCAAATTTGAAACATTTAATCTTCAAATTTATTGCATTAGATTTGTAGTAAAATAATTAAAGATCACTATGCATTATCGGATTTGATTTTTTTTTCTTCCTACATCAGTAACCCTAACTATACATGATTAGTTGTCGTCTATGAACAAGTCCTGAGCCACATATACATAGAAGTGACTTTTGAACCTTTTTAACCTTGGAAGAATGTGCATCTTTATCTAATGGAAACATTACAATAAAAAAGGGATAATACACACATAAAAGTTAAATCTGCATTTAACCAATTATGACCATCTTCTATATAAGTGGAAAGTAAAAGATTAGAAATTGAGCTTTGTTAACCTTTAAGAAAAGAAAGTTTTTAAAAAGCATTCTCATAAGTTGAGCATTTTGTCTTACAATATACTCTCTTATTCACTGCCCCATTCTAGACATTAAATATGAACATAGTTCCTTATTCAGCAAAATTGAACCACCATATTATTTAAAACACCTCTCTTTTTTGTTTTTAAGGAGAAGCTTACGAGTTTGATGGGAGTTAAAATGAGATGTGTGGTGAAATACGGTGCTAAATATTCCAAAGAAATATGTAATTAAAAGTGATAAGATTAAAATCATTTTCCATCGTGGCTGTTCACATGCCATATGTTAAGGAGGTCCCTTAGGTCTAAAAGAAGTATATATCTTATTACAACCCTCTTCAAGTTTTCATTTAGCAAACAAACAAACAAAAAGATATCTGATGCTTGAATTAAAGGTCAATGAAACAGTGAAGGCCCGTGGGTCAAGCACAAAGAAGTCACAGTGAAGTTGAACTTCACTGGTGCCTGACTCCAACTCGCTGTACATAGCCATAGTTAGCATACGCTTTCCACACAGTTGGTAGCAATCAGATACATATTTAATGTGGTTTCATTATATCCTATAAATGCTGGCAATAGAATAATCTCCCCAGGGTATTCAGTGAATAATAGAAAAGAGAAAATGATGAGCACATTTAACACATGCACCCACAACCGCATGATAAAAGGCACATTTCCCCCATACAGCACCTGTTGTCATAGCTGCTTTAATTACTTTTCATTGTAGTCGGCAGCCTGAAATATTTATCATGAGCCTATAATTTCCCTAATCCAAAATTGACATCTACCCAAGTGACTACAGAAACTGAAATTTTTTTTCACTGCTCCTACTCCTGTGCTTAACTTGAAACATCAAAAGTGCTAAAGAAAATATCTTCCAGGGAAACTTCATTTGGTTAGGAGAATAGGTGCATTAAAAGATTATAAGATGTTCACAGAACATTCAAAAGGCAGAGGATCCTTATTGACTGAACTAAGGACAGAAATAATTTCATTATTAAATATTAAGGTATTCAATGTGTTAAAGTAAAAGACACAAGTGAATTTAAAGGTTCTTTACGTAAGCATCAACTGAGAACACATTCAATCCATTTCTAGGGCCTCTTCTCGCAACCAGTTTAAGATGAAATTAGGGTTGACTTTTGCACCTCTTTCTCCAGCAAATTATTAGTTATAATTCCCTAACTTTGACTATGTTCTTTTGATATTGAAATGTATTATGACCTAGAATAAAGTTTGGCTGTTTCTTTGAATGAAGGTCCAAATGAATCATTTTAATTTTATCTACTTAATAAAAACGTATTTATATCTACATATTACTTACTATACTGTGCTGTTGTAATGCCATACAAACTTGTTTTATTCTCATAACAATCGTATCAGACAGCAACTGTTATTTTCTCTGCTTTGCAGTTGAAGTATTTGAGGTCAGAGAGATTGAGGAATTTGCCTACAGTCATAAGGTCAGTTAGTGGCAGATATAGGATTCAAACTCAGTTTAGCTTCAGAATCTGGGTTCCTAACCTCTATGCACTGAAAGCCAATGTAGTTTCATAGGAAGGTCCTTATGGATAGAAAAATAATTTTATAGAAACTTCATTCATTCAGTGTGAGTAGAAGACCAGTTCCAATTAGCATATTCCAGAGTCAAAAACATGTTTTATATAGCAACCGAGTAAATACTCCTATCCACACGCTGACGCCAACATAGCCAGCACAAAAGTCTCACAAATCAAGATTACCCTTACTGCACACATATTGTATTTCATTTTTAAGATGCTGCTTATGACCAACTAATTTGCTTCACGATTTCCTAACATAGTGTTCTCAGACCCACTGAAATCATCTGGGGAGATCTTGAAACTGAGACATATGTAAGTCCGCCTCACTTCTACTGGTTAAATTAGAATCTCTGGAGAATAGCACTTTAAAAGCTATCGAGGTCATACCAAGAAGCTGCCGTGGTTGTGAATCTCGAGTCTGATACATTGTGTGTGAGACACGTAGGAGTGGATGAAACTGACAAGGTGCACTGCTGTTCTCTCCGGTTGAATACAGGACTTCGGTGTGCAGGAATTTTGATTCTTTTCAACAGGATATCAGTTTTGTATGCTAGAAAGACCTATGGAATTCTTGAAGAGATGTTAAAATATTTTACTTTCACAAGTAAATACTCATTCTTTAATCTTATTTGTACTGTTACCTGTTTTAACATAACCTTTCTTCGTTGACCCCTTAAAGACATTTAAATCCAGTGCATATCTGAACATAATCAGTTAATGGATCTTGACTCACAACAAGATCTTATTTTAAATGGGCAGTTAAATTGTAGAAAGAAAACAATGGCCCTTTGAAAACGATCAGATTAAAATGAATGTTTTTTTCCCCCACCTGCACAAAATGCCTTTCCTGGTTAATTTTATATCTGTACTTTCTTCCTTTTATTCATATCCTTCCCCCCTACCAAATCTTGTGATTGTCCAATCACAGCTAATCACAAACTAATATTTAGTTTATTAAGAACTGATTTAAAGTTTGGAGTCTGAACAATGAACTGCCTTATCAAACAAGAGCTTTGGCTGCCAAGTTTGCGGTGTAACTAGTTCTTAAGTCAAGACTGAGGTCTGCTGCTGACCACTGAGAGGCGGGAGGCCTCTAACATGCTGAAGAGGAAGGTAGCCACCAACTAGGTGTATGGAGAAGATTGCTAGAATGGGACAGAGGGAACAAGGTTTGAGTCAGGTGCTTGCCTTAATAGATACAGGTCTCAGATGTGTTAACATGGTTTTTTTTGTTTGTTTTTGATTTCCCATCATTGGTCCTTTTTTGTTGTTGTGATCTTACAGTTTTCAACCTGAACTGGCAACACTAATTTCCGCAGCCAGCTCTCTTCCGTGTTCTCTACAGAAAATGACTCTTCTGGACTTTGACAATTTTTATCAACTTTAAGTTGCATAGCTTCATCCCCCAGAGAGAACCTCATGGCCACCACTGGCCACCATTTTCAGTCTCTGTCTCAGGTCTCACTATTACTCACCCCCCCAATTTCCTCTCCCTTAAATCCCACTCAGTCACTATAGGTTCTTTTCCCTTTCCCCTGAAGTTATCCTGACTTCTGACTTGCCGACTTCAACATTCTATTTCCAGTGGAACCTCTCTTTTGCATAGTGCAATATATCTCACTAACTTACAACTCTTCTAATTTGTAATTCTTATCAATTGCCTTAATCTGAGCTAAAAGTTTCTTTCATCCAGTCTTCAAAAAAAGGTTTTGGTGAGTAAAGTAGTTGTAAAAATACCACATCTGAGGACATTTTAAACCTATTTAAGTACCATAAACTATTCTAATGACTTAAACATATAGCTTTTTAAATTTAGATCCTGCTGGCAGCAGCACTTTCTGCCCACAAGTCTTACCCCGTGCTTTAATAAAATCACCTTTCTGGCACAAAAAAACCCTAATTATTTAATTAATTGATTGAGATAATGCTGCTTGATTATACCTCAAAACTCCAAAACAATTTTCTAGAGGGATCATTCTTTAGGAGGAGTTTATTAGCATGATTACAAATGACTGTAAGTACTTAAGTTAGAGAACTGTTTTTCTTCCAAGTATTTCTTTAATTTATCATGGGCCTTGCCTACAATTAGTCCGTGTTAGTGATGCTTAACTGCATTTACAAACGATAAGCTTTTCAATAGAAACACTTAGTTTTTAAAGAAGTATTCCAAGTACAAATACATTTATTTTATGTTTCTTCTCTCCTCTTCCCTCAGATCAACCATCTCGCATAGAGCGCTCAAATGTGCGTGGATTTCTTATGTCAGTTACACCGCCTGGAGCAGGAGGGATACCACCATCTTTTTTTCCTGACTGCCGAGTCTGAATCACCTCCCAAAACTTGAATATACTTGAGAGAAGGAAAGAAGAAAGAAAAGAAAAGAAAAGAAAAGAAAAGAAACGAAAAGAAAAAAGAAAAGAAAAGAAAGATACCAGGAGAGCCAGGATGTTTTGAGGGTTTTTTTGTTTGCCAGGTTTGTGAGGATCGGGTGAGGTCCTGTAATGTCAACAGACTTTATGTTAAGGCAGCAAGAAAGGATGTGTTGTGCCTTCCTTCCATTGTGAGTTTACACTCTCACACCATTCTGTTCTCTGAGGAAAACTGTGGGTGTGTAGGACTTCTCTAGAACAGCTGTGAATGCTTGGCAAGACTGCAGGACATCAAGGCATTTTGACTTTCCCCCTACCCACTCCTGGCGTCATGTGTGCTTATGAGCACCCCTGCCCTTCAGGCTCTTCATTCGTGCGTGTGTTTGCTAGAAGCAGATTTCTGCTTTCACCTCACTCTTTGATCATGAAGTCTATGAGGGGTGCAAACCCGGAAGACAAGTAGTCTCTGGAAACCAAGAACACCAAGACTAGGAGTACATAGGTGTTCAGAACAATTGTAAAAATTAGGTTGGCTTTACGGTTTTAACAGATCACATACATCGGAGAATGTTACATCTCTTTCATGGCATTTTGACATCAGGAATAGTATTACTGCAAATTGACAATTAGGTTTGTTTTATTTTCCCCATGTGGTGTTAGTTGTTTTATTGTGGTTTGCTTTGGTTTAGGTTTTAACTACAAATTAAGCCACATTAAAGAAGGAAGTTTCAAATATGATCACCTAGGAGCTCCTGGGTGGTTCAGTGGGTTTAAGCGTCTGACTCTCGGTTTTGGGTCAGGTCATGATCTCAGGGTCCTGAGATCCATCCCCGGGTGGGGCTCTGTGCTCAGCACAGAGTCTGCTTATCCCTCTCCCTCCCCCTCTTCCCTTCCCTATGCACTCCCTTGCGCGCTCTCTCTCTCTAAAATAAATAAATAAAATCTTTAAAAAATATATCATCGCGTAGGTCAGAGTTCCCCAATACTACTGACATTTTTTTTTTAAGATTTTATTTATTTATTTGACAGAGAGAGAGACAGCCAGTGAGAGAGGGAACACAAGCAGTGGGGAGGGGAGAGGAAGAAGCAGGCTCCCAGCAGAGGAGCCTGATGGTGGGGCTCGATCCCAGAACGCCGGGATCACGCCCTGAGCCGAAGGCAGAGGCTTAACGACTGAGCCACCCAGGCGCCCCCAATACTATTGACATTTTGGACTGAATTGCTGAATGTCTTCTGGGGACAAAATTGCCTCAGTTGAAAGCCACTGATCTAAGACATAGAGAAATCAATAGTATTGAAGAATAATCACTTTTTACCCCCACATTCCTTCAAAATCAAAGTTGCCTGTGAAAACCCTTTAGGAAAGTAGTAGTAGTTCCATATATGCAGTACCTACAATATTTTATTTTGCACACATTTCATCACCATTACAAATGAATTGGAACTTTTTTTCTCTATTTGACTAACATCCCCCCACCAAAGACAGGAGGCACTTATTTTTTTTAATTTTTTAAAAAAGATTTTATTTATTTATTTGACAGAGAGAGACAGCAAGAGAGGGACCACAAGCAAGGGGAGTGTGAGAGGGAGAAGCAGGCTTCCCGCCAAGCAGGGAGCCCTATCCAGGGCTGGATCCCAGGACCCCGGGATCATGACCCCAGCCGAAGGCAGATGCTTAACAACTGAGCCACCCAGGCGCCCCGACAGGAGGCACTTATGATTTCACTTTGCACCAATCACAGCAGAGCACTCCGAGACGTGGCACACAGGTATGACTGCCATTGTTGATAATGATGGTAACGATAATTTTAACAAATTCAGGGTAGAATAGTCCATATGGTTAAAACTGTCAGTATCATTATACCCACTGCGCGGCCTGCCATTTTATGTTTTGACAATACAACTTTAAAATCAGTTGTGAATAGTCTAGGACTGACTAGGTCTGTATCAGTGAAGGTGCTTAATTTTCTGTGGCTTAATTTTCATGTAATTATTGAGTTTCTACAAAAGTGGGACTTGAGCTCCGAGCTTTGGCTTCAAGGAAACACTGCATTACTAGTAACACTAACTAATTTGACAAATCATGTCCAAAATGTACAGTGATTAAAGCACAATAAAAGGGGTTTATTTGCTCATATAAAATCCAAAATGGATATTCCTAATAGGTAAGCTCCCCTTTATGTAGTCCTTCAGTTCCTTTTATCATATGGCTCTGTCGTATTTAATGTATGGCTTCTAAAGTCATCTGTTGCTTTGTATCAAGCAAGCACAAGAGGAAAATCATAAGAGGTTAGTTTTATGGACCAGCTGTGTAAAAGGAAGGAAGAGCAGTGGAGGAGTCCAAGAAGGTGCCAGCCTAAGGAACATGCCTTCCAGGTCTTGGATCCTGTCCTCCAGGATGCAGATATGCACTAAACCAAGTACTGATCAACGATGCTGTATTCCCAACAGTCTGAAAAACCCAGATGTAGAATTAAGATTCGCCATTGAGATTTCCATGGCCAACGGCTGCTGCAAGTGGACAGTAGCAGACTCCCCATGCCAGAAGACCAGCAAGCAGAACCTGGGCTAACCAAACGTGCTTACCAGGAGGAACCCAGAGGAGGCACTGTGGGCTCTCTTCATACTTCCATGACCAGATTGACTGCAAATGGGCAATACCAGCAAGGAAAGGTGACCAAGGGCTCAAACAACTTGAGGACAGAAGTCTGGGTCACTCCACGGCAAGCAATCCAGGCTACTGAAGTGTTATTGGAAAAGAGACATCTAGAATAGGTGGTGCAGGAAGAAGATATCAAGTAATAATTATAACTCTGAGATAAATTGCAGAAGACGAGCTGCAGCTTGATTTGCTAATATTCTGGGAAACGGCAATTGGCCACGAGCTTGAAGAACTGAACTTGCACTTTTGCTCTCAGGAAAGGGATGGAGTGCACTAGTTCAGTTTAATGACCTCTCCAGATTCACACATTTTGCCTTGTTTTCCCATCAGAATGGGAAAAGCCAGGCAACGCAGCAGGAAGCACAGGGTAGCAAATGCCCAGAGAGACTTTGCCTGATGGGAGACAGGAGACAGGAAGGAGTTCTTCCCTCTGAACAGAGTGGTCAGCCTCGCAGCAGTTTCCACAGCTCTCTGACGGTGTCCATAGCTCTCTGACCAGCCATCATAGGGCTAGAAATTGCTGGAGCAGCCAGCTTCCTCTTTTTCCTCTTTCCCTTTGTTTTCTGTTCCCATCTTTCACTCTTCTCCCTTTCTTTCCCATTTCCCCTCCTGTTCCCTTCCTTTTCCTCTCTCTCTTTTATCTTCCTAAGCAATTCTGTCCAATATCCATTCATTGGGGTTGAGTACAATACTCATTTACCCTGGGAAGGATGGGGGAGAGGCTGAGAAGGAGGAAGGGGACCTGTGTGGCCCAGAGTAGAGTGCCGGAGGCAGCAGTGAGGAGAGCACACAGCGGGTGGGGGAGCAGGAGGGGGGCAGTAACGTAAGACGGCTGAGAGACAGCTAGATTGCTTAGATATATTTATGAAGATGATGGGAGCCAGGTTTCTCACTGTCAGAGACCGGAGTTGTAAATAGAGAAAACTAGATAAAACTCTGTGGTGTTGGATTGAAATTGGAAATATGGAGATGAAATCATGGCTTTGAAGCTTTATCCATAGATATAGATGTGTATGCATGTGTGTGTGTGTATGTGCGTGTGTGTGTTTTCTAGCTCTGGCCACTGAGAGAGCCTAGGAGCTACTGCCCTCCGATCGCAAAACATATACCCAGGGCCCAGATACTGCTTTTTAAATATCCTTCTTCACTGTAAGAAGCCAGCCGTCCTTGGAAGAATGGCTACAGCACAGGCAGGGGCCAAGAAAGTACAAGACGAACCTAGAACATCTTGTTGTGCCAAAAAATAAAGAAGTTCTTGAAAAGCGATGGTTCACCAAGCTCGTAAGCCAGCTTGAAGGCACATAACACTGGCTAAATCTGCCACAACTTTAGCAACAAAATAAATAACGAATTACAACCCTTTGAATAAAACAAATCCAGGGTCCATACTGATAGGACACATAAATGAATGCATTTTTAGCTTGACAAGGAACAGAATAATTACATCATCTCAAAGTGACTATTAACAAACTACTTATGAATTACAGAGTGTAAAAAATGTAAATTTCACATCTGGAGAAGAGTCGACAGGCACTTTAATCGGGTGATCAAAATTAACCTCACTAATAAAATTGTGCACCATTTAAAAATAAATAGATAATAAAATAAAGACACATTATCCAAAAAAAAAGCACCCCACAACCAACAAACGAACAAAAATGTGCACCATTTGATAAGATACAATAAAAAGAACACTGTGTCACTCCTGCGATATTCCTACAGCATATGCATAATCTGAATCACGAGGAAATGTCAGACACAGATTAAGGAACATTCTACAAGATGACTGGCTGGTAATCCTTAAAAATGGTATGGCCACGAAAATCAAGGAAAGACTGGGGAACTACTCCTAACTGAAGGGGGACAGAAACATGGTGACTTAATGGCAATAGGAGATGACAAACTGGATCGTTTGGCTCTAAAGGGTATAGCAGCTGGAACTGCTGGCGTCACAGAACGGAGTGTCGGAGTGTCGGGGTGTCGGGATCAGAGGGCAGTGAGCTACCGGTGACGAATCTTTTCTGGTTTTGGTGGATGTGTTCCGGTTATGTAGGACTGCGTGTTGGTTGGAAGTACACACTAGCATTTAAGAGTAACAGACATCATGCTGGTGATTTCCTTGCAGCTAACAGGGAGAAGAAAAGTCCCTTGTTCTGGTCTTGTAATTTTTCTGTAACTTTGAAGTTGATTCGGAATGAAGACAATGCAGAAGCAGCAGGAGCGGAAGGGGCACTGGGCTGGTAATACTCCCCTTGCATTTGTTCTCCCTTCCTTTCTGATGCACTCTCTTTTCCTTGCTTCCCTCAGGCTTTGTCTTCTAGGCAATCTTTTCTAAGTTACTAGGTGACTCACAGAATCTACACTGGATATGAGACCTTTGGAATGTGAACTCTTAGAACAGAACGTCCAATTCGAAGCCTCTTTATTTACATATTTGTGCCAAAATAGAAATTCAAAGACATACCTTTATCCCTGGCAAGTTGCAAGCAGTAGTGTCACCATCAAAAAATCAAAACAAAACAAAACAAAAAAACAACTGAAAAATGTAGGAATGATGATTCTTATCACTTCCTCCATTTAACTTTCCTGCTTGGCCTGTGCAGAAGACATAGGGGTTTTGGAGAATGACAATGGATTGTCATTGATCTAATAATAATTTGGAAAATGTGATTTTTTTCTGTTCTCCAATCACTGAGATAACCAAAAGCAATTTGCTTTCACCTGACACAGAAGCCAGTGCATTTTAGGTATCTAACTCTGGCCTTAATCCACTCTCTAGGTCTTCGTCAAAAAGAGAACTTGATCATCTGGTTGTCCGGTTGAACACTGTTGAGTCACAATGTGATGACGTCATACTGACATGCTAGGTCAGAAGCCGCTCGCAGCTTCTGCCGTGGTCTGTAGGGAGCCAGCCACCACTCCAGCCACCCTGAGACTTCCATGCTGTGAAGGAAACAATACATACACTATTAGAGCAGAAATCTTTACTACAAATACGATTTATACCAAATATCTGTATTTATCCACCATATTCCCCAGCCAGCATGTATGCTCATGGGGCTGTAGGACTACTTTCGGCCAAGGCGCTGGGGGTGGAGTTAATGCTTGCCAATTCTGAGCTAAAGCATTCTGAGTCACTGCACGGCCCTCAGTCTCATCCTCCCCTTGCGTCACCCACCCGGAGCGTTTGTGTTCCTGATGACGTAGCTGTATGACGGAGGTCCTCATCTACGCGTCACTGCCGGGCGGCTCGGCCATGCGCAGGAAAAAACATAACGAAACCAAGGACACTTGGGTGGTGGTTTGTTAGCCACAGAATCAGGCGGTCACCCTGACTAACACATGTATATATATTATATATATATTATCCCACTGACCAAAAAAATGCTCAAAGCCAAACAATATATTTTTCCATTTACATAGGAATTTCAGTGAAAGCAACTTGTAAGAAAAGACAGTAAGGTTCATTGTACTTTACTGAAAATGAGGATAAAGTGGAATAGAAGACCTTCTGTCTTTTCTTCATCGTTTGAATGCATTTTGACAATTTCATATGTTAAGGTAATACTTGTATAATTTACTTTAAAGAACAATGTGGATGAAGAAATAATACTATAAGTAGTGTGCTAACGGGCATTTTGGGAGGTGTTGATTCCTACTGCTGAAGGTTTTTGCCAATTCACATTCCCTTCCATATGTGGTGTGAGAGTATGTGCCTTACCCCATTCTTGCTGATGTTGTTTATTCTTCATTTTTTATAATTTATAATCAAATGAATAATCAATATAATAAATAAAGTGTCTGGTTCAATTTGTGTAACTTCCATTGTTGGTAAAGGTCAAATGTTTCTTCACATTTTCATTGGCGATTTTAATGTATTGTTTGATGAGTTACACTGACATCTGTTTGCTCATTTACGTGTGGTTTCTGGTACCTCTATTACTTCATTAAAAAATGGTTTTCCTATTCTGTACTTTGTCTCTTATTTTTATATTATTTTCAAATTCAAAGGTTTTCAATTATTGCAGTAAAATTATTTTTCTGCCTTCATAAAGTCTTCTTTTCTTTGGGGCCTTAGGAAGACCTTGCCAATCCAGGGATCCAATAGGTATATCTACTCTAGTTTGGGGTGGGGGGGTATTTCTGACATATTTTTACAGTTAACATTTGATTGATCTGAAATGCGTTCTGAGTATAACATAATAAAGAAAGTTAATATGGTGCTTTCCAATCATCTCAGTTCCATTTCTTTTCCTGCTGATTCACAGTCCTGCTGCTATATAAATTATTGGGCAATCTATTCTGTTCCACTGACCTATCCTTTGATGGGTCTTGAGCCGGCACATATATTACCTTAACTTGATAATATGTCATACAGCTTATGGAGTGATTCCTTCCTCCCTGCTTCCCATACTCACACATACTCCAGTTAATCTTCTTTTCCAAAATTTCATAGCTAACACCACCCAATTGTTTTCTCAAATAAATTTTAGAATCTCGTTGTTAATATCCAAAAACAAACTTCCATGGAAATTTTGAGATTCTATTAACTATGTTTTCTATTTTTAATTTCTTCATTTCATCTTTATTTTCATGACTCTTAATTATTGGCTGGAAGTTTCTGTTGTTCTTTTTCTTCTTTCAACAGAAGATCATGAATACATTTTTAACATCTAGACTCTGCCCTTTTCAATTCATTCAGTCCTTCAAGCACATTTATAAAGCCCCTGTTACAGGTGTGGGAAAATATCGAAATGACAAGGCGTCTGCCTTACGGAGGCAGTGTGTGAGACAGACAATAATAAATAGATGAATAAAATTTGTCGTATTATTTAAGTAATAACAAACTATTTTATCATATGGTAGTCTACAATGTATTACCTTCCCTCTATTGATAATTGTTATTTCAAAATAGTCTCTGTTTTATTAAAGGCTGCAATCAAGATTCTTTAGCATATATCTTTTTGAACTTGCACAATTATCACCTTAATATAAATTTCTAGAAGTGAGATGCTAGCTTAAATGATATACACAATTTATGTTTTGATATATGTTGCCTAATTTCCTTTCATATTGTTTATGGTAATTTAGTCATCCAACAACAGACCTATTTTTCTCTGTCTTGCAAAATCTGGAGGTAGCATTTTCATCTTTGCCAGTCTGGTAAGTAAAAGAAGGATTTCGCCTCATTTCCATTGCACTTCTTTCTGCTCTAGTGGGGTAGAATATGTTTTCCTGTGTCTCTTTTTCTCTGTTGTTAAAGAGCTGTTCATGTTTTTCATCCGCTTTGCTATTAAAAGATTTTGGCTAAATATTTTCAGCTGCAAGCAACAACCCCCTTGCACCCCAGTTTAAATACGGAAAAGACTTTGAAGGAAGGATTCCAGTTGGTTTATGGGACCCGAGGGCAGGAAGGGTGTCCTGGTTTCCTGAATCTTGAACAAGCATCTCTGTCCATACCTGACAGCTGACTTCTTTCCCCTGGGTGGAAAAATGGAAGACTATTTGCCGGTGTCATGTATGGTTTTTTTTTTTTTTTTTTACTTTTCCTTAAAGATCATTCATAGTAGTTCTGGAATCTGGGAAGCAATCTGTCTGGGCCAGCAAGAATTGAGTGCATTCAGAGCATTATGTTTCTCTATGACAGCCTCTCATCTGGCATGACCTTCTTGTTCCCATCCTCACCTTCTCTCTTGATGAGACACACATACAAAATAGGAGGTGAACAGAATCAGAAAATCATAAAGCTGAGTGGAATTTTAAGATCAGGTAGCCTGTTTCCCAAATTTCCACAATAAAGGAATTTAGGCTTTAAGAGGTGAAACAGTTGGTTCAAGGTTTAATGCCAAGTGAGTGAGCAGATCCCAAACCCCAGGGCCTCTGCTTTCAAGTCTTGTGCTCCTTTCCCAAACATACCAGGACTTCTGACTACATGCAGATCAATCTATTCGAATTTTTTATTTCATAGATTGTATTTGATAAGACTGGCACAATTATCTGAATTTCTGTAACTCTTCATTATATAGAATTATATACTTAATATCATGTTCTATTTCTATTAATAAGTAGCTACCTGCATAATTTAAAATTAGAGCTTATTTACCAGCCTAAGATCTAAAAAAAAAAAAAACAAAAACCTACTATCTCTGGAAGACTGTGGGTTTTTATGTTTCTTAACCTAATTTCAAAATTGCAATCATTCCATGGCTTATACAGCTGGAATTAAAATTCACCATACAATTATTTAATTGAAATAATATCCTAAAATTTCTTGAGTGACACTTATTGCACATAAATCAATTGTCTGAATTATTCGGTTTTACTTCATCCCACAACTTTTTTGTACGTACTTGTTAACGGTTCTGCCAGCCATATGGAATGCCTACAAAGTGCTGCAGGGTATGCCACAGACAGCATCTGTAGTTTGATAGTATAAAACACGCCTAGTGATTTGGGCTCTTCAATTTCAGCAATTAAACCTCACATCAACAAAGGTGAGTTTCTTCTGAATAATTGTCATACTCCGATAATATTTAGTTCTGTGCCATAGGCAGGTAAACAGAACACCAAGTTAACTTCATAGTTGTAATTAATATATCTGCAGTTCAGGAAAAACCACTCGCACAAGACTGAGATTATACCATTTTGATTAAAGAAATATACTGACATTTTATAATATGTTTATTAAAATAAAGGCACACATTCTCATGGATTTAGATTTAAATGGTTTATTTGGATGAAAGATGAGCATTTTAAAGTTCCGTAAGCCATCTTTTTTTTTCAGTAAATCTTGTGGCTGCCACAGAAAAATCATCCAAACTGTCCCATAGGTCAGAACATTTAACAAACATCTACGGTGAACGCTCTTACTATCAAGTGTAAATCACCTTCGCATAGTGTTTTCCAATATGCAACTCACCGATGAGGTTTCAAACACCCTATTTCTATTTTGTGTTACCTCTATTTTCTACCACCTAAATGAAGAGTTGTATTTTCAAAGAATCACTTGTTTATAATTTATGAGGTTTTACTGTTGCTTCTCCACACATTGAGTGTTTGAATGCTAGTTCGAGCCTCTCACTTAAATATAAACTTAGCAACTTAGCATATATGTGGGCGTTTTAAAAAATAACCAATTGGAAATTAGGCTTCTAGTTTCTTTCACAAAAGCAGTAGGGTTTTTTTTGTGTTTCTTTGAGTTTGATGATTTTCCAGGTGTGCAAAATCGGACTCGTTCCCAGTAGGTTCCTAGGCCTTTACTTGATAGTCTGGGGTTCTACCACTGTGCAGTTGCCCGGGGACTCCGGTCAAAAAGCAGCAGAGGCTTGATAGCCCTGGTCACTCAGCTTAGCATCTTGCCATTGTGGAATTTCTCTGACCTGCTTCATGGCAGTAGGCCAATCCTCCATGTAATCTCTTTTAATGTGTACACTTTGAACAGATGGATTTACCAAGCTCTGCTCCCCGAGTGCCAAACTGAGGCCTGTCGAATCAAGTACTGTTCGCTGTTCTAGGGCACTGATACCTTCCTTGGACTGGCTAAGGGATTTCATCCCCCAGCTCACGATGTCCACGCTGAATCAATGAGAATGCTCATATATTATACAGCTGTACCAGGCTATACTGTCTTTCAAAGCACCACAAACAAATTTAAAATATCCTTTAGATGACACTAGTTCTCTTTCTCCTCACTGTGTATAAATGTGCAAACCTATAACTGAGAAGCATTTCATTACAACAGTGCCGCAAATTCAAATTACAAAAAAAAAAAAAAAATGTATGCCTGTTTAACCGTGAAAAAACAGTCACTAGTCAGAGACCTTCAGCATTTCTAGTATTTGGGGGAATATGCTTATGGAAAATGAAGTAGTAAGGATGAAATAGACTTTGCCAAGAAAGGAATTGAAATTTACACTTTCGAGATATATTTTTCATGAATTGGAATACAATAGTTTTGTTTTTGACTATTGAAAATATATTTTTCAGACTTCATTTGCTTCCTAGTCCTGTTTTGTTTTGTTTTTATCAGAAATTTAAGTTTAACCACAGTTTGTTTTCACACAGTTATTTTAGGACAGATTATGCCGTGCCATTATGAGAAGATGGAAAAAGTAGCTTAACCCTGGTACACTCTCTCTGTGGCTTTTGACGCCGAGGTGGTATTGTTGTCATCAAATACTTGTCTATAGATTTACTGGTTTAGAAACCTAATTCACATGGTTACAAAATGTCTGAAAGACGGAATGCTAATTAAATGTTTGGACAAATGTTTCAGGCCTTGCCCCACCTGAGTGAAGAGGGAGTTTTTGGAAGAGGGTGTTCCCCTTATGTAGGTAAAAATTGCTGAAGCACATAATGACTCACTCATTAGCAAACTGTTAGCAACTTATTTATAGGAATTTGCGGGCAGAGAACTTTGTAGAATTGCCCAGAAGATTCCTAGAGCAAGTAGTAAGCATTATTTTCATCTTTACTTACAAGATGGACTTAGTTATCTCCTGGCAAGAAGACTATTTTTCTCTTCGAGTAACCATTCCAACATATCAAACTGAACCATTGTGATCTCTTTGCCACTGCCTAATTAGTGGCCGAAAACAGCAAAGGAATGAAGTGTATGGAATATAGGAGCTTTGGTTTTTCTATACAGATTTCTACATTAAAATGATTGAAATTCTCAAGGCGGTATAAAATCCTGCAACTGTAACCAGTTATTTCTCCATCATCCATTTCGACCACCCAGAACACCTGCTGTTTATCTATGTATACATCACTCCCTGTGCCACACATCTTGTTAAGTGCTTTGCAAATGCTAATGTATCTAATCTTTAGAACACCTCTATAAGATAAACTCTCTTTTAATCCCCCTCTTACAGATGGAGAAACGGAGACACAACAAGGTAAGGTAACTTTCCCAAGATACCCAGTCCCTAAGGCAAAGTCTGATATTACTCAGGCCAGCTGGCTATAGAGGGTGGGCTCCAAACCCTTTTCCATGCTGTTTCTCAGGTCCCCACTTTTCCTTCTTCTGCACTTCTCTGCATTTGAGAACATCAAATTCGTTTATGAACACATGAGAACTTCTATGTCAGAGCATGGAAAAAATACTGGGGAGGGGGAAGTCACAAGATTGGAAGTCTCTGATAGAGCCAGGCAGGCTTGCAAGGACTCTCCACATCATTGAATGTTAAACAATAAAATCCCACTCAGGGTACTTTCAACCACAGCCTGTTGCTAATGTTTACTTGAGGTAATAAATGGATGCTCTAACTTTACACCTAGAAGACCTGCAGAAATCATCGTGCTGGGGCACCTGGGTGGCTCGGTCTGTTAAGTATCTGCCTTTGGCTCGGGTCATGTTCTCAGGGTCCTGGGATTGAGTCCCGCATCAGGCTCCCTGCTCACGGGGCGCCTGCTTCTCCCTCTCCTTCCTGCTCATGCTGTCTCTCTCTCTCTCACTATCTCTCTCTCTCTCAAATAAATAAATAAAACCTTAAAAAAAAAAAAAAGAAATCATCGTGCCTATGGAGATAAGTATGGTTCAGAGGAGGCTGCTATTGTCAAATACAGGACAAAGTGCTTGGGTTACATCACAGGAAGGTGGGAAAGTTGCAGACACTTTTTGCCAGGATGTATATTGCCCTAAACTTGAGACCAGAGATAAGCATAAAATAGATTAAATGTAGTAGCCATAAAATTAAGATAACAATACCAACTTCTATCTCAGAGAGATTGTCCATAGTAACTAATAAAATGATTATAAGCAAAGGAAAGGAGTTCTCTAGTAAATCTGAAAATAGATGTCTCCTGATCATAATAAAATCTGTGAGCAAAATTAATACTTGGCCATTTTAATGAGGAGCCAAAGCAAATTTTTAAAAAATATTTAACTGCAACTATTGGTTTTCTTCCTATATGCATTTCAAATAATAAGAAGAATATTGATAAATGTATTATGTTACACTGATATAGCCATATGTTCATAAACTGTGAAGGATAAAGTTTGTGATTATAACAAATGAAAATTTGGGCCTTAATCCAAAAGAAGAAATTCTTGGTAAAATGTTGACAGTCACTGGGCTAAATGAGTCCTAGAGCTCTGAAAACATGTGCGTACCTCCAGAAACGCACACTGCAAGGAGAGGCACAGGAGTGAGCGTCTGAAGCCCACTGTCTTCTACTACTGACCACGATAGGTTTAAAACCCTGCATCCTTGTCAGATGGAATCCTCACTTGAATACTTTGGTGATCCGTTAAATTTCAGAGACTCACATATGGCATTTAGACGCTTGTATGAGAGATGTGAGTTGATTAGCAACATGACAAATAGGGAAAGTGTCCTCTACAACTGAGTCTGTCAAAGCTCTTTCTTGAGGAACAGGCCACTCTGATTTTTTCATTAAAATCTCAAGCCAACTGGGACAAGAACATTTATTCTAACAGCTATTAATCATTCATAGGTGAGTAGAATTTCTAGATCCCAAAATCTAGATTTTGAAGAAAGAAAGAAGAAAGGAAGAAAGGAAGGAAGGAAGGAAGAAAGAAAAAGAAAGAAAGAAAGAAAGAAAGAAAGAAAGAAAGAAAGAAAGAAAGAAAGAAAGAAAGAAAAGGAAAGGAAAAAGTAACTTAATTTGCAAGTTTCATATGTTGGGTTATGTGAACTGAGCTACCAAGTGCTCCTAACTTTCTGATTTTTAATTCTCTTGTTAAAAAGCACTTAAAACTCGGTGGCTCAGTCAGTTAAGCAGCTGACTCTTTAATTTCGGCTCTGGTCATGATCTTAGGGCCATGAGATCAAGCCCCGCATTGGGCTTGGCGTTGAGCATGGAGCCTGCTTAAGATTCTCTCTCTCCCTTGCATTCTCACATGCTCTCTCTCTCTCTCTTAAAAAAACAAAACAAAACAAAACAAAACAAAAAACCCCAGAAAGTTAGGCAGCAGTCTTTGACAAATTTAGCTAATTTATTCAAGTATTTTTAATCACTTACTAGGTAAATGATCCACAGATGCTAGGGGGACGTGGGGAAGATAGAATCTTTGTCAGATGTAAAATTTAATGAGAGACAATATAAAATCAAAAGCTAAGTAATAACATAATATGTGTATATTAAAATACCATCAGACCAAACATAGAGATTCCAACTGTAGGGGATTTGTCTGTGCATGAAGTTTGAGAATCGTTTTTCTAAGAAAGTGAAATATGATATTTCCAGATTATATCAAATCACTGATGTGGCTTTCTGATAGTTAAAACACTTTCCTAAGTAAGTAAAGATTTATTGCCATTAAAAAGATGTATTTTCCCAGTGGTATAATTTTTCCCAATGGTAGAATTTCTGATAGGCTTGATTGGAACACAAACCAGACTAGAGTTCAATATTATGCACAGATGATTTTCATGCTAGTGGTATCTTATTCAGTGTCAGATAAATGGTCCAACAAAGAATTCGACAAAGGGGGCACCTGGGTGGCACAGTTGGTTAAGCGTCTGCCTTCAGTGCAGATCATGATCCCAGGGTCCTGGGATCGAGCCCCATATCAGGCTCCCTGCTCAGTGAGGAGCCTGCTTCTCCCTCTGCCTCTGCCACTCTATCGCTCTCTCTGTCTCTCTCAAGTAAATGAATAAAAGATCTTAAAAAAAAAAAGAATTCAACAAAGAATTGAGCGAAGGAAGATGACTTCATGGTTGTGTGAAGGGGGAAGGCATCATGATAGATATGTACCAGGAAGATTGATCTCACAGAAAAGAAAGGAGAAGACATTCCAGGTGGGGTAGAGTATAGGCCAAACCTTGAAGATGGGACTGCCTGAGGGAAGTATGCCATGGGGCATGGGACGGAGGTTAGGGAGGCATTAGGAAATAGAATTCCAGATTTGAGGAACTGCATGACATTTACAATACATAAAGCACATACACACACATGCACATATGTATGGATACTGTCTTCATTTATTTATGTCTGTAATGAAGAAACTAGACTAAATCATTGATTTGCCAATACATCAGGAATAAATAGGGAACTTGTTAAAATAATAGATTTCTAGGCCCTACTGTGTATGTGATAACTGCTGGGATGGGGTCTGGAATCTTATCTGGAAACTTAGAACTTAACGAGCTCTTTGATATTTTCAGGTTTTATGTTTGGGGAACCATAAGTAGAATGCTGGAACTGAACATTTGACACAATTTTGATGAGACTAAAAAAGGAGATTGAGGCAGGTTTATTTTAAAAAACCAAGCTAAAGAGCATGTGACTCTTGATTTTGGGGTTATGAATTCAAGCCCCACATTGGGTGTAGAGCTTACTAAAAAATAAATAAATAAACTAAAAAAAAAATAAGCCAAAGAGGTTATATATATTTTGGATCCTATAGAAAGCCAAATTCTCATAGAAATTCTATCATTCCTTACGTACAGTTTTATATAAATATATAAGGTCAGGCTGACAACTGTTTAAGATATGGGGGAAAAGAACATATAAAATTATGTTGTTTGTTTATTTTGATTATTGGAGTGGATTAATTAATATGAATATCTGTCCAACTTGTGCATTTATATATATCAATCAATGGTATTTTGTTACATGCCATCTGAAACTTTTAAAAAATTTTTATTTCAGCACATCGGGTTGTAAGCTTTTTTGAAGCCACTCAGCACATATCATCTACGTAATATTGTATATTTCCTAAAGACTTTTTGAGAGAAAGTATATATAACAACTATATCTAGTGCTTCATAAACCATATTTTCCAAAGCCAGACATGATTTTGTCAGTGAAAATGTGATTTAATGAGTGCTGTCTTCAAATGGCATTCTCAAGCGGATGTCATGGAGATATGCAAATGAAGTTAAAGACATTGTCCTCATTCTCAGGAAATTTACAATATAATAGGGGAACAAAATGCAGATGAAAAGATATAACAACACATGCAAAGATGACATGAAAACAGGTACAAATTAATGTAACACAAAACGTCAGTGCTAAGAGAAATGGAATAATGAAATGATCAGTGTGGAGTAGAACTATTCAAGTGGACTTGAAGAAGATTTTAACTGGATGTTTGAAAGAGGCACAAATATGGATCAAGAAATGAATAGTAGGAAGGATATTCTATTCAGAGAGCATGGCCAAGACCTCTGGAGAACAAAGGGTTAGAAGAAAGAGCAAGTAATTTAATATGAGTGCTTAAAGATGCAAAACTTGAGCCCAAATAAAAATGTGGTAAGTAACTCCCTTTGATTCTGTGGACCCTTATTCCTCAAATCACCTGTTTTCCAATTTATGTAGGACAAGGAGGCCTATTACCAAGGATTCCATGGAATTTTAGTTGTTTTCAGCATTCACTGAAAACAAGTGGGTAAAGGACATGGAAACAGTGATAAAGTTTTGGGAAAAACAAGAAATGGAGTTTGGCCAAAAATGAATACTTTTGAAAGTTTAATGTCTATTTACGGTATCTTAAAAATACAGCTGCTTTGCTCTTCCTCTTATAATTGGATCAGCATTGCAGTGATCAGTTCTGAAAACACAGATAGCAGTTTTAAATTAAAAAGACTATTTCAAGAAAATTTCTGGAAATTCAATGCAAAGTATGAATATCCATGTTTAAAATTAATTTTTATTTTATTATGGAAATCTACACTCGTTTAAAAATAAAATAGCATTGGAGACAGTTGAAGATTTAGTAATCTCATAGACAAAAACTCGTCCCATCCCCTTCTTTCCAATATATTTATACTATAATTTTTCAGTGAAATCAGTAGTCAGAGTTTACAGTATTGTGATTTTCCAAATATTGTTCGTTGCCAAGGGTACTACGATTACATTGGTGTTTCACATAATTCTTTTCCCTAGTTAATATTTATTTATTTATTTATTTATTTATTTTTTGAGCTGGTCTGTTATGTGCCTATCTCCTGTTTTCCCCAAAGATTCAAACAGGCCTAGCAAAAATTTTTTCCAAATTTTCTAGTACTTCAGAGAATCTGTCCTGGAGCTGTCCCCTATCCTCCTGCTCCAGTGCAGCCTGGCTGCTCTCGAGATGTGGTGCACAGCCGTCATTCTGATCATTCCATTCACAATGGCTCCCCCTCTTCAGGATTCTGCCTCTTCCATTTTCTTGGTCTATTCCCTTATTTTAGTGGAACATATACTCCAATCAATTCCCGGCGGGGGGGCGGGGGGGAGGAGATGATGAATGGGCGGTTACTTTGTGAGATCCTGAAAGTTTGCAAATATCTTTATCTTCACACTTAGCTGAGTGGGAATTTACTTTTCTTTCATTGTGAGGGGATGGCCTTATTTTCTTTAAATTTCATTTTTGCTCTTGAGGTATCTAATGCCATTCTTATCTTTTATTTCATGGCCTGTTTTACCTTCAGGAAGACTTCAGGGCTTTTTTTCCTTATTCTTGTTCTGAACGTTTATGATGATATACTATGATGTGGGTTTTCTCGATATTAGGCACTTTGCATGGAAAGAAATTCAAGTTTCATTACTTCAAGATATTTTATTCAGGGTCATTCAGAGTTTCCTGCACACATTACTTCAGAAAGTCTAGGAATAAAAGAGATGACTAAGGATCCCGTAGATCAGTTTGAACTTTCACTGAATACTGTGTTTTCAGCCCCACATCTCACCCCTGTACTCTTAAATGACAGGTCTCTTAGTCCTGAATAAAACTCTCATCTCCTGAGACAAGATATCCTCCATAATACTGGGCGCCTTCAACTGAAGAAGCTCTTCCAGGTTCTGCGTGGTGATTCGCTGCATCGGTAGCCCCCAAATGTAGTTACTTAGATGGCAACTCAGCTAGTTCTGCTACTATTCCTCTACCCAAGTTCTACCTTCCAAAAATTTATTGAAATGTCCCCTGTGCTACTGTCCCATTCTCCAATTCTTTTGTCTTCTGTTTTAATATTTTTCTGAGCTTTGAACTAATTTGAGGGTTTTGGAAGAAAGAGGAAGAGGTGGTTCATCTCTCAAGAATACAGCAAAACAATGGAAATGGCAAAAAATAGATCATCTACAATACTTACCTATTTCTTCTTGTGGTTTAAAGTTGCAGCTTTTGGATTTTTGTGTCCTTATTAGTTCCCAAGTATGAAAGATATTTTGAATCATGGAGTTATAGGACTTGAAGTGGCCTTGGAAGTTAATTTTACAGATGAGTGAGTGGCAAAAGCAGAAAGAATATTAGTGTAAGGACTCTCATTGATGACATTATACATATTAGCATACAATGTTTTACGGAGTAAACTGAAGGAATGCATGGGTCGTGATGCAGATATGATTGAGAAATTTAATTGCCTAAGCAGAATTTGAAGGCGAGTGAAATTATATACAACAAAGGACTATTAGCTTTAATGTACAAGGAGTAATTTCAAATCCATTTAGCACAAAAAAAGAACTTCACAATATAAATTCAGCAAATAACTCATAAAATGAATGCATAAATCAGGGTGAAAGCTAGACTGCTATAAAAAACAGGCCCCAAAATACAGTGGTTTAAAGAACATAGTTCATTTTTCTCTTTCATAAGAGTCACGGGTGAACATGACCAAGTGGGCCCCACAGTTTTGTTTCACACTATCACTCAGGAACCCCATTTCCTTCCATCTTGTAGTTCTGCCATCCCAAACACATCATCACAAGTTTATTCCTGCTCCACCTTAAAGACAAGGAAATAAAATATGGGAAAGCAGGGATTCAATGTCTTAAGGCCAAAATCTGTAAGTGGCCCATGTCCACGATGCTGAGAATCTAGCCACAGAGGGAGACCTAGCTGCCGGGGGGGCAGGGTAATGAGGCCTGTAGCCGAGCAGCCATGTGTCCAAGAGGGAAGGATGGATTCCTGCTGCAGAAGAAGGGAGGAAGGGATTTGGGAGGCCACTGGCTCCCTCTGACTCAATGAGATACTGCTTTTCATAATTCAAACAAATATCCCAAAATTGTAGTACTCAATGCTAGCAAATGTGAGCTGAAATGAGCACATGCACGTGTTCAGGGTGGAAGGTTATGTGGTGTAATCTTTCTGAAAAACAACTTGGTGATGCTTATCAAAATCTTTAAAAATAATTGTGTCCATTGAGCCAGTAATAGTAATCCTAGGAATTTAGAGCAATAGGGAAAAAAATCACCTCAAAGGATTCATTTAAGAATTGTTTATAATAGTGAAAAATCTGGGAAACTATGAAGAATTTTGCTAGTTACCTTCATCTAAGATTACAAGCTAATGCTTCATGTAATGTTTCTGGTCATAATTTAGCAGATGCTTTTGTGACTTCCACCTGCCAATCTGACTACCCCTTCGCTTTGAAGAAAAACTTTCAATGTAAATTCAAATCTGCTTAAACATCAGCCATTGACAGTTATCTACCTAATAATGTAGCTTAAAAATATAGAAAAAAACCCATAGAATCTCAAAGAGAAATTGCTGAGTCCACTATGGTGGAAAAATTGACTACCTCTCCTTCAAAAATCAGTTGGACTATAAAAGCTGGTGATTTTTTTACACCCCCCCAAAACTGATGATTTTAATAAGATAATTACTAAGCTTAATCTAATGTATATATAGTATTTTTTCAAACACTAATAGAACATTTGTAAAGATTGTAAACATTTGTAAACCAACTAAAATCATGCTTCATTACCCTTAGAAAACTTTTAATACTTATTTTCTTTTGATTAAATAATTATCACATGCTTAATGTTGAAAATCTGGAAACTAGAGAACAGGCATTAAAGAGAAGATGAATCACTCACACAATGTTCTAGCTTTCCAAAATGTACACATACATTACCCAAAGAATGCAAAAATCCTAACTCAAAGGGATACATGCATCCCGGTGTTAATAGCAGCATTATGTAATAGCCAAATTAGGGAAACAGCCCAAATGCCCAACAACTCTTAAATGGATAAAGAACATGTGGTCTATATATACAAAGGAATATTACTTGGCCATACAAAGAATGATATCTTGCCATTTACAATGAAGTGGATGGAGCTAGAGAGTATAATGCTAAGAAAAATAAGTCATTCAGAGAAAGACAAAGACCATGTGATTTTACTCATATGTGGAATTTAAGAAACAAAGTAAATGAGCAAAGGGGAAAAAAAGAGTGAGAGAGGCAAACCAAGAAGCAGACTCTTAACTATAGAGAACAAACTGTTGGTTAGCAGAGGGGAGGTGGGCAGGGGGATGGGTTAAGTAAGCGATGGGCATTAAGGAAGGTACTTGTGATGTACCTAGGTCCTGTAGGGCAGTGCCGAATCACTATGTTGCACACCTGAAACTAACAATACGCTGTATGTTAACTAACTGACGTTTAAATAAAAAAAAAGAAATAAAATGTACACGTACACATTGATGTATTCCCCCCTCTAAATTAGAATCATACTGTAAGTTGACAGTTCTCTAAGTGATAACATGTTATCTGTCATTAAATATTTTCTTAAATTGTGATTTTTTTAAATGTCTGCATAATAATCTATCATACGGTTGTATGGTAGCATATACTAACCATTTCTTTTTGTAGACATGAAAATATTTCTAATTTTTGTACTTTATAAATAAATAACAACATAACCTTAAAAAAAAAAATCTCAGCAAACCCAAAAGCTAATACAATTAGAAATGAAAACAAGGGGCACCTGGGTGGCTCAGTCGTGTCTGCCTTTAGCTCAGGGCGTGATCCTGGTGTTCTGGGATCGAGCCCTGCATCAGGCTCCTCTGCTGGGAGCCTGCTTCTTCCTCTCCCCTTCCCCCTGCTTGTGTTCCCTCTCACTGGCTGTCTCTCCCTCTGTCAAATAAATAAAATAAAATAAAATAAAATAAAATAAAATAAAATAAAATAGAAATGAAAACAAAAGGTAGGGTGCCTGGGTAGCATGGTGGATTAAGCTGTCAGCTCTTGATTTCTGCTCAGGTCATGATCTCAGAGTCGTGAGATTGAGCCCCACATCAGGCTCCATGCTCAGTGTGGCGGGGAGTTTGCTTGGGATTGTCTTTTTCCCTCTCCCTCTGCTCCTCCCCACCTCAAAATAAATAAGTAAATAAATCTTTAAAAAAATAAAAGGTAACCTCCCATCACAAACCAACACACACACACACACACACACACACCCCAAAAAAGGATACTTTACGTTTGGAAATTTTAAACTCACTTCTAAAAAGCAACACCTTAAATAGAATATCAAAATGAAATTCTTAACAGAGTTAAAACCACCATAGAATCAAAGGGCTTCATATTAAATATATTGGAAGGGACTTCCTGTTTGAAGATAGCAGCATAATTTTGTCATTCTTTCCTCCCTTATACATTGCTCAAAAGTAACAAGAAGGATGTGAAAGAGAAAACCCATCTTTATGAACTTAATAAACAGTAGGAACTCCAAATCACAAAACTGATAGAAAGGCTGCCAGAAGCAGTGACAATCAAACAGGGGAGGCGCTCCGGAGGAGAGGAGCCCGTGGTGCGCTCTCAGCAGGGTTGGTCCCAAAGAACTTTCTCAAAGCTGGAATGTATACTCCAAGATCCAGAATCAGATCCCTTTTCTAATAGTGGGAAGAGGGAGTATGGACGGGTGACAGGAGCACCCTTGGGCCTGATTTAGTGCCAGAAGCAGAAGAGGAACAGCTGAATGAGAGATCAGTTAATTAAGGCAATTGATCAGAAAGCAGTCTTTGCATAGCGTTACCCTTCCCACCTCTCCGTAGGCTGGCTAGGAAGGAAATGGCTATGAGAACTCAAATCTATAACTTTTGCTTACAATGAAAATGTCTTCTAGTCTGTAATATAGTCCTATATTTTCCAATACACAAATTTTCCACAAATAGTAATCCAAGAGAAACCCGTATGAAAGTATTTTAAAGTATAATGTAATATTATCAAAGTATAACCCCAAAATGCCTCTTGTATTAACATAAGTCTAAACTAACCTATTAAAAGAGGAAAAAATGTTTCAAATTTTTTTGCCCCTGAATTTGTATTTTTCACTTCGGGTCGTTCTTCAGTTGCACGTTTTTTTAAAAAGTCTTACAAAAGTAGTATACACGTACCACGCTAAGAGCTGGCGAGTGAAAGTATGTGTATGTGCTTGTGTTTGCGTGTCTTTCTGTGGATACAAAAGGTCATGCTATGTGTGAGATATGACCATTTTTATAACATTGTTTTTTTGGACACGAGTAAATCTCACTTTAGAGCCATAAATGTCTTTATGCTTGAGGAAGAAGACTTAGGTTGGTTTGACCTGAAAAGTGTCTAAAATCATATTAAAATGAGCCATTTTGTATACTCCACATTTTTACTCAATTATTTAAATCAATGAACTACCTGTTTCACAAGCCTGTAGAATTAAAGGTTGGTCAAGGGTAAAACTCTGGCAATAGCTCTTCTGGGAAGCGGTAATACAGATAGGGCAGCCACAGAAGCACCTGAGGGCATGTTGGACTTGTATGGTTGCCCTTAGTATCATGACACTGACTTTCATCATGGGAATCATCTTGGTGCATCCTTCATAATATTCTTTACCAAATCTTGAAGATTAGTTCTCATGCGTAACTGAGCTCAGTCAAATGGCCCTGACTTCTGGCCTTTAAAGAATGCCAACTTACTACTATGAAATATCAATTAAAACAAAAATTCCAAGTATTTCGGTTTTTTAAAGTTTTTATTTAAATTCCAGTTCGTTAACTTACAGTGTAATATTAGGTTCAGGTGTACGATAGAGTGATTCAGCACTTCCAGACATCACCGGGTGCTCATTACGAGTGCACTCCTTAATCCCCATCACCTGTTTAACCCATCCCCCCCACACACCTCCCCTCTGATACCATCAGTTTGTTCTCTATAGTTACGAGCCTGTTTCTTGGTTTGCCTCTCCCAGCACTCTGATCATACCAGATCTCATCTGATCTCAGAAGCTAAGCAAGGTCAGACCTGGTTAGTACTTGGATGGGAGACCAAGCCCTTCTAAAGAGGTCTGGCTACATGAAGAAATCTTGGAGAGGCTCTGAGTTAATTTGCTGTGGACATTTATTTCTTTTCCATTAAAAAGGTTGTGACAACACCATGTAGGTGGTAAAATTTGTTTTTTACTTAACGGATCACTGATCCCTCGTAAACTTTGCAAAGCCACTGCACCAGTCTACTTTTCAAAACCGGGTTCTCAAAACATCTGCATACAAATGCAAATGTGAACCTTCAAAGGAAAAACCCAACAACTACTAAATTTCATGCCCCAAATGGGTATAAGACTGAGGGAATGTAAGCTACAAATTGGAATTTGTGTCCAGGACCTATTTTATCCAGAGCTCTGTTTCATGTTGCAGTTATTTTCTTAGGAAAAGAAGTATACAGGTGCCTAGTATTAACATTCTGACCCATGTTTACATGTTAAAAAGCAATATTTCATGGTTTTCTTAAAGAATGTATAAATAGCTAGGTCATCAGTATGAACAATTTAGACATATCATGCGATTTTTTCCTGTCATTGATAAAATTTTGAGTATACTAATGAAAAACGTATACTGACTTTTTAATTAGATCAGCAGTAATTTTTTAACCTTGAAACTTACACAGTTTTCCACCCTATACTCATATTTTATATTTGTACTTTCTGGGCTTATCAAATAATGATCTTTTATCTCATGTATTTCTCACACAGTCTTCTGAGGCCCACAGAGCCCATGTTATTTTTTGCGTTACCAGTGAGCTGGGGGCGTCTCTCAGAGCTCCAGAGATCAAAGCAAGCTCCCTGAGTCCTCGGCAAGTCTTGGAGCTTTTCCCCAAGTGTTTCTCTCAATGCTCATGCACTTGCTACAGTCTATCCAGAAAGTTAATACATAGTACAAGTTCGAAACAATTCTTGGGTCCCTCGGGGAAAAGGTAGAAGCGAAGAAAAGCAAAATAAAGTATTGTTCCCGATCAAGAAGGAAATTCAGTACCGAAGAATCTTTGAAACACATACTCTCACAAACAGAATCGTTTTTACCCTTGCCATCAATGGTATCCAGGCTGCTTCTTGCTAAAAACCCACAGACTCGTGCAGGGCTGTAGCATTCCTTGGCTCTTCACTTTGTACAGAAGGGCAAGTGAAAGATCTAACCAGCAGCAAACCGGTATCTACACAGGAATATATAGGTGGCTGCTGAAATTTTCTTGCAGATATCTGAATACATATATTAAGACAGGTGTATGGATTGCACTTACAGCCCACCAAAGATTTGTTATCAGTTTGCTTATTTTTAATTCCAAGTTAACTTCAGAATGGGAAAGTAAGATTTTCCCCATATTTAACTAACAATTCTGTATTTCTTTGCTTTTGCCTCCTATATTGACTTCCTATTAAAAAAATGGCTTCAAGTTTATCATACTGTTCAAATCAGGGTAACAGGGTGTCTCTTAAGGTGAAGATTATATTAAGTGCTAGTTGAGTGAAAATTTTCAAATTTAGAGCAGCTTCTCCTATGTCTCAGGATGAGAACTGTGAGTCACATTTGGCCAGACCTTCTTTGTTTGGGGTTGAGTCATTTGAATGGCACCACTGAGTGCAATGGGACCCCCGCCTTTTGTCCTCCAGGACAGTTGTGACCAGACTCTTTGTATATTCGCTTAGTGTTTTAAGCCAAAGCTGCCTCAGTAGAACTGGTTACTAGGAAGAGGTAGATGACTCCGTGTGAAGAGGTTTCAGCTTCCTGGGAGGAAAAAAAATGGAAGTTTCAACCCCTAGTGTCCCTACTTGCCAAAATTCGGAGTTGAGGAGTCTCGCTGGTAATAGAGTACACCACAGTGACACGGACTGTGGCCCAGCTGTGGGACTGATGAAAGAATCAAGTAAAATAAATGTAGGCTGAGAAAAGCAGGATTCTGGGCCAAAGACCGGAGTTCCACAAAATGGCCAGACTTCGTCAAGAAAAACGGTCACGGGAAGAGCTTCTGGATGACATGGGCAGCTCCGCTGGACACCTTTAATCCAGCACAGTTTCTGGGCAAAGAGAGCAATGGCTGAGTGTGGGCATGTGAAATGGGGAAAGCTGTGATGTTCAAGTTCAACATGACAACCATGCCCTAAGAAGGTCTGGATCAGCAAGGACCACCCAACAGCGGTGGACCCACACCTGTTCAAACCCATGCTTAACAGTAACCATTCTATGGCAGGAAGAAGTTAAAGCAGGAGAAGACTGATTAGACACCAGTTTTTTCCTCCTTAACAGCATTTGGAAGAAGACTGATCCCTGATGGAGAAAAAGGCCTGGGAATTCTTGGACAATTCAAGAATAGAAGGAGTTGCAAAAGAAACTCTTGAATTGGCTCATAGAGACTGATTTGTTACTCACATTTAAAAATAAGAATTTTCACTTAAAATTCTCTTGGAGAAGAAAGTGCTCTTGAAAAAAGCATCTGAGATCCTGCAACACTGAGCTCACGTACTGGTTATGAATAACATGCAGAGGTAAATACCAACCACCCTCTTTCGATGTGGTATGCATACTCCAGGTCCCACACTCCAGGTCTGTTTCATTCTTGACTTTCAGCCAGAGTGACACTTGCCATTTTCATCGCAAAGTGTGCTTTTGATCATCACAAGTCCTGCTTTTTGTACCCACTCCGCTTGTTAATACCTGTCTAGCACTGGGGCCAATGAGGTCTGTCCTCATCTCTGTCCCTCAGATGGTATTTGCAATCTCAATTCCTAATACATATTTTCTAGTTCTCAGCAGCAGAACGTCTGTACTGCTTTTGCAACTTCCTCTAAAATTATTGCAAAGAAAATATTTTTAAAATTTTAAAGAAATTATGTAGTGTTTCTTCTGACACATCTATTAAAAAGATATATTTATGGTCTGGAAAAGAGTGAATATGTCAAATATGAACCCCTGTATAGCCCTGCAATAGTTAAGGCAAGACGCCTGTATGTTTGTCTAGAAATCCTCCCATGGCTGCGTATACCATTCCCGTGGCATGATTTTGTTAATCGTTGTTAGATGGCCCATGGATTGACTGCCTGGATTTCTATAGCCTCACCACGTGTCGGAGGGTCGTATTACTCCAGTTTAGTCTCCTATAATTGACTGTTGGCCAAGTCCTAAGATGGCCAATAGCTCCCGAACACGGCGCATTGTGTGTTCTACCGTAACTCCTGTGGAGGGTCAGTTGCCCAAGCACCTGCGTCACCCTAATCGGAGGACCTAGCTGAGCCTGGCTGGTTTCACGTACATGACAGGCTGCGGGATAATACTCTCCTCTTGGAGTCCTCACACCGCGCTTGGCCAAATCTCTCTGCTACCGACGTTACTGTCTGTTCCCCCTATGTCTTCATTCACTCGACAGACACTTACTGAGCATCTATCACGTGTGATGCACCAGGCTAAGCAATGAGAGTACAAGAAGGTCTGGTAGACATTGATCTTATTCATATGGCGCACACACGCAAACTTGGGGTGTGTACTTCGTGAATACACAGTTAGCTATTCTTTCTCTCTTTCTTTCTTTTTTTCCCCTTTCATTTCAGATCTTAAATGATAATTTCTCTCTTTTTCCTAAAAAATATGTTTAAAAACTTTTTTCAGATCACCAAGTTATCATGCAGAAGAATCCTGATCGTATACAAGGTCGACTCTACTGTGTCCGCATCCCTCACTTTGTTCTTGAGAAATATTGCAGGTCAACCAGTGCCATTTTATATATTTTGCCATCTAACACTAAGATTTGTATATTTATGAGTTTGGGTATAAACAGGCACAGCCTTGGAAGCCTTGAGTCTTGCTCTTTTCAACAGCCTGCTTCCATGGCAACAGAACCTATTGGATGCAAACTTGTCACCACAACTGTAGGTCCAAATAATTTCACAGAAAAGATAAAAAGGTATGTGGCAACTCTATCTTGCTCCATTTTTTACATAAAGTAATTTCTCAGAAATATGATCAGCATTTGATACAAGTGATTAAAAATTAAAAGGCCCCAAGAGAGAGAAAAAGTCTATTCATAATAAGAATTTTGAAAGCTTAATGAAAGGTGAAAGAAAACATTTTTTGCACAGTGAGCAATAGATATGAAGTTTAAAATGCTAAGATTTAGATCATCATTAGGAGACGAAAATGTTCATCCATAAGAGTTTGTATTTTGAGGCCCATGACGACCGAAAAAAGTTTATCTGTTCAAGTTGAAGTAATCCTGTATTTATAGTGTCATTTATTACTTGGACCAGAAAATCAAACATGAGAGCAAATACTTCATTATGTTTTTTGAACTTTGAATTTCAGAACACTTTTTCCAAAACCATTGTACTAACTTACTGACAGCAAGCGAAGGCAAATTATTTGGCCAATGTACCCCCTTCAGAAATAAGGATAGAATAATTTCTGTAAAGAAGAAGAGACACAGTCTTATCACTTGACATTCAATTTTTTAAATTTATTTGTAGGGGTGCCTGGGTGGCACAGTTGTTAAGCGTCTGCCTTCGGCTCAGGGCGTGATCCCGGCGTTCTGGGATCGAGCCCCACATCAGGCTCCTCAGCTAGGAGCCTGCTTCTTCCTCTCCCACTCCCCCTGCTTGTGTTCCCTCTCTCTCTGGCTGTCTCTCTCTCTGTCAAATAAATAAATAAAATCTTTTTTAAAAAATTTAAAAAAATAAAAAATAAATTTATTTATAATTAAAGTAGAAATTAAATATATAGGCAATCAACATCTAATATTGTCCGATGTCTATAATATACATACATATATGCAAATTGGTAAATTGTTTCTTATTCTGAAAAATTTGCATTCATTTTATGGAGCCTTTAGGACTCTATTTTTTGTTTTGTGACTTTCAAAATATATGAACAAATTTTAAGGAGTTTAAGTAAGTCCGTAATAAACAATGATTTAACATTTATTGTGTATGGGGTGCAAAGCAGGGGAAGGTGCAAAGACAGAAGAGAAAGCTACTCTCATCTCTTACTTGCCTGTTTGAGGAGATGCCCTAACATAAAAATGAGGACGTAAATAAGGGATAATGAATATAGAGTGAATTGGTAGATTTTAGGATTAAAATTAGAGTATCGGGACTTAAGTTTACACCATGAGAACCAAAATTGCAGTACTTTTAAATTCTGCCCCGGCAGCCTAGTTCATGGTAAAGAGCTTTTAGTGGCAGAAAAATCTGTTTGTATTCCTGTACTTTTTTTTAAATAAACGTCTTCCCCCATCAGGATATTAACTCCAGAAGCACAGAGACTGTGTCTGCATCTACCTGCCCTAATACCTGGAGGAGGGTAAACATTCCATAAGTAACTGTAGACGGGCTGAGGAGAACAATCCAAGTGCAAGACCGACTTTTCTGTTACATTTCTGTTAAATTGTAATTTGAGAATTTTTAAAACTTTCACTTTGAAATCATACTAGATTTACAAAAAAGTTGTGAAAGTAGGACAAAGAATTCCCATCCACCTTTTACCCATATTTTGTAAATGTTATCTTATATAACTGGAGCACTGTCATCAAACTCAAGAAATTAATGTTAAAAATTAGCTTTAATATTAGGTAAGACTATAGAACTCATTCAAATATTGTTAATTTACCCACAGGTTTTCTTTTTCTCCTTGAGGATCTAAGCCACCATTACATGATGCATTTAGCTGTCATGTCACTTTACTCTCCCACAGTCTGGAACAGTTCCTTAGTCTGTCTTTGTCTTTCATGACTTTTTTTTTTTTAAAGATTTTATTTATTTATTCGACAGAGATAGAGACAGCCAGTGAGAGAGGGAACACAAGCAGGGGGAGTGGGAGAGGAAGAAGCAGGCTTATAGCAGAGGAGCCTGATGTGGGGCTCGATCCCATAACGCTGGGATCATGCCCTGAGCCGAAGGCAGACGCTTAATGACTGCGCCACCCAGGCGCCCCTGTCTTTCATGACCTTGACACTTGTAAGAATGCTAGCCAGTTGTTTCTTAGGACGTTGCTCAATTGGGACTTCCCTGGTGTTTTCTCATGGTTAAATTCATTGGTAATAATACCACTGGAATGATGTTGGGTCCTTCTCAGTGCATCATATCAGGAGGCATATGGTATCAGGGCACCTGGGTGGCTCAGTCATTAAGCGTCTGCCTTTGGCTTAGGGTGTGATCCCAGCGTTGTGGGATCGAGCCCCACATCAGGCTCCTCCACTTGGAGCCTTCTTCTTGCTCTCCCACTCCCCCTGCTTGTGTTCCCTCTCTCACTGGCTGTCTCTCTCTCTCTCTGTGTCAAATAAATAAAATAAAATCTTAAAAAAAAATAGGAGGCATATGATATCAACTTGTCCCATCATGGATGACATTAATTTTGATTGTGTGCTAACGATAAAAAACAGCTACTCTTAAATCTTATTCTAGCAGCATTGGAGAGTCTTACCTATGTCTAGAGACATGCTCTAATTAATTTTTCAGATCCCTCCATAAACCTTCGAAGTCCTGTGTTTGGTGTCAGGGAATACCAGAAATTTAAAAAAAGGCATCGTGTTTGCCATTGGATGATAGACTCATAAGTATTTAAACAAGCTGTGAAGAATACAATGCCAAATATCTGAGATGATACAGGAGTGAAAAAAGAAAGTATTTGTGCCCTGATTGGAAAAATGATCAAGGAACACACCACAAAAGTGGTGAGAACTTAAGAAGGGACTTGAAGGAAAAATAAACTTTTCCCTGGTGGTGGAGAGAATAGGAGTTGGTGGACTTTGGTAAGCAAGAACCAAGCAAGGTAATCATGAAAACGTTTGCAGTAATCAAAGACTAACGAGAGGTTTGATGCAGCAGGTGCATGCGGAAGAGTGACTAAAAGTAGGTAGAATGGGGGGCGCCTGGGTGGCTGAGCGGTTAAGCGTCTGCCTTTGGCTCAGGGCATGATCCCGGCGTTATGGGATGGAGCCCCACATCAGGATCCTCCGCTATAAGTCTGCTTCTTCCTCTCCCACTCCCCCTGCTTGTGTTCCCTCTCTCGCTGGCTGTCTCTATCTCTGTCAAATAAATAAATAAAAAATCTTAAAAAAAAAAAAAAAGTAGGTAGAGTGAAGCCGGGAGGACTTTCATGCTCTAATTACAAGTTTGGAGCCTACCACATAGATGTTTGATGGACCTTGGAAAAGGTTTTCATGGTAGGAGAATAAAGTTTTAGGGGTGTTCATAGTTGTTTTTAAGAAAGGCAACCATGTTGGCAATGGAGAAAACAGTCTACAGTGGAGACAATCGGGTGTTCAAGAATTTTTGAAATGTGGACCAATCGTAGTAGTCCAGGTAAACGACAAAGAGGTCCTGACCTGGAAAAGAGGCACCTAGAATGAAAGGCAAACTATAAATCCATGAATTTTCAAGGGGGAGTTGCTGCTCCATTAAGAATCATCTCAGTCCCTGAAATTGGATTAATTGGATAAATTGGTGCCAAGAACTAACAGAATCTGAAGGAAGTTGAAAATGTAAGAAAGAATAAAAAGTAACACTATTGGAATTGAGTTGCCATTAACGAGTACCGTTCAAATATAGGCTCCCTGCAGGTAGAGCTGAGTTTTTCTTCACTGACATGGTGATAGTGATCGACTCCTGCATCAACCACATTACGTACAAAGGTGAGCAAAGGAGTCCTTCTCTGTAAATGGTCAGAAGGAGTCATGTGCTGGCGATAATATCCAGAAGCATCTATTCCTTTCTAACAAATTTCTTTTATTGAATAAACTATTACCAACTGAAATAATTCATTCAAGATAATTGTAGTTATTCTTGTCATTATTAATAAATAAGGAAACTCTGTGCTTTAATTGCATATTAACTTCCTAATAGTTAATGGATGCATAGCCATTTTAGTCATTCAAAAGATGAATTAGCAGCAAAAAGACACAATCCATTCTGTTTTATGATATTCTGGTACTGCTTGTGTTATTTTCACCCAAATAATGTGGAAAATAATATTATTTGAGAGAGAGTAGAGAATCTGTCCTGCTAGCCTTGAGAAGTAAACTATCCGTTGTGAGGGGGCCTAAAGAAAGGGCCAGAGGGCCAAGAACTGTGGGGAGCCTCTAGGATGAAAGCAGCCCCAGTCAACAGTGTGAAAACAGAGAAGTCAGTCCCACAGGCACAAGGAGAAGAATCCTGTCAACAACCTGAGGGAGCTTGGAGTGGATCTTCGCTTAGTCAGCCTCTGGTAAGACTACAGCTCTGGTCAGCAATGGATTCCAGCTCGGGGAGACCCTGGAGCAGAGGCTTCAGCTGTGCTATACCTGGACAACCCGTGGAAACTATGAAATAAGAGATAGGTATCATTTTAAACTATCAGCCTGTCATAATTCGTAATGCAGTATAGAAAATTGATACCTGGAATTACAATGCTGCTGTAACAAATACCTAAAACAGCAGAGTGCCTTTGGAACTGGGCAGCCATGTCTTTGTAAACTGGAGGAAGGGTGAATCTGTGTTATGTAGTGGTTAGATATTTAGTGATAATGTCTCTGCGGTTATATGGAAAACAGGCCTTATAAATAGTGAATTTGGTTACATAGTGAGGGAGACTTTCCAACGGAGTGTTGAAGATGTTAGCTGGTTTCTTCTTACTGCTCGTAGTAAAATGTAAGAGGAAAGAGATAGAATGAAGAAAGAAGTTTGAACAAAAAGGAGCCAGATTTGGATGATTTGGGAAATTCTGAACCTCTCCAGATTGCAAAAGATGTTAAAATTTTCACCATCAGGAAAACATGTTCTAGGAAAAAAGCTAGGGTTTCTGACTCCCCAACCTTTTGCTGAAAACCTCAGATCAAAAAATCAGAGTATTCAGTCGTGCAAAAGCCTGTTTCAAGAAATTACAGATGTCCCATACAGACCCTCTCCTTCTGACCTTACAGTCTCTAGGAAGCTTAAGGTCATTGTCCCTTAGCCATAGACATAGGAAGTAGAGAAAAGATTATCTGGAAAAGATCTGTAGATAAGACCTGTGTTTTATGGACAGAACCCCTTTAAGATCCAGAGAAGACCCACTAAGTTCTTGAGAAAAGTATTTCAGCAGAAACACTTCCAGCTTAGACCAAAAGGGTTAGAGAGACTGCCCAAATCCTACAGCCACAGACTAGGATGGTAAAACAACTCAGCTACAAACATGTGTGACCTGTCATGAAAAAAGAACTATTCAAAGAGCAGGACCAAGAAACCGGAGGATGAGGCCAAGAACCAAGGAGGTCTGGAAACCCACACCTCGAAGCCAAATGAAGGAACTCTGGCTGGAGTTTGGCCAGCTGGATTTCAGTCCTGCTTCGACCAATGACTCCTTTTTACCTCCACTTCCCTTTTTTTTGAACTAGAATGTCTTCAGCTGTTAACTTATGCTCACGCCACCATTGTATGTTTGGAGTTCCCAAGGCTGATAACTATCTTTAGTTTCACAGCCCCACAGCTGGAGAAGAATTGTGCCCCAGGAACTGTACTAAATGGGTCACACTTGGGAACCTCAGTCATACCTGCACCCAATTTCTCTGGACTTCGAGCTGAAGACATAATGGGATGAGATTCTCAAGAAAGCTGGGAGAGAGTGAATGTATTTTAAATGTGAAAGGGACGTGAATTATTGGAAGTCAGGGGGCCAATTATAGCAGAGACCCAAGGGGCCCCCATGTTGACATCCTGTAAATCCCCTCTCCTTGAATGTGAGTGCTTGCTTCTAACCAATAGGATATGACAGAGGTTTTGGGAAAAAAGAGAAAAATCACTTTCAGATTTCATCTATGTGCTTGATAAAGCAAGTCTAAGAAAAAAAAATTCACTTCTGAAAACTCCCCTATTCATTTGCTACTGATTTTGCCTTCATTGAAACCCTCTAATTTTCTCTAAGTAATAGAGCCTATGTTCTTTATTTTTTTATATTCTTGTCTTCACTTTCAATGGTAGCCCCAAACTCTCTTTAATAGGAACAGGGTTGTGTAATCTTTTGTTAACATATATATGTCAACCTAGAAAATTCCTATGTGGGAAGGTATCTACAGACTCAATTCAGTAAAGAAGACCATGCAGCTATTGCTCTGCATACAGTCATGCCATGCCAGAGAGCATCAAAATATGGTAGACAGTCTACCCAATCCCATCTCATCTCTTCTTTCTTCCTTAAGCTAATAGAAAATCAGCGCAAAGATCTTCTTTGTGTTTTTAACTGAACATGTGTTCGGCTATACCCTTCATCTTATTGCTTACTTTCTGTTTTGTATTCAAGTACAGTCCATCAATTTTGCATCTTTTTTCCCTGACTTCCTTACAAGCATTCAGGCCCAGGCCCTGGGCTGACTTGAACTCACCAATAATCTGAAAAAGAGAAAAACTGACCTTTTTCAAAAAAGGCATAGTTAAGGGACACAAAGACCCCACACATCTGTACAAAGCAAATCCCTGGATTCATTATATAATAAATTGATTATAGCAAGGAGAACACATTTTCCTTTGGTTTCCAGTGGATTCTAAAAATCCCATTCTAGAGCTTCTTTCATTGGAATAAGATGTTAGAAAAGGCAACCTTTGATTGACCCCTTTTTTTTGTTTCTCTTGTGACATTTTTCACCTTTTTTTTTATCTTTTGTCTTCTTCCTTTTCAAGGGTTTCATCCATCCTCCTTTATTCCTCATTCAAAGATTTCTTTGCAAAGTACAAATAATAGCAACTTGATACACCTAATTCACCCAACTTTCCTATTCCAGAACCCAAATCTGTTCCTGCTTTTTAAACAGGCCTAAATTCCTTATGTGAAATAAAGCACAATCCCCAGATGCAACATTCTGGAACTCCCACAACGGTTTAGTAATCTTATGCAGATCTGATTTCCACCACTATTTTAGGAGCAAACCAGAAAGCTAAAGTAAAAACCAATAATTGGGGGCGCCTGGGTGGCACAGTGGTTGGGCGTCTGCCTTCAGCTCAGGGCGTGATCCCGGCGTTATGGGATCGAGCCCCACATCAGGCTCCTCTGCTGTAAGCCTGCTTCTTCCTCTCCCACTCCCCCTGCTTGTGTTCCCTCTCTCGCTGCTGTCTCTATCTCTGTCGAATGAATAAATAAAATCTTAAAAAAAAAAAAAACCAATAATTATTACTAAGCACCACTATAAGATCTTTATTTATATAATTTGCATACTTGAAGCATTTGTAGTGAACATAATATTTAAGTAATAAGTGACCAAAAAAATGAACTCTGTCAAAATCAGGTATATCAACAATCCCAGATATTTTGATATTCTATTGCTATTATTTCAGATATCTCAAAATAGCTTTTATCAACATCACTCTGAAATAATGATAGTTATTAGATCTACCAATAGATCTGACTATGTAGGATGTTAACAAGGAAGCACACAAAATGCTATAACAAATATTTTAATAATTGTATTTCGATGTAATAATTTTCCACTGTAATCTTGTTTATTTTTTCTTTATGCATAAATGCATTCTTATGCATTATTCTGGAAGAGGTGGCTTCTCTTCACTGCCAAAGAAGGTGCTATTATCTGAACGTTTGTGTCCCGCCAAGGCAAATGTCGAAATCCTATTGCCCAGTGTGATAGTATCAGGAGGTAGGACCTTTGGCAGGCAATTAGGTTATGTGGGTGGAGCCCTCATGAATGGGATTAGTGCCTTTATAAAAGAGACCCACAGAGAGAGATCCCTTGGCCTTTCCACAATGTGAGAATAAAATGGGAAGTCTGCAACCCAAGAGAGTCCTCACCAAAATCACATTGGCACCCTGATCTTTTTTTTTTTTTTTTTTTTAAGATTTATGTATTTGTTTGAGTGGGGACAGTCAGAGGGAAAGAGAATCTCAGACTCCCTGCAGAGTGCAGAGCCCCACGCGGGGTTGCCAATGTGGTTTGGTTGTGAATATATATAGCTCTTCATGAAAAAGCAGTCCTTTTTTTTTTTTTTTTAAAGTAGGCTCCACACCTAGCACAGAACCCCACAAGGGGCTCGATCTCATGAGTCTGAGACCATGACCTGAGAGAAATCAAGCTCCAGCTGCTTGAACGGCTGAGCCACCCAGGTGCCCGGGCACCCTGATCTTTGACTTTCAACCTTCAGAACTGTGAGAAATAAATTTCTGTTCTTTATAGGCTACCCAGGCCATGGTATTCTGTTACAGCAGCCCAAAGAGACAGAAGGGGTCCATGGCACACACAAATACATTAAAGACTCTCTGATAAAATACCAGGTATGAAATTAAAAGAGGAAAAATGTTATTTTTATGATCAGTTGATAAATTCATAAAAATGTAAAGCTCTTCAGATTTTTTGTTTTATCTTGTGTAAGTTTTGGTAAGTTGTATTTTTCAAAAACTCTATCCTCGTCATCTAAGTTGTTAGATGAATTGGCATAAAGTTGTCCATATATTCTCTTATTTTCCTCTTAATGTCTTTATAAGATCTGTAGTGATATTCCCTCTTTATTCCTGATATACATATAATTTATGCTCCCTCTCTTTAATAGTGGGAACTTATCCATTTTGTTGATCTTTTAACGTTGTTACATTTCTCAATTGTTTCTCTACTTTCATTGATATTATATCTTTCTTCATATGAACACTTTCTTTTTTTTTTTAAGATTTTATTTATTTATCCGACAGAGATAGAGACAGCCAGCAAGAGAGGGAACACAAGCAGGGGGAGTGGGAGAGGAAGAAGCAGGCTCACAGTGGAGGAGCCTGATGTGGGGCTCAATCCCATAACGCTGGGATCACGCCCTGAGCCGAAGGCAGACGCCCACCCACTGTGCCACCCAGGCGCCCCCATATGAACACTTTCAATCTATAAATTTCCCCTTAAGCACTGTTAGCTGCATTGCACAATTTTTGTAACTTTGTGTTTTCATTATTAGTTTAAAATAGTTTCTAAATTCATTGATGAGTTCTTCTTTCACTGGTTATCTATATCAAAAAGACAAGAAATAACAAGTATTAGCAAGGATGTGGAGAAAAGGGAATGAATTCCTGTGCACTATTGGTGGAAACATGAATTGGTGTAGCCACCATGGAAAACATTAGGAAGTGTCCTTAAAAAATGAAAAATAAAATACCATATGATCCAGCAACTCTACTTCTGGGATTTTACCCCCCAAAATGAAAACACTCACTTGAAAAAATGTCTGCACCCCAGGTTCACTGCACCATTATTTACAATACCCAAGACATGGAAACAGGTGTCCATTGCTGGATGAATGAGTAAAGAAATTATGATACATATATATTTTTTTCTAACCAGTTTAATGAAAAAGAATTATTAGGAATTAACATTTCGCTTCATGTTAAATAATGTATTGAATTATTTTATATTTTAAAACCATTATTTGATCTCTAATATGTTAAGCATTTCATTTCTACTTCATTGCTTTGAAGTTGGTGCATGCATGGTATCTGATGAATGAAATATTAATAATATTAACACGTTTATTACCTAATGTTTCAAATATTCCTCTAAGTGCCTTTTATATATTATCTCACTGAATTTTCACATCAACATACAACTTAAGCAGTATTTTTATACACAAGTAATTCTCATTTTACAAATGAGTAAACTGAGACCCAAGGAGTTTAAGTAACGTATACAAGTTACACACATAGTATATGGTGGAATGAAAGAGCCCATACATAAAACTCTGATGCTGTACTGCTTCTTAAAAATACCAGTCTTTGTCTCTGGCACTAGCTTGGATCATTACCACAGAAAGAGTGTTAACTTACATAGTAACATTTGTTTAATTTTGCCTAATTTTTAATGTAGTGTGTGAAATTAATAGCAAATAAATAGAAGTGAATAGACATTGTAATTATAGACTTTTATTAAATAGAATAGCTTAATTTCAGAATCAAAGTCTATTTCATAATTTGTGATCTTTTCAGTACATATGATTGACATACCGGAAATTCTTTAATGCTTAAAGAACTCGTACATTCTCCTTTTTTGTTGTTTCTTATCTGCAAGGCAAGAAGGCAAGAAATTAGATTCAATCTGATTAGTGCATACTCTGCAAATAGTTACATTATTTTTTATGTTATAATCTTAACTTTCATCATTGAAAAAAAAATCCTTTTTCTCCTTCCCTCCCCTCCATGTCTCTATCTCAGCTGTTTGCTCTTATCATAAACATGACATGCTGTAAGACATGAACAAGTGTGTACTTAAGCAAAATAGTTATTTCCTTAACTTGACTCACGAAGGCACCCTAGAGATTAATACTCTTTTAGTGATTTCACAGGTCTCTTGTGCATGTGAATTTCCATGAGATTCTATTCAACTGGGGTAACTTAGAAGAAAGAACAATGTTCCTCTATGCAAGGTGGGTTTTGCATTGTCCCACACATAGCCTGCTGATGGCCGTGGGATGGCAAAGTCATCTTCATTAGACGGAATTTAATAGTGAATCAAAGTTCTTGTGGAGAATAGACTGATCTAAACTTTAGCCTCCCTTGGGTCCTGCTGAAAGATTAGAGGGAAAGAGTAGGGCCTTAGTAAGTTGAATGTATCAGATTGTTTTTCACTAATAGTTCTCTTGTAAAACTCTGAAAACCGCCCAGTTTAACCCTTAAAAAAAGGAGAAAGCAAAAAGAGTGGGAAAGGGGAGGGGAAAAACTCGGGGAGCATACCACAGGCATTGATTCCATTGATTTTGGGGATGTTCTGTTATCCCAGGAGCAAGTTCCACGGTTTGGAGTATGGGCGAATGACCAAAATTTGTCCATCAAAAGTAAAAGAGTTTTCTTGCTACATATAATAGCCCATGCCAAATGTCACAATTCTATAATTTAATAAAGAGGTTACAAAATGTAATTACCTTTTAGTTTTGTTCTGTGATGGGAGATTCTAAGTCTTAATTCAAGAATGCAGTTCTTTGATAAAATCTTTTCATAAGTGTTCTGAATCCAGGAAGAGTTAAAGATAGATGAGAAAAGAGAAGCAGCACCGGTAAAATGTATCGACCAGCACCTGGAGAGCAGGATCGGACATAGTTAACAAGAAAAAAGGAAGGAGAGACAACTGTGTTAGGTGATCTTTAGTTTAAAGAAATCTCTGTTGGGCAACTGGGCATTTTGCTCCTTGCTTTTTATTTCCAACTTCCTTTCAAAGAATTCGTTAAGTGAAAAGAGAGATGATGGCAGCTCAGTATATCAAAGCTCAGTTATCAGTTGGCTTATTCTAGTATCTTTAGTCTTTTGTGGATGCCTTATGATGTGTTGTGTAGTGACACTGGAAAGCCAATCTTATACCAGTGATTGCCACATAAACATTAAGGAGGCTGAAAAAAAAAATCACAAAATAGAAATAGTTGCTCTCTCGGGTATAAAGTGACACTGATAAGAATTAATGTATCCAAAAAGATTTGGGTAAGTTTCTTTTTTCTTTTTTTGGAGGGGGGAGGTGCAAAAGAGATTGACTTCTTTTTCAGCAGGGTGAGAAGGAAGGTCTGAGAGAAAGAAAAAGGCATAACGGAGACTGTTTCATTGTCATTCCATTATTGGCTGTGAGCAGGTTTTCCTGATTATTGGCCAATATAATTAAAAAGCTTACTACAACTACAAAGAAATCTGTTTCCTCTTATATAACATCTTTATTTTTTTAAAAATTCACAGGAACTATTAAAATTAAACTTTAAAATCAAAGTAGGCCTTCTGGGGGATAAATGTACTTTTGCTGATTCTGTAATAGGAAGGCTTTAAAAACTCTTGAAAGATGGCATACTCGTCAGGAGGAGACACTCTCACTGAGATCATGAAGAGAATTAAATAAAGGTACTATTCTCAGGGTCGCATGTAGGATTAAAGGAACTAGTAATAGATGGTGAGTCAGCCAGGAACTAGCAACAGCAGGAACCCATTCCCACCATAAGGCTATTGGGCTAGTGGAAGAAGCAGTGTTTCCAGACCAAGTGAGAATTCATCTGTGTGAGAGGGACACAGCCACAGAGCCAAAGCCAGAGGGGAGGGAAGAAATAACCTGATCTTCTCCTCCCGTCCACTTATTTTCTTCTGTGTCTCTGGTAGCCAAACCCCTCCAGAAGCCAGAATGAGCTCAGTGCCACCATCTTTGAGAACAAGAACCTCCTCTCTCACGGGCCTAGGGCACAGATCAAAGCAAAGACAAAAAAAAAATTGATGGTGCAGTTTGCAGTTGCATGACCGACTGAGATATTGAAAGAAAAATCACTATAGGAGAAGCAAGAAAGCCAAGAGAGCCTGAAGTGCAGTCTTCAATGCATGGGAAGTCCATGTCCTGTGGCTAAGACTTTATTCCTGACTACAGCTCCAGTAATGATCTTTCAGCTGTGATGGATTACAGGATTCATGCAACACACCTCTAGGGAAAAATGTTTTTGGAAGAAAATGTGAAAAACAAAAACAGAAACAAAAACCCCCCAACAGGTTGAGAAGATTTTCTTCAGGATGACTTTATCTGTAACAATGACAGGTATAGGGGTGCCTGGGTAGCGCAGTCGTTAGGCGTCTGCCTTCGGCTCAGGGCGTGATCCCGGAGTTCCAGGATCGAGTCCCACATCGAGTCCCACATCGGGCTCCTCCGCTGGGAGCCTGCTTCTTCCTCTCCTACTCCCCTGCTGTGTTCCCTCTCTCCTGGCTGTCTCTCTGTCAAATAAATAAATAAAAATCTTTAAAAAAATGACAGGTATAATCTGTTTTATTCTAGTTAACCACACTAATCCTTATTTTCATTTTGGGTTATCTATACAGTAGTGTCTTTATTTTAGTGTACCTGCATGAGGTAGTATGACGTGTTTTCTTCAAGACCACTTTGATCGACTCCTTGGAATGTTTTAACAACGAGCAGCATTGTATACTGATTTTAGTTTGAAAATCTCTAACAGGGAAGAACACCGCAATGACATTAACATTTATGAGAGAGGTTCCTCAGGAGATAGAAAACACATCATGCATTATAATATTTTAGAGCTGAAAAGAACTTTTAAAGATCTAACTTAAAACTTCTATTTTCCAGGTGAATACAGAAGTCTTGACATAGTTGTAGTCTCCCCTTAGTCACCTATTGCTAGTTTTCAGCAAAGTCAAGATCAGAACCCAAGCTTCCTGACTCCTCCCCCCCAACTGTTTTACCCACTTTCCCATAGTGTAGTTCCTATGACATCATAGCACCAATTTGTTTCAAGGAAATATAAATTACTTCCTGAAACTGCCTGTACAAAAATGTATCGAAAAGATGTACCTACCACCTTAATATTTCTCAACCAAGATCTGAAGACACCATATGAGTAAGAAGCGGTGTCCTTGTGGATTGCCAGAAGCTCTGAGAGCTGCCTGTACTCATCGTCTCTCTGTGAACCTCGGTTCTATCATAACCCCATTAGCCAACTGAGCATTCAGAGACAAGCTCCGTTGCCCTCAGGTTTTCTTCAACAAATTGAATTCATTATTTTGCAAGACCTATCAATGAAAGAGTTATACCTTGCAGTGTTTCAACTTCATGAAAGAAACTGTCAGAGCCCACAGAGAATTTCCTGGACACAAATCAATTTATTTGACCTTTGGTTCTGTCATATCCTTTCTCTATCACACTGTTATTATTTAATCTGATCATTTGCTACTCCTATTTCCTCTATAATGTCTGTCATTTTTAATCTATGCTGTCTTGCTTTATTATACTTCCCTGTAGTAAGTAAAAAAGAGGGCCCAGCCTTACAGGCAGGTGTGTGCTTGCTGGGTGCTTACAGATAGGTCACTGAAAGTCCATGCAAATTAGGGTACGTCATGGAGTAGCAGCTGTGTTGGAGAAGAGAACTGTAAATGACTTGGTTTGAATGATGGCTGTGCTTTACTCCTGCAGTTCACCTAATGAGTCATGTGCTGCCATCTGAACTCTACAGAAATGGTCATGGAAACCTCTTGTCTGATGTCGCACTAGAGGGGGCATTGAACTTTTTAAGACGAGAAAATCACTAAGTGTTCCACCTCCATTTCTCCCAAAATAAAGATTTGAAAATTTTATAAATAAAATAATTATTCAAGTAACATAGGAATTTAAGTTATTTGGCCTCTGGCAATAAGAGCTTAGGAAAGTTTTAGTCTGTTACTATAAGAGATTATGAAAGTAAAATAAATTAGTATGTATTAAGGCAGGCAGTATTTGACATGAATTTTTCAAAAATAAAATCCCTGCAGTCAAAATAATATTACATTTTTGGGGGCGCCTGAGTGGCTCAGTCAGTCAAGCGTCTGACTTCAGCTCAGGTCATGATCTCAGGGTCCTGGGATCGAGCCTCCCCTCCTGGGCGGGGGGCTCTACACTCAGCGGGGAGTCTGCTTGTCCCTCTGCCCCTCCTCCTGCTCATGCTCTCTCGCGCACACTCTCTCTCAAATAAATAAATAAAATCTCTAAAAAAAAATAGTACTATATTTTTTAAAAATACCATCATAGATTTTAAGGAGTGAAATAGACATCTATCTTTCTAGAATATCTTAACTTCTTGCTTTTTAAAAAGTAGTTTGGAAAATCTGTGGCTCTCAACTGTTAATCTATGGACTAGGACTAATTTATGGCAAAGACTTAGTCAATATTGAAAAGAGAAAATAATATTAAGGACAAAGTAAAGAGTGTGTGAGTGAGTGAGAGAGAGAGAGATGTTTGTAAAATGCGAACCTTCCTTTCCTGGGGGAAGACCCTACTTTCCTCTGGGATTTTGCCATTTCCAGTCTAGGTGAGTTAAACCATTATGGTAATAGATGGTAGCTGATTTTTAAAATGTCCTTACTTAACAGAAAATATTTGGCAAACCCATGTCCATACTCTTCTCCACTTCCTTTTTGTAAATTGAAAACTGTTTACTATCTATGAAATGTACGCACCTAAGAAGGTTCTTATAATAAAGCCCTGTGATGCTGAAGCTGGTTAACCCTCCAGAAGTGCCAAAGTTAGCTGACCTATTCTTATTCTCGTTCTTTGCAACGGTTGTCGCCAACTCTAAAAACCACAGACAACTACAGGGTATCAGTCCCCAGCAATCTGAAAGTGGATTAGAAATTTTGGATCCTGTTAAAAAATACTCATACCTGGTTGGATTTTCATTGTTGTTCTCACTCTGATCTCGTTACCTTTATTAACTTTCTCCTTACTACTCAACATGCCTTCTCAGCTGTCTTTTCTATCAAATACTGGCATTGGAATTTTCCAAATGATTCCAAGTCAGCACACACTGCTTATATTTATATTACCCAATGGACCAATACTTAAAAATTTTGAACAGTCATCTCCAAACCTACCGCATTGGAGAACTGAAATTGCCAGCAAAGGCTACCAGCTCAGGGAAGCTGGTGGTATGAGATAAGAAAGTGGCTTTACTAATCATTAGGGGGCAAAAGCACTGAGGCTCCTATATAAAGAATTTTCTCCAATTTCCCTACTATGCTGGGACAAAATATCCTTGAGTCTCTTCACATAGAGATTTATTTCCAGAAAATTATTGAGAAGAGTAAGTAGCTCCAGGCATGGTTTGCCTCTGCTCTACCCATCGGTGATGGACCCTGACTGTCTGTCTCCTGGGGCCTGACCCTGAGGAGTGAAAGCTGTGGATTGCCTTAATTCTTTGGGCTAAAAGCTCCTACAAGTAACTTCTGTACCCCTTCTGAGTCCTTGGAGAGCCTACACCATGCCAGGACTAAGGTGAGGCGAATGAGGAGGCACTCACTCGTAAGCCCCTGCAAGTTTGGGGGTGGGGGAGATGCCCTCTGAGCCTGCGCCCTTAGGCTTTGCCCTTCGGAGGTGCTCATCCTCATCCTGGGCATCAACCCACACATTAATGGACTTGAGATTTGATAGCAAAACCCCAAACAACAGCATGGTGTGGGGGTGGGGTGTGAAATTTTTTTCTAGTATACCTAAAGGGAAGGGAAGAATGAATTTAGGGGTGCTTCCTGGTGAAGAACAAAAGGATTCTCCCCACTTGTCAATGAAGGGGACTAAAAAAGAAGCCACACACTTTTCTTACCTCTTAGGCATATTTCACAATATCTTTTCTTATACCATCTTTTCTTCATAGTCTTAATAATTGTCAATATGTATAGAAACAACCTTTTTAAAATGATTCAGAAGGTGCCATTTTTTAAAAACGTGCTTTCTTCAACCCCTTCCTCTCTGCCATTGAGGGCTGTTCAGCCATCATCAGCAAAACCCCTTGGGCCTTAATCTCTGAGCAGGCTCTGTAGGTGTTTGCTTGAACCAAAGCACCTCCTCCTGGAGTCTGTTCTTGTGTCTGAGAAGCAGACCTACCACAGGATTGAAGATACGAAGATTGTCTTAGGGACAATGTCCAGGCAAGAGAAAATGAGGAAGGAGCCAGAAAAGGCTGGGGGAGTCATGCGACTGCAACACAAGTCTGAAGTGAGTGAAGGGGGGGAAGAGAGGGAAGCGTGCTAGACTGTTGTGCACCCTAAGGATGGGTGAGCACCATTCAAGAGGCAAAAGCAGCCATCAAAGTGGACCCAGGTCTCCCGAGGGCTGTCTTGCTTTAGTATCGTGCCTCGCTGGGAGGTGCTGGGGCAGCATGTGGAAGCAGGGCCGTGCTGCCAGAGCCAGCAGCTGGGGCCCTTGGCTAATGAACCTCCTTGGAGTCCGAGGTCTGCAAGGCACATCCTCACGGCCACCACAACGAGGTGTGGCTTTTTAATCTTTCAAACCTCCTATACTTGCGAATTAGGACTGATACCTCTTCTTCCTCTGATAAAACTTTTGGACCATTCTCTCTCTCAAATAAATAGATAGATAGAATCTTTTTTTATAAAGGATACAAACATTTCTATTTTTTTTTTTTTGCTTACTTTTTGTTTTTGAGTTATTAGACCTTGACTTCTGTTCCGTGTTTACTTTGTTTTTTCAGGATTTAATTAAAATTAAGTCTTAGGGCACCTGGGTGGCTCAGTCAGTTGAGCTACAGAGTCCTGGTTTCGGCTCACGTGATGATCTCAGGGTCATGAGATAGAGCCCCGCGTCCAGCTCCACACTCCGCCTGGAGTCTGCTTGAGATTCTCTCCCTCTGCCCCTCCCCCTACTCCTACACACTCTCTCTGTCTCTAAAATGAAAAATAATAATTATTATTATAATTAAGTCTGAAGACTTAAAAGTAGGTTTTCTATAGTTGCCCCAGGAGATTTTTAAAACACGGGAGGAGCAGAGAACTATTTAAAAAGAGTATACTATTGTCAAAAATTCAGAAAGAACAGAAGTAAAACCAGTGAATCACCAAAGTAGTAATTAGTAGAAATTGTGCACACACTGAAAAGACAGTTTACAAAGTGGTAGGACTCAAACCAAGGCATGGAATGAGGCGCACGTATATTGGTTCTAAAGCAACTTCCATAGTGAGAAAGCAGCGATTGTTTATTCTTCACAGTGATTGATTATGGTAGAACTTCTTAAAGGATGGGGAATGATCAGTGGTTACCTCGTATCAACCTTGGAAAACAGTTCGTTATGTTTATGGTTTTCAGAAGCATAAACAAGAAATGATCCACGTCAAGTTAGCCTTGCCACATATGCTAACTTAAGCTTTCTCTCTGTGATTAAACTGGTTTTGTCTGCTCCGGGAATTTTCAAGGCTGGTCTCTGTTTTTTATTTTAACAGTACTTTAATTGGTTTTCCATATTTAATTTACATTTTCTGTTTGAAGTTATCTCTTTTAACACTTTAATTTACATATTAAAATCAAAATACCTGGCTTTGAATGGCATGTCAAAAATTATGCCTTTGAAGTAAAAGTATTCTGATCTTTATTATTCTTGGGGTTCTCCTCAGGTTTAATGGTAAAATTATTGTTTGATCCTTCTATCTTATTTCCATCTATTTTCTCCTTTAATTTAGTCCAGCACGTCACAATGTTTTTGGCCTTAGCACCTCTTTATGCTCTTAAAAAGATGATCCCCAAGAACTTTTGATTACTATATCTATACACATTTACAGTATTAGAAATGAAAACTGAAAACTGAGAAACATTCATGTGTTCATTCATATAAACAACAATAAACACCTTATATGTTAACATATATAATTATTTTAATAAAAATGAGCTATATATGGGGCACCTGGGTGACTCAGTTGGTTAAGCATCCAACTCTTGATTTCGGCTCAGGTCATGATCTCATGGTCATGGGATTGAGCCCTGTTCGGTGTATTACAACACATATAATATTGTATTAGAGGCTTGAAAATCTCTCTTTCTCCTCTCCCTCTGCCCCTCCCCCTGTTCGTGCTCTTTCTTGCTCTTTCTCTCTCAAATAAATTTTTTTTTAAAAAATGAATTATATTTTCCAAAACAACAACAACAATAAAATAGTGAGAACAATAGCATCGATTTACATATTTAAAATTTTTTAAATAGAAAACGTCTGTCTCAAGAGACTAGCCTGGTGGTTATGAGGTGCTTAGAGGTAAGAGAAATGAGAAATATTGGTCAAAGAGTACAAACTGCAAGTTATAAGATGAATAAGTTCTGGGAATCTAATGTAAAGCATGGTAATCATAGTTAATAATATTGTATTATATACTGGAAAGTTGCTGAAAGAGCAGATCATAAATGTTCTCACCACAAAAAAGAAATGGTAATTATGTTTCATGATGTGGGTATTAGCTAAAGTTATGGCGGTAATCATTCTGCAATATGTAAGTGTATCAGATCAACATACCTTAAACTTCCACAATGTTAAATGTCAATTATATCTCAATTAAGCTGGGGAAAACAAAAAATAAAAAAATTTTTAAAGTCACTAATGTTAAGAAAAGCATACAGCTATTTCAAACCATGCTAAAGGACAAGCAAAATGAAGAATAAGCATTGACCATTGAATTTAACAAGGTGATCTGGGGTCACACTGGTAATTCCTCATTCCTCTCTCCCAAGCAATTGAATTTTCAGTTAGGCACATCAAAAATATAAGAGATGTTTTGATCCAATATAATCCATATGCCATAATAATCGTGAAGGTGGTCTGCCCTCACTTCCATCTTATCTCATAGAAAAAACACTAAGTCAGAAGAAAAAAAGTAGCAAGTCATCTAATTACCAAACATCCAGATGGTTCTGCATTTCTTATAATATTATTTCTATTCTCGCACAACTCTCCTAGTGAGGTTATTCCTAAACTCTTAGTTCTTTTTCTCCTACATACAACTATTAGTGCAATCCCTGTTTTTCACTGAGGCATGAAGATGAATGGACTTTTGATTTAGGACTTTCAGGTTATCAACCTTATGAATGATTTCTTTACAGATCATCATAAAACATAAAGATTACATTAACTTTACATTTGTTCAATAACAAGATACCTCTACAATTATTTTAAGTACTCAGTTGATAACATTTTTTTTAAAGTAAGCAAAAATAAGAAAAGTTTTTTTTTTAAAGATTTTATTTATTTATTTGACAGAGATAGAGACAGCCAGAGAGAGAGGGAACACAAGCAGGGGGAGTGGGAGAGGAAGAAGCAGGCTCACAGCGGAGGAGCCTGATGTGGGGCTTAATCCCATAACGCCGGGATCACGCCCTGAGCTGAAGGCAGACGCTTAACCGCTGTGCCACCCAGGCGCCCCGCAAAAATAATAAAAGTTTTAAACCCACTTTCACTATCATTTTTAAGAAAAGGTTTTCAACAATTTATTAATAAGCATCCAGTTTACCAATAAGTTATAAATAATTTAAAGCTCACCCTGGTAATGAAATACAAAATATAATTGTATGCAATTATTTTAACTTCTTAATTATTTTATTTATAAAATTGTTTTCCAGTCCATGGGGTGCCTGGCTGACTCAGTCAATGGAGCATGCCACTCTTGATCTCACGATCGCGAATTCAGACCCCACATTGGACATGGAGCCATACATTAAAAGCCATATATTAAAAAAATAAATAAATAAAATCATTTTATAGTCCTTATATATTTACATAGAAAGATGTCCACAACATATTGTTGAGCAGGGAAAAAAAGCAGGTTCTAGAACAGTATGATTAGGGTTATCCCATTCAGGACGTGTATATATATATGTATGTTTATAAATATATGGGAGAAAACTGGGAAAATATATGTCAAGTTATTAACATTATAGTCTAAGGGATTAAGAAGAGAGACTGTGTTTTATATACTTCTAATTGTTTGAGATTTGCCGTGAATAAATACTATTTTATATATATATTTTTAAAGATTTTATTTATTTATTTGAGAGAGAGAGAGACAGCTAGTGAGAGAGGGAACACAAGCAGGGGGAGTGGGAGAGGAAGAAGCAGGCTCCTAGGGGAGGAGCCTGATGTGGGGCTCGATCCCAGAACGCCGGGATCACGCCCTGAGCCGAAGGCAGACGCTTAACGACTGAGCCACCCAGGTGCCCCTATTTTATATTTTTTAAACATATATTTTATTGTCAGAAATAGTTTCTGCTTTTACTTTGGCAAAATATTTATATTAGTATACACATGTGTATAAATTTAACTATACATCATTTTTATATATTAGAATATATACTAGTAAATATAAGAAGGTTTTTATTTTTAACAAATTAGAATCAAATTTTAGGACTTTGAGTCTCTGGATATTTAAATGATTACAGTGTCGTACGTGTAAAAGCCACAAGACTGCGAATCAAGACTGATCACTGGAGACAGCCTGCATGTTTCTCTTAATATAAAATTCTATTATGTAATAATACTCTGTGGCTCTCTGAAAATTGAAAGAAAATCTAGTTGCAACAATATAAGTTTTATAAGGTTTTTTAGTCAATTGTGTTTTCCAGGTTCCTTATTAGTTGGATTAAAGTAAATCGAGATTTTGTTCCACGGTTTTTAGTTGTACATGAGAATTTCCCAATATGTTGCTCTAGGGAGGATGAAGAAATAAAGACTTTATGTCTAGTGCCACTTTGTTCTAAAGAAATGAATCTCATTGTCACAAATACACATAAAATACCCCAAATTACCAATTTCTTTCGCCATACTTCCAAATACGTATATTGTGTATTATTGTTCTTTTTTTAAACAAGTCTCATCCTTACTATCATGTATAAGGAACAGACTGTTTTCTCAACTCTTGTAGTTTACCCCCCAAAAAAACTGTTGTGTAAAAAGCAAGGTGAAATGGCTGACAGATCATGTTAACCAGGACAAAGCAGCATCTCACAGAAAACTTTTAGCCTGCACAAACTCAGCTTGCATCATTCACCTGCGAGAAGAAAGAGTCAAAGTGTCTGATGCAAGAAATCTAGCAAGCACCAAGAAGAAAGCCCAAGTAGAAACACAGCAGAGAAAAAGCACGCAACCAGCTTTAACTAACCATCTTTTCAAAGAAGAGTTTCTTTGAATTCTAATCAAGCCAGCTCTGTCTTGTAGACTGGGGGACTATTTTGAGGGGTGGGCTCATGGGAGAATTACTAACCCTCTAACTCACCATATTGGACCTCCGTGGACTCGCCTTCCACGGCACAGCACAGGATTCGGACTAAGCCACAGTAAAATCATTTATTGTGTTCCAAGCTATTTAAAATAAGTTTGCAGCAGCAATTTTACCAAAGCCCTAGCTAATCCAAAGCAAAAGGAAATCATAATATGCCATTTTCCTTACCTAATGAACAGGAACCAAGGCCATTTCTAGATATGTCGCAGTGCTCGGTACATTGATTACGCTCTACAAGGCCAAATAATAAACATTTTTAATTATTTCACATGAGGAATATTGCTCACACACAAAAGATTTCACTGGAAAGAAGAAGGCACTTTTTCTTTTTTCTTTACAGTTAAATCAGTAAACATTTACTAAATATCTATGATAAACAGAACACTCTGCTACCCATTGAATTTAGGTTGAAGGTAGGAAATATTTATGGTTTTTCACCGTACTTTTCAAGTATTTTTATCAGTATTTTTGTCAGTTCAACATAGCCTAGGTTATGCTTCAGAAAATTATTTATCTTGCAAATAATCTCTTGCATAAAAAGAAAATACATTCTTAGTATAAGTGATCTAATGAAAACCTGAGATAGCTTCACCTTTCTCCTCCTTTTATGGGGAAGCTCCCCTCCTTCAATTCTAGAGATATTCATTCATATCACTTCCTAGTTGGTGAAACTCTGATTTTAAATATTTGACCATGTCAAAATCAGAAATGAATTTACTAAGCGGTACCCTGCTGCCTGTTTCCTTCTCCAAATGTGTCAGTAGGAGTTTCATTGGGGAAATAGGAAAGCAGAAATGCCTCTAAGTATTTCAATCAGGAAACAGGTCATTCTTAGAAAAAAAGTCTCAGAGGCGGCACCTAACCCAAGACATGGTGTCAGAGATTCTGGGAATGTAGTTCCCAAGTGTCCTGCCACCCCCACACAAAGGAGAACATAGAAGCGGGGAAACGATGCTAAATTGCTAACAGATAATGTGTAGAGAGGAGGTAGGATTGAGGTAAATTCTGTCCTAGTGATACCGTCCAAAGACGTTTGAGCTGTGATTGAAGAGCTCATGCTTGCAATTACTGAGATGAATGATAGTTCCAGTATAATCCATTCTCAGGTACCCTTTTAGAAAACTTTGCTCTTTGTTCCTCCCACTTTTATTTCCTTGACCACTTGGATGAAAGTTTTAATTTCCTAAATATTGATTTCAATGGTTTCACAGATAAAAAATGTTTATGAAAGTACTCTGTATCTGTATCTGCATTGCTACGGATCTATGGAGGGCATACTAGGTGCCAGGTGTCGTGCAGGAAGTCACCGTGCGGGGTGCAGAGATGGTCCCTGCCTTTCAAGTGTTCACAATTATTAGGAGGCAAAATGAAAATACGATCAATATAACTCAAGGCAGATTGTGTGCAATTAACAAAGGGCAGAGGAAGAATTCGAGCAGGAGAGACCTCTAGGAGGTGATAATGAGGGACTGAAGAGAGCCATGGGGAGGAAATGCTCTTTGAGGTGTAAGGATTCTGACAGATGGAAACAGAGTGAGTGCGGGGCATGGCGAGAAAAGAGGCCAGACTCAGCAAAGTGAAGAGGTTGAAGAACTTGCTGGAATTAGACTAGAAGCAGATACCACAAGCTCAGACGCATATGGGGGCCAGCAGTATTGCAAATGAAGCGGCCCACGTAGAGACTTCAGCCAACAAAGCCTAATAGGCAAGCCACCTCAGAGGGCATCCGTAGTGAGACTGTTGGCCCCGTGTGCTCAGAGCTTGCAGTTGTTCAAAAGAAGGTGAAAATCCGTATTCTAAGGTAAAACTCCTATTTTAAAATGTTAGCACCCAATTAAAAAACAAACAAACAAACAAACAAGAAACCTCCAAATAAAAACAAAACTAAAGCCACGTGTGAATTAAAGAAAACATATCAGTAACCCATACATGGTCCAATGGCCAGCCATGTGCAACCTCTAGAGAGGCTTTCTAAGGGCCCACTCAAGCAATTCTGGTTTCAATCGTGAACCCCATTCTTATTGATTAATATATATTCATCTCTTAAAATTATGCCTGTTAGGCGTTACCTCAGAAATTTTCTTCCTATGACTTGTGTGTCCTTAATTCTCTTCATAAAGAACTGTAGAGCTCTTAAGACTTTTCGTTTGCAAGAAGCCTAGAGTGAAGAGAAGTGACAAGGGGAAAACAGAAAGAAGACCATCGGAAACACCAAGGTTGTAGACATTTGCCAGTGCAACCAATCTTTATCCACCTCGGAGACTGAAGACTACTGTTTTCGTTTCTTTTTACTAACAAGGAAATGATAATGAAAAATATTTGTAGTTGAGGAAATGACTTTTCTGGAGTAATAATTATTAGCTACCTCAGCAAATAATATACCCAATATGTATGTTATTTAATCTCCAGTCTACCGTAATGCCCCAAATATCCCCTTACATTTGTGGGTATTTTTTTATTTTCTCGAAATTGCTTATCCACCAATTATTTCTCAAAAACTGTGTGATCACATCCTTTGACACAATAGGAAAAAGGATAATTGAAACAGGGCACAAGTCAAGAAGTAAAATGAATGCCTGAAAAGTAGCCTCTGTGCTGTCTTGCTTTACAAGCAGTGTTAAACTGAGTTAATGCCGAACCAGTGAAAAATACGGGATCCGTTTTTTTGCAAGAAATTTAACAAAAGAAGCAAATAATAACACAAGCCACTGCATAAAGAAAGTGTCTACTTTCAACGAAACAGACCAATGTTAATACTGAATGATCTATGTTAATACCTCTGATCGCACACGTCTTATGCGTGCGATCTGCCACCAGGGGAAATCACACTCATCCGTTTCAGGGTAGGATAGGGCTCCTCAGGAGAATCTCCTTGAATAGGGCCGTTATGTGCCCTTAGAAAACGTTTCAAACTAGGAACTTGGATAGCTATTTGAACTGAGCTTTTCCCAATAGTGGTGCTTTTTCAGTAACACGGTACAGTACCCGATGGAACCTAATGAACGCGATGAACAATAAAATTGACAATTTCAGAAAAAGAAAAAAACCCACCTGCCAATGTTCCCTTCGCTTATGAGTTACCACTCCACAGAGCAAGCGCTATAGAGTGCACGTAAGCACACATCGTTTCGGCTTCAGAACAAAGAATAAAAGTCTAAAAAGGTAAAAATGAAAATGTGTGTGGCTTTGCCACCGTGTAGCCGAGAGTTATAAAGGCCCCCTGCGCAATATTGAGTTTGCGGTGGCACAATCACATCACGAAAGATTTACCTTCACTCTGCAAACTCAATATAGGGCAATAACAGTCTATTACAAGCAGAGCAGTACAACATCAAAGGAATGTTTAAAAGAAATAGACAGAACCTTTAAATCAACACAATTGAGTTATCTTCCCCCAAAGGAAGCACCACGGGAGAGATCATAGCAGGGTTTTTCAAGAGGTATTACTGATTTACCATAAGTTATATTTAATACACTTTTTAAACGTGGTTTGTAATCTCTCTTCACTTTTTAGAACACAGAGCAATAAATTAAAAGAGAAACGGTCCCCAAGGAGCAAGAGACTGGGAGGAAAAAAATGACAATAGTTTTCTTTTGGGGAGGAGGGTTAACATTTCAAATAATTCTTCCGCAGCTGAAAAGTCTATATTGGATCCGTCCTTTCCCAATTTCAATGAGATTCTTCAGATCTGAACCTAGAGAAATAATAGAAAATGTTTATTATTTAATTTATAAAACCAATCAATATTCAAATTCTGTTAAAAACAGAAACAATCATCATAACATTGTAGAAGAATGGTGAGAAATTCTCTTTAACATCTCCAATAGAGAACTTAGCAAGTTTATTCCACCTTCTTATGGCCAAAAGGAACATTTGAGAAGTTGAATTTCTTGTCCAGGTCATGTCAGAAAGGGTAGCAGGATTTATTGTGAAATAGTACTGTTCACTGTTGGCAACTCTTAGACATTTTCTTAGCATTTTACTATTTCCCCATAGGTTTCTATTTTTAGTTTATATAAGAGTGTGCTTAGTTTAATAAAGTTTTGATATATTACTTTTTTACATATAAAAAGCTGTTACTTCTCTTCATGTATTGCAAGCCTTATTGTTATAAATGTTCACCTAAATCCATGCATGTGTGTTTCCCATGAAGGTAAATGGAACTGTTGGGTATTATCAAAACTTTTCATCATCTGTTAATGTGTGAGATTTGCATACATAAAACCATAAATTTCTATATGATGCTAATAGAACTGTTCCTCTGATTCTTTCAAAAGTCGTAACCTTTTTTGCCTTTGTTTAGCCTTCTTGTTTTGGCTTAAGTTATCTCGACTTATGCCAGACGTATGTATTCAAAAAAGCTTTAAATTCTAGATAATTTGTATCTATAATGACTTTTCAATGCACTAAATTTTTTAGTGCTGAAAACACACCCACAACAGGTGCATGAAACTGCCTGTAACACATGCCATATGGGGAAAGTACTAGGGTTTGTCCCTTTTGATATAGAATGGTTTTATTGGTGTCATACTGTAAGCTTTTATAATAAATCAGATCATATATGGATTTATACTTATGTACCTGGCGTTAGAAAATATTTAATTCATGTTTACAATGCTTTTAATTTTATAAACAGCTTCCTAAATTTCTTTACAGTTAACCTTTATGTCAAGATTATTTCATTTGAAATTGCCCATTACCAGATAATCTTGTTCAGATATTTGAGTTGTACTGCTGTTTTTCTTTTATGTTCTTTTTTCCAAGTCCATTCAACTTCTTCACACTAATATTGTTAATTTAAAGGCAAAATTCTGATTCATTAGTTATTACCTATTCTTGGTAAGTTTTTGTGGAGTTCCATTATTTGAAAAAATTATTGTAAATGTGATAACATTTTCATATTTTATACTGATATGATTAGAATAGGTGATCCCAACCTGTGTTTGCAGGTCTATCAAGGTTAGCTTGTTTATAATTATAAGATTCGAATCACAACTAGGAATTCTCATTTTTCCCCTACCCATTCAACCTACATGAATTGTATCACTAAGATCATCCAACAAGAAGCTTCATATCATATGTAGTTCTAATGTCATAAAAATCACCACACTGATGCATGTCCACTGGTTGATGTCAGCACAGTGGTTACAAAAATAGGTACTCTGGAGCCAAACCTGACTTTGAAATTCCACTCATCTAGTTAACAGTTGTGTGACTGTGCCTCAGTTTCTCTTCTATAGAGCAGAGATAACAATAATGTTTGTAGGTTGCTATAAAGATTAAATCAGATACCACTTACAAATGCCTAGCACCATAACATACAGTATGTACCCAAGAAATGTTAACTATTCTTATTGGAAAAAAATATGTTCAGAAGTGTCCTAATGCTCTCCAATTAGCATCATGAATATTATAAAGTTTTACCTAACCAAGGAACTCACTGGTTGTGATAAAACCAAATAAGAATGTTTACTCTTGTGCAGAGATTAGAGAACCAACACCTGTTGCCTAACAGTAGTGGGACTCATACCAGAAATCAATGAATGAGTAACCACCCTAAACAGCTATCAGAGTCTAAAGGCAGTTGGTTCTACAGTCTAGACCTGTTTAAGAATTGAACAAAGTCACCTGCTGACTATAATAGCCATTCATAGGAGTGATATAAAATTTAATGTTAGTGATTATCTATTATGATATGACATCATGTATATATTGCCTTCCAAGTCTTGCTTGAAGGACATTTTAGCAATGATACCTCGGTGTGTTTCAATATTAGGGGTTAAGTACCATTAATTTTTACTAAATCTTGGCCTGTAAAAAAAAGCTAAAATTCAGTGGTACTTAGGTCATCAGACTTTTAAATAAGGCAGAGGAGGGAATATGACTATTGTCAGAAAGAAACAATTCATAGCATAGATAGCTTGCCAGACATTTTTTTAAAAATGGGAGGATCATAGTCTTTCAACAGTGAAGCTTGAAACAAAAATTTACAATAGGGGCGCCTGGGTAGCGCAGTTGTTAGGCGTCTGCCTTCTGCTCAGGGTGTGATCCCGGCGTTCCGGGATCGAGTCCCACATCGGGCTCCTCCGCTGGGAGCCTGCTTCTTCCTCTCCCACTCCCCCTGCTTGTGTTCCCTCTCTGGCTGGCTGTCTCTATCTCTGTCAAATAAATAAATAATCTTAAAAAAAATTTTACAATAAATGTCTTATTAAAGTTTTATCAACTTTCTTTCAACATTTGGTATTAATTGGCCAACATTGTGCTTGAGTTTTATTTGGAAATATTGGCACTTTTGGATTGGTATATCTCTTTTTGTCCTTAACCACTTCCTATATGCGTGTTGTCAGGCCCGAGGGCCTCTTCCATCCTTGTCAAGGGGAGTGCTAACCTTCTCTCCTTTCATACAAGACTTAACCACTTCCTATAAAGTGGCAGAAGTAGACAATTCTTTTTTTTAAGATTTTATTTATTTATTTATTTGAGATAGAGAGAGAGAGCAGGAGCAGGGGAGCAGAGGGAGAGGGAGAAGCAGACTCCCTACTGCGCAGGGAGCCTGATGGGGCTCAACCCCAGGACCCTGGGATCATGACCTGAGCCGAAAGTAGCCGCTTAATCAACTAAGCCACCCAGGGACCCCTACACAATCCTTTCGCTATTTCCAGGTGGACTTCCATAACTATCTTAAGACCCTCTCTCCTCCTAAGGCAATCCTACGAGTGGCACAGAAATAGGTGCAAGTTAACGCTACCTTGGTGGGTACATATGTAGGTTGTTTAATATGTCTATTTATTTCACTTGTGATTACATGTATTTATTTGGGCTTACAGAGTACACTATTTTCTTTTAAATTTGCTGTAGACAGAATTCATGTTTTCCACTTTTTTCCCCCTATTTCCTCAGTACTTGGTACAGTGCTCTTCCAAAACACTTAAATATGGCATACTATGTTCTCAAGAACATAGCAAAGGATAAGCTTGTCTAAGATCCATTACAAAATCCAGAGGTCTTTGGGGCATCTGGGTGACTGAGTCAGTTAAGTGTCTGACTCTTGATTCTGGCTTAGGTCATGATCTTAGGGTCTTGAGATTGAGCCCTGTGTGGGGCTCTGCACTGGGTGTGGAGTCTGCTTGTGATTCTCTCTCTCTCCTTCTGCCCTTCACCCCCTACCCCTGCCCCCATTCTCACTCTCTCTCTCTAAAAAAAAAAAAAGATCAAGAGATCTTTAATGGCCTAAGTAATTTAATTTCCTACTTTATTTATTTATTGTTATTATTACTTTTACTATTGTTGTTGTTGCTATTATAGAGATTGAAGACTTTACATAAAGAATTGATAATACTTTGCCATGTTTTCAGATATTGCACAGCAAATACGAATAAGTAATGAATTAATGCATGAGGACAGATAGGAGAGTTCCAATTTCCACAAGTTATAGCCAATTAATGCAAACTAAGAATTTCTAGTCATTAAAACTTCTTGGCCTTCTCAAATACAAACTGAAATGTAAGTATTACATTACCTTATATCTCAATGGAAGTTGATAAACAAGGTGAAGTTTCCACTTATTCCCAGCCTAGAGACTATGCCGATCATAAAACAAGTCCAAGGACCTTACATTTCAGTGAAATGTGGCCAGCTGCTTCAAAGAACCAATTCTGGATCTAGAATTCTTGGGTCTGAGAGACCTATGGGATTCTGGATGTGTTAGAGGATTACCTCAGTCTAGGAATTAATTCCACTGAAACCCCCAATATTCCTTAAGATTAGACTAATCTTTGATGTAATTTTGGGTGGTATGCCAAGATTTTTCAAATTAGGGCCTGACTAAAGAATACCAGACTGTTCTCAGTGCTCCCACAGCCTAAGTTGCCAGCCACACAGTGGCACACTGTGGTAAATGGTAGACTATTCTAGTTACCACCCATATCCAATCTACTGCCTTTTGCTACCCCTCCTAACAAAATTCTAGGCATCCTTCAAGTTACGGCTAAAATATAATCTCTTTTCTCAATTCTTTCAGGAGTCATTTCCAAACCTTACCTTTCACATGCCCATCACCTCCTTCATGAGTTCAGCCATTTGTTTATTCAGCAAATATTTTTTGAGCATCTATTATGCACCAGACACCTTTGTATCTGGTCTGAGCCAAGCAGGTAAAAATTCCTGCCATTTAAGTTGTAAGTTCTGACAGAAGATGAGTTAATTATTCCTTCTATATTCTCTTACTACTTTTTTATTGCATTTGTCATATCTGTTGTAGGTCACTGTTTTTAATGTACCTCTTACTGGATGGCAAGGGCCAGAAAACATTCATCTTTTCAATTTTTATCACCAGCACCCAGAACATTGCCTTGCACCATGACATATGGAAAAAGGAAAAACAAACTTTATCGTTTGGAGGCTCCCCAATAAATTCAAATTTACTCAATATTTATGTTTTGGTTATCTATTGTTGCTTAAGAAGTTAACTGAAAACTTAGTCATTTAAAACAATGTTTTTGTTTTGCTCACAATTTCGTAGGCCAGAAATTTGGAAAAGGCTTGGCAGGGTAATTTATCTCTGCTTCACATGGCTTCAGCTACAGCTATGGTGACTGGGGCTGGAGGATCCTCTTCCGGAAGACCTTCTTTACTTATAGTCCTGGTACCTTGCAGCAACTTCTGTCCATCCTTCCTTCCTTCCTTTCTTTCTTTTTTCCTTTCTTTCTTTCTCTTCTTCCTTTCTCTCTCTCTCTTGTTTCCCCCCACCCCCCCTTCCTCTCTCTGTCTGTCTTTGTCTGTCTGTCTCCCTCCACATAAGTTCTCATCCTTCAGGGCTGCTCCACGAGATGTGGGTTTCCACACCATGGTGTCTCAGTGTTACACTTCTTCTATGATGGATGTTTTTTAAAAGGCAGGAAACAGAAACTGCCAGGCAGTTAAGGGTTACACCAGGAACTGGAACTGTGTCATTCTACCATATTCTAATGGCCAAAGCAGCCATGAAGACTGCCCAGATTTAAGGAGATAGAGAAACAGATACCACCTCCTGATAGTGGAATGACAGGTAGTACAGAAGGGCAGTTGAATGGATATTTTTGTGGCCATCTTTGAAAAATGCCATAATTTGTGATAGCTGTCTAATACACAGTTGTACTGTGTTTAGGGGAAGCAGATCAGCACTGAAGTAAAACTTAAATTGTTACTGAACAACAACAACAAAAAAAACCCTATTCCTATGGCAAAAATTTTATTTTAAAATGCTAAATGAGTGGTGATTAAAAACATTCAGCAGGCAAAAATTCTAAAAACTTCTAATGTTGATATATTTTTAAAAATACATTAGTTATTAATGGGGATTTACTAAGTTTTTGAGATCCGAAATCTTTGATATCTAAATCATGTTTCTTCTAAAACTTACACAATTTTGAGTTATTTCTCAAATACATATTTCCCTTTAATGTTTAATACAACTTTACAGTTTTTAGTTAAGATAATCCTTGATTCTGGGGCGCCTGGGTGGCACAGCGGTTAATCGTCTGCCTTCGGCTCAGGATGTGATCCCGGCGTTACGGGATCGAGTCCCACATCAGGCTCTTCCGCTATGAGCCTGCTTCTTCCTCTCCCACTCCCCCTGCTTGTGTCCCCTCTCTCGCTGGCTGTCTCTCTCTGTCGAATAAATAAATAAAATCTTTAAAAAAAAAAAAAAGATAATCCTTGATTCTTGGCCTACTGTGAGAAGGTTCCCCAATTCAATCCCGATAGTATTACAAAGCTCAAGCACATACCACTTCATTTTCTAGACTCTTTTCATGGTATAGCATATTATGTGCCCTGATTTTTTTCTAGTGACTTACAGCCCATTGGAGAAGTCAGCTATTTATTGAAGGAAAATCATCCTCATGGTAGAAGGCTAAATAATTGTATTTTCTAAGAAATTATGGGTGTGTATATCCACTGTGGTTTTGTGTATGTATTCATATTTGAGGTATTTTAGTTTAAATCATCAACTTTGCATTATGTTTGTACAGCAAATTGTTCCTTGCTCTTTGTTCTCTATCCATGTTATAGTATTTATAAAATAACATTCCATATTAAAATAAATATCTATTTGGTTTTAGTAATCCAGAGTGGCATTTGTAATTTTCTTGTAATCTGAATTAGTCTGAATTTACTTAAATGTTCAACAGTGTTAACACAAGGCAAGGCATTGCCATAATGCAGCTATAAAAACTCTGGTTTATTACCTGAGGTCGAAAGGCCCTTTATTTATCATTCTCTTTAATAAAACATTCAAATTGAAAATAAGCCACATTCTCCTAGAAAGCTACTGAAATGTCCCTTCAGAGAAGAAAACCTACTACTGAAGCAGACTTTTTTGAGAATCAGATTAAGAGCTTTGGCTGGAAAAAAGGCGGTGTGTATTTGAAAGTCAAATTAGACCAAGGAGTTGGTGGAGAGACCCTGTTGACCCTGTGCATTTGCAACGTTGTAGGATGGGCTGCAGGAGTCCTGCTCTGCTGACGGTTATGCCGCTCCTATGCGCCACGCAAGGCAGAATCCTGTGTGTCGTGGGTGTGTTTTCTGTGCACCGGATGTGAATGGACATTATCACAAACCAAATCAATAATTTTACAATGCCACTCGAAAACTGAGCTTCCCAACGATGGCCGTACCATTACAATAAATAAAATCCGGGGTGTTATTGCTGAACTCTTTCTCTTACCCTCTTTATAAAGTGTTAAACAAAATAATCAAAAAACATTCGAAATTAGCTATACATTTATTTCCACTTCAGTATTTTAAAATCTAAGCTTTAAATCTTTTTTGAACATTTAGAATAATCAAGTTGAAATAATTTAATGATATCACAGCTCGATTAAGTGAAATCTCACAATATCTTCCATCTTATGAGTGTTTTAAAAATAGTCCTCTTGGCGGGCACCTGTGTGCACAGTTGGTTAAGGATCCAACTCCTGGTTTCAGCTCAGGTCATGATCTCAGGGTCATGAGATCGAGGCCCACATCAGGCTCCACGCTCAGTGTGGAATCTGCTTGGGATTCTTTCTCCCTCTCCCTCTGCCTCTCCATCTCAAGCTCCCTCCCTCCCTCCCTCCCTCTCTCTCTCTCAAATAAATAAATAAATAAATAAGTAAATAAATAAATAAATCTTTTTTGAAAAATAGCCCTCTTGGTATACCTGATCTTTAATACCATTTCTCACTAAAAGTAATCAAGACTCCTTGGAGAAATGGCTGAGTCCAGAGCTAGGACAGGAAATATGCAAGATGAGCCCAGAACATTTTGTCGGGCCAGAAGTGAGGAGGTGCTCAAAGTAAATAAACAAATAATGAAGACTCAGGAGACAACTTGAAGGTATTCATTGGTCACATCAGGGACAACCTGAGCACAAAATAATGAGGTACACTAACATGATAAACAATTCCAAAAAATTGGAATTCATGAGTTCATATCAATAAGAAGGAGATAAATAAATAAGAGAGAAAGGAGATTATAATAGAGTATATGAAAACGTTAAATGCCAACTGGCAAATGAGGAGGGAATATAAGAGTTGGAAAATCAGCATTTGTAATCATCATCCTAAAGACCGGATCAGACAAGAATCATCAGTGGACAGGTGCGCCTGGGTGGCTCAGTCATTAAGCGTCTGCCTTCGGCTCAGGGCGTGATCCCGGAGTCCTGGGATCGAGCCCCACATCAGGCTCCTCTGCTGTGAGCCTGCTTCTTCCTCTCCCACTCCCCCTGCTTGTGTTCCCTCTCTCGCTGGCTGTCTCTATCTCTGTCAAATAAATAAATAAAATCTTTAAAAAAAAAAAAAGAATCATCAGCGGACAGTGTATCTGGGAAAAAGTTTTGCTGAAGAGCACATCATTTGCATGCTCTTAAAGTGTCTCTCCATAGATTGCTTATTAGCTACAAGGGAAAAATGGTATTTGTACAGTGGAGAAATCAAATAATACATTGACTGGGTGATCTAAATCAACATCATCAAGAGGAGTATATGGACTTTGTGTGCATTCTGATGAGATATCCTGAGAAACCTGTGCTATCACTTCTAAGGTATTCTGAACAAAAATATATAATGAAAATCTAAGCATATGTTGATATCAGATAAATGGCAAATGAGAACAAACATTCTTAAAAAAAAAAAAAAAAAACGATGGGAGATTGTAGTCTTCAAAAATATCCATGGTGTAAAAGACAAAGAAAGATTGTGGACATGTTCCGGATTTAAAAAGACTACAAAGACATGACAACTGAATACAATTGCCACACTCTGGAGGGGACCTTAGAGTGGGAAAAGGTATTACAGCAGTTCCTAAAGTTGAAATTATAAGAATAAGAGATTTGACAAAGGTATTCTATCAATCCTAAATTACTAAAGTAGTTAACTGAACTGCAGTTATATAAGAGAATATCGTTTTTTTTTAAAGATTTTATTTATTTATTTGACAGAAATAGAGACAGGCAGTGAGAGAGGGAACACAAGCAGGGGGAGTGGGAGAGGAAGAAGCAGGCTCACAGCGGAGGAGCCTGATGTGGGGCTCGATCCCAGAACGCCGGGATCACGCCCTGAGCGGAAGGCAGACGCTTAACCGCTGCGCCACCCAGGCGCCCCGAGAATATCGTATTATTAAGAAACATCCAGGGCAACTGGGTGGTTCGGTTGGTTGAGTGGCCAACTTCTGATTTCAGCTAGGATCCTGATTTCCGGGTCATCGGATCAAGACTTGCGAAGGGCTCCATGCTGGGCGCAGTCTGCTTGTCCCTCTCCCTCTCTTTCTGCCCCTTCCCCCTCAAAAATAAACAAATAAATCTTAAGGAAAAAAAAAAAAAGAAATATTCACGGAAGTATTAAAGGGTGAAGGACCATGATATATGTAGCTTACCCTGCAGTGATTCCAAATATATATATATGCATGTGCAGAGAGAGAGAGAGAGAGAAAGAATTTGAGCCAACGGTGAATCAAATGAGGTAAAACGGAGATAATAAGTGTATCTGGGTAATGAATATCAGGACATTATTTGAACTATACAAATTCTTACAAATTTTCTAAAATTCTGAAATTATTTCCAAATAAAAAGTTAAAAATATAAAAGCAGTTCTGTGAATGAAGCAGCATGTACAAGAAGAAAAACATTCCTGTTTCCCACTGGCAGACACTCCAGCGTGTAATGGAGTATGCCCAAAGCCATTATGCAGAAAACTGGGAATTATTGTGTGCCCACATCTCAGGTGAACTTGATTCCGATCCATGTAGTAGGCAGTCTTGGTAGTTAACTAAACTGCCTTCAAATCAAAGGCAGTGTGGTGCAGGTCACGGGATTGGGTTAACTGTAAAAAGCCTCGTTCTTAAGTCCCTAGGTGATACCTGACACACTCAAGCACTAACTTTGTAGGCTTGGGTACAGAAGATAAGCAAAAAGTCACACAGTGGTTCCTTTGCATTTGGCCCAGGAGCCAAGTTTAAAAGGACAAACAGGCTGTAGTGCATAGAAGGTGAAATGCTTAAATGTCAGAGCAGCATTGTTAGGACCTATCTGTATGCACAGCAACTATCATGTGTTCCAAAAAGAAGAGACTGCATTTCACGAAGGGAAATGAGAATAAAAGACTGTATCCTGTTTTACCATTCCCAGAAGACGCAGAAAAAACCGTTTTAACAATTTAAATGTTGTTGACTCTGCTGACCTATGTATTGTATCAGTCTCAAAACCAAGGGAAAATATACAAAGTGTTTACCTATTTCTCATCTGGGGGCACAATAGGGAAGCCAATCAGCGTTAGTCCTCACTTGTACAGGGGCATGTGCTTTCTAATAAATTTCAGTGCCTCACCAAGAGCTATAAATCTTGGCTGATTCTTTTGCTTTATATGTTCCCCGCTAAAGGCTCTTACGAAAGGCTGGTAAAAGATTTGTTTTGTCTAAAGACATGCCAAATAACGTTTTGGTTTGTTTGTTGTTTGGTTGGTTGGTTGGTTGGTTGTTTTTTGGGCTCCCTGACAAGATGATTTTTCTCTTTATTTTTTATTTCATCTTTTAAAAGTATATTTTCTGTTCAAATAGAATTATTTAGCTACAATTATTGGTCAAGTAAATTGATTATGTTTTATGCAGTGATGAATAACTGGTTCTTTCACTTTTCCTAACAAATCGAGACTCTGGATGAGATCGAGAAGCTCTTCAAACTGCAGGGGAATTAGCAAGGAAAAGGTTTAAATGACTGAGTTGACGTCCTACAAGAAAGGGTGGTGAAGAATGCTGGCACTCGGAGAGGGGGGCGTTCTCAGGCTTGCTCCGATCTGGCAGCTCAGCACTGCCACACAATCGTAGGTGCCCCTCTGGACGAGTTCCGAAGCAGCCCCCCACTTTATGAAGTGCTTTGTCTGAAACGGCAGGTTCTTTCTGTAGCGTCTTCTGATTTTTGTTTTGTTTTGTTTTGCTATGAGCAAGAAGATGGCAGTTTGATTCTTTCAGTGAAGCAGAGATGGAAGGGAGATGGAAAAAAGCCAGGGTCTTAAATTGCAATCCTTAAATTTAATGGAGGGAAGGGGGGCATGCTGTAGGGCAAATCATTTCATTTCTTTAAGATTGTTATATCTTCTTTAAAACCTGTGAAACATAAAGAATTAAATTGTTGGGAGAGTTGAAAACATTTTACATGAGTTTAAATAAATGTATTATTAATAATTTAATAATAAATGTTTATAATAATTTATTAGTAATCAACAATTTAATAAGTTTATTGTTAATAAGTTTTAATAATAGTAAATCCTGAGAAATACAGAACTCTGAGTCAGAACCCCCACCTTTGTAATTAAATTTCCTTCCTCCTTTAAGCCCCAGTTTCTTAGTTTTTAAAATGCTGATAATACAAATACCTGCTTCATATGTTTCTGAAAAAGACTAATTGAGATAATGAACAGGGTCTGATAAGTACTAAGTGTTCACTGGTATTTCTTATTGGCATTTTCATTACAATTACATGAAGATCATTCTATTGACTGCCCATCAGTCACGATGGTAGATCTCACTCTACTTGAACTGTCCTTTTAAAACCCTTTGTCCCATTATTGTCCTCGTCCTCCCCAGGTGCTATTATAGATCTTTAATAACTTTGGGGATTATAAGTTTATATGTCTGACTCTTCCTACTGGGATAACAAGCTTCTTCAGTGAAGAGATGACGTCTTTTTCAACTCTGGACCTTACAACAGAGCCCAGCCTGCGGTCAACCCAGAACTTGCTAACATTTATTAGGCACTAACCAGAGCCAGGCCCTGCTATAAGCACCTATCCTGTATTGTCTCATTCTCACATGACATTATCTCATTCTACCTCTCTGAGGTAGGGAGGATTACAGCATGATCTTAATTTTACAGATGAGGAAGATGATGAAGTTGAAAACTTCATGAAGGTCACCCAGTAAGAGTTAGAGCTGGTGATTTGACACCAGGCTATCTTTCCAGAGAAACTGCACCCTTACCCGTCTTGCATATTGCTTGTTAGGGAATGTGCAATATCGAGAAACACACAGACATGCTTCCATTCTTCTTAGGCAGATTATAAGATCAAGGACATATGTTATAACCAATAAGCCAAGCAAAACAAGCTGGGGCATATGTTTGTACCTTGTTCTAAGAAGAGTGAGACAAAAGGATCTCTTCCCATTAAATTAATATGGAGTAATTTTAATAAAAGAGAAAATCGAGACCCAAGGGTGAAGCTACTTACCTAAGATCACTTATTTGATTCAAGCTAATCATCCCCTGGTCCAGGGGTTCTCAAACCTCTAACGTGCAACGGAATTACAAAGAGGGCTTATTAAAATACAGATATGGAGACTCCAATCTCAGAGTTTCTTATTTAGTATATTTGGGATATTTGCATTTCTTTTTTTTTTTTTTTAAAGATTTTATTTACTTGTTTGACAGAGGGAGAGGCAGCGAGAGAGGGAACACAAGCAGGGGGAGTGGAAGAGGGAGAAGCAGGCTCCCAGCAGAGGAGCCTGATCTGGGGCTCGATCCCAGAATGCCAGGATCACGCCCTGGGCCGAAGGCAGACGCTTAATGACTGAGCCAGCCAGGCACCCCAGGATACTTGCATTTCTAGTAATTTCTTCATAATGTTGGTCTAGAGACCACAGTGAGAATCACTGTTCTAGTCAAAGCTCAACTTATAGTCTTATACTTTGTGCCTCCATGATTCCTTGGATCCTTACCTGAATGAAGTCATACAACATTTGCAAATTGTTTTTTTTTTCTTTTTGGTTTTTTTGTTTGTTTGTTTGTTTTTTTAAAGATTTTATTTATTTATTCGACAGAGATAGAGACAGCCAGCAAGAGAGGGAACACAAGCAGGGGGAGTGGGAGAGGAAGAAGCAGGCTCACAGCAGAGGAGCCTGACGTGGGGCTCGATCCCAGAACGCCGGGATCACGCCCTGAGCCGAAGGGAGACGCTTAACCGCTGTGCCACCCAGGCGCCCCTGCAAATTGTTTTTTAATGCACAATCATGCAGCCTGGTGTCACAGATAGCTAATCATAATTTCCATTCACAAATTTAAGAAATGACATTTCAGTATCATCTCTAGCTATACAACAGAACCATTTTCCATGGGTCCATCAACTTTACAGAATGAATCAAGTTCTCCCTGACATCAAGGAGAATAAAGTTTGATAGAGAGATATGAGTTTGCCCTCTTGAATTCCTGGATTTGCTCCATGAACGTTATACAGATTATACATTATATGGTTAAGCATTATTCTGAGTAAAAAGCAGTGTAGCACTGATGGCAGAAAAATATTTTTGAGCTATAAATGACTTTTGGCCTCACTTACTTGTTTCCTCTGTTCCTTTCCCTCCTCCAAGCAGATGGTCTGCTCTCAATTCTCTTCTATTCCCAAAGACAGATTGGGTTGTGATGAAAAAAATAGTTATCAATCAATCTTACTGCTTTGATTTCCTAAAATCGAATCCCTTGAGACAATGTAAGATGCCCCCAAGGCGAAATAGGGAGGACTTTCTCCCAAGACTTTAAAAAGACTCCCCATGAGAGGATGAAACACAAGAGAAGGTTATGAGTGCATAGGCAATGTAGTCAATGGTATTGTTATATGGCGTTGTACAGCGTTGTGTGGTGACAGATGGTAAGTATACTTGCGATGAACATAGCATAATGTATAGACTATTGGATCAATCCCTGTGTTGTACACCTGAAACTAATGTAACATTGCATGTGAATTAGACTTTAATTTAAAAGAGAGAGAGAGAGAGAGAGAGAGAGAGATGATTATGGGAGCAGTGGTCCATGGATGGTGGAAGCACCTTGCACTCCATGCCTAGCCAGATCCCTGTAAAGCCAGAGTAGAAATGCTGCACAAAACATTTAAGGAGATAGGTCACAAACTGCTTCGTAGATTTCCACTTTCATGCAGCTTAAGGTATCAGAAACATTAAAGTAGCACATGGCAAAGCATACTGGAAAGTGATGGGGAATGTCGTCCAGTTTGACAGGGGCCATGACATGAAAAACAAGTGATGTCTAAGGGGTTAGCAACCTATATAGGTGAATGAGAAGATACCCTCAACACAAGTGATTCCTGGGTTAGATGCACACTACTCCAATGCCTTGGACCATGTGACCCCATCCAACTCAAGCACATCCCCCTCAAGACGACAGGACACCACAGGCTGACCAAGATTAATTGCCCAGAGGCATAGAAATGAGTTTGTGAAACTGCATATATGAACTGAGAATTAAGTCCAACAACAATTTGAACAGGAAAGCTGAAGCCCTTATACTTAATGAGGAGCCCAGGTGGTAGTTACCATCTGGAGATGCGGGAGAAGTCAGGAATTTCAGAAAATATTTCAAGGAGCCAGCATATTACTAGAAGCCAAAAGTAGTTTAAATTCTAGAGGAAACCTTACTAGATGGATGGTAATATCAGCATCGGATATAGTTTTTCCTTTTGCATGTCAAGAAGTCTTTCCCATTTACATCAACATTTAAGTCTTAGAAAATGACGGAGACATTCTGAGTGGTAATTTTAAAAATAGTGTCTTTCTGATGTTATTTTACTACTCTTCTCCCTCTTCTTATATTTGTTCCCAGTACAATACCAGGGTGTAATTAGCACTGCACTTGGAGAATAATATATCCAAGATTGGCTATAAAATCATATCAAGTTTCTAACATTTTTATTATTAAGGGCAGTGATCCAAATTCTTTGCTAAGACACATGGTTAATCCTTGTACAAAATAATATAGTCCATTGAATCCTTCCATATTTATTTTTTTTAAAGATTTTATTTATTTATGTGACAGAGAGACAGCCAGCAAGAGAGGGAACACAGCAGGAGGAGTGGGAGAGGAAGAAGCAGGCTCCCAGCGGAGGAGCCTGATGTGGGACTCGATCCCGGAACGTCAGGATCACGCCCTGAGCCAAAGGCAGACGCTTAACGACTGCACTACCCAGGCGCCCCATGAATCCTTCCATATTTAAAGGCTGTGAAATTTATTTATCACAAAATGCCATCAGTATTTAGCTCTTCCTTCTGGGGTACAAATAGTCTTCTTCTCTAACTTTTCAGCTAATTACTGTCTTCTCCTTGTTGATTGGAGGACTGAAAAGACAGCTACTGTCGGGGCTCCCTAACATGCTGGTAGACATCTTGGGAACACTGATGGAACTGATAACAGGCCATTTTATAGGGACTTAAAAGCTACTCAAGAAATGAACAAGGTCCATTAGACTTTCTGTCATGCATATGATGGGAAAAAATATACCACCATAAGATCCACTCAATTGTCCTGCTGTGACAGCAGCAGCTATTGTGTGAGAGGTTTGGCGAAGGTGGTTCCACCTTGGTGTTTCTGCTCTGCTGGCTAGTGGGCGTCTCAGGTACGGCATCCTAACAGAGGGGGCTTTGTGATAGGCTATCAGTGACAAACAAGAACGACAACGTGCAGCCCAGGGGCTTGACGAGAAGGAGAAGCTCAACAAAGGGGGAATGACCTCCTTAGTTTCCCATTTCAGTCTGACATTCACTTCCTCACACAAAGCTTAGCTTCGTGTGTTGGTGTCCAAATCACATTTGAACCTTGTACGGAGTGGTGAGAGTCAAGCTGAGATATTTTAAGTGCATTTCTTTTCTTTGGGGCCTGCTTTGAACTGCTTTTAAACCTACAGATGTTAGGCAGAGCGTCCAAACTAAGAAGCTGAGAGAGAAACATGGAAAGTATGTTCCTAGATTAATGTTTTGCTTTTACATATATGGGTGTGTGTGTCTGTGTGTGTGTGTGAGTGTGTGTGTTTAATATGTCCTACAGCCCAGTCTTTGATGTATAGATAAATGAGAGCCTAATAGACAAGCTTCTTTTTTTTCTTATGAAAAGGACTGCTTTTCCAGGGCACCTGGGTGGCTTAGTCAGTTAAGCATCAGACTCTTGATCTCAACTCCGGTCTTGATCTCACAGTCATGAGTTCGAGCCCCACATTAGACTTCATGCTGGGTGTGAAGCCTACTTAAAAAAAAAAAGGAAAGAAAGAAAAAAGGAAAAAAAGACTGCTTTTTCATGAAGACCTATATATGTTCTCAATTTAATAAATATTTATTGAGTACCCACTACTCAATATTACACTGCTTCTTGGTGGAAGACACAGTGTAAATATAACTAACTCATGGTACGGTAATTTTCCCTCTGTAAGGAAACTAAGACTTGTAGCCAAACAATTATAAAGTATGATATATTGTTAGCGATGCCACATTCCCTATCGAGGCACTTCCAAGCTTTTCCCATATTTCTTCACTGGCTGATTCTACCTTCTCACCTTCTCACTTCTCACCTATTACCTGAGAAAACCCAACATGAGAAAAGTCACTTCACCTGTCATTATATAGAAGTTGTTTTAATAAAGCTAGAAATGTGTCAAAGAAGCAGCTTGGTGCCTGTTCAAAAGGAACCTAACAGGAGCGCCTGGGCGGCTCAGTAGGTTAAGCGTCTGCCTTTGGCTCAGGACCTGATCCTGGGGTCCTGGGATTGAGACCTACTCATCGGGGAGTCTGCTTCTCCTTCTCCTTCTGCCCTTTCCCCTCTCATTCTCTAAGTAAATCAATAAAATCTTTAAAAAAAGAAAGAAAAAAGGAAACTAACAGAACCAAATGGAAACTAGGGCTAGTCCTCAGTTTTAAGGTTAAAAGTTGAATTCAGTGCTACACCAACATGTGATCAGTCTTTTGTGTGTCCTTCTTAATTTCTCCCACCACTTATTCAGACTTGTACTTTATTTTTATATTCTCTTGAAAGGGCAAATAAAGAAAGCTAGAATGCTGTAGTCATACTCTTTACACCAGTCCCTGTTCTACTGTGTAATAGTGTGCTCATTTAATCCTCTGAGGCCAGTGAAATGATCTTCATGCAGTGGAGGACATTGGGGCTCAGGGATATCTCACAGCTAGGTAGGACTTGAACCCATGTCTGCCTGAATATCGTGTTCTCTCTGCAGCACACTGACACTGACACTGCCCATCTGGCACCCTCCACTGTACATGGGATAGGAAAGGAGGAAGGAAGGTAGCTGTTTGTGAATTACATCAAGTATTTCACACCATTAAAAATAACAGAGGTTCTGGGGCGCCTGGGTGGCTCAGTTGGTTAAGCGACTGCCTTCAGCTCAGGTCACGATCCTGGGGCCCCAGGATCAAGTCCTGCATCCGGCTCCCTGCTCAGCAGGGACTCTGCTGCTCCCTCTGACTCCCCCCCCCCACCATGTTCTCTCTCTCATTCTCTCTCAAATAAATAAAAAATATCTCAAAAAAAAAAAAAAAGATTCTCTCTTTCACTCTGCCCTCCCCCCAACTCACACTCTCCCTCTAAAAAAAATAAAAATAAAAATAACAGAGGTTCAAGCATTCCTTTTTGAAAAGCAATCTTTAAAAAATAGTCAATCTACTATCCTACATCAATCCTTACTTTCACTGCCAAATTTTATTTTTATTTTTTTATAAGATTTTATTTACTTATTTGAGAGAGAGAGAGCACGAGCAGGGGGGAGGAGCAGGAGGAGAGGGAGAAGCAGACTCCCCACTGAGCAGGGAGACCAATATGGAACTCAATTCCTGGACCCTGAGATCAGCACCTGAGCTGAAGACAGATGCTTAACTGACTGAGGCACCCAGGTGCCCCCCAAATTTTATTTTTTAATAATATATAGACATTTTAAAGTACAATTTCAGATTTATAGAATAATTGAGTACATAATACATAACATTCCTTATAGCAACTTCTCATTCCCCAATCCCCCCCCTACATAGCTACTTTACATTTAATATCTTACATTAATGGGGTTGATTTGCTAAAATTGATGAACCAATACTAATACATTATTATTATTGTTATTAACTATAGCCCATAATTTACATTAGTGTTCTCTCTTGGTGTCATACAGTTCTGTGGGTTTTAACAAGTGAATAATGACATGTATACATCATTATAACACCATGCAGAATAGTGTCTCCATCGTAAAAGTCCTGTACTTCACCCTACTCATTCCTTCCCCCCGCCGAGCCCCCCACCTCCATCCCTCGGCTACCACTGATGTTTTCACTGTCTCTATAGTTTGCCTTTTCCAAAGTGTTGTATAGTTGGAATCATATAGTATGTAGACTTTTCAAAGTGGCTTCTTCCACTAAGCAACCTGCTTTCAAGGTTCCTCCATGTCTTTTCATCGCTTGATAGCTCATTCCTTTTTATTCTCTAAATATCATTTTTTAACACAAAATTTTGGCACCTGTAATATGTCAGACCCTGTGATGAGCACCGAGGATACAGAGATGAATAGGCCACAACTTCTACTCTCAAGGACCTTGCTGCCAAGCATTAGGAGAAAGGTACATAAACACAAAAAGTAATAGCATTTTATAGGTGTCATAATAAAATTCTGTAGGGATACAAAAGAGGGGCAAAGTGGATAGGATCCAATTTCACTTCTGGTACAGAGAGTCAAGACTGACTCCCTACAGGATTCGGAGTCACCGGAGAGCCAGGCAGAGCTCTGGAAGCCAAGTTGAAAAGTGTCAGGTGGGACAGCAGGCCATGTCCCAGGAAAGGCAAGAAGCCCAGGCAGAAGCTGGTAGATTTGGACATAAAAATGCGAACTTCTAAAGTCCCATCTAGAGCTTGTATTCTCTCTCCCTTCCTTTATGTCACTTCTCAAACCTCGTGTCTCCCCATCAGAGGCTTACCCAGAAGACCCTAGAGAAAAGACACCACCCCCTTTCTACCTCACACCATTTCTCCTTGCCCTCCTTCCTTTTCTCATAGCAATTACCCACTTCAATATGCTAAATATGCATTTGGTATTGTCTGCCTCCTTCCACCAAAATGGACAGCCCCAGAGGCAGGGACTTAGGCTGTTCATGCCTAGCCCACAGGAGGCCTGCAATAAACACTTGTTGCGTGAAGGAATACACAAAGCAGTTTTATCCATGCCTGCAATCCTTCTGTTGGGATACAGCACTGCCAAAGGCTGTATTAACTCTTACTGCTGAACAGAGGAACATTCTAATCCTAATTTATATTTTTCCAACAACCACTACTGAATCCACAATACTCTAATTCCCCAGATTCTAATATCGTTTTATTTTTCTACATTATATTGGGAGACAGAAAAAAAGAATCTCAAGAGCTTTCAAAAATGTCAGATAATTTTGACCTTCTCACACTGTAATTTTGACGAAATCTTTTTTTTCCAATACCATCCGAGGTCTGCTCAGATAAGTGCCCCTTGCTACAAACTACCATAGCCTGGCAATTACTCAAATGAAAACATGATCATTTAAATACTTAAATAATTACCCTAGAGAAAAACTGGAGATTGGCACCCAATTCCTTATTTTTATATAACACATCTTGTGACCTTCGGGGTTTGAAATTTTGAAATTATCTCTGTTGTGGCTAAGTCTTGAGGGCTATAACTGGTCAACTTTCCCCTGGGAATGTTATCTTGCCGGAGTGGGTGCAAGGAAGCAATGTGCTCTGAGCACTATTGCGTGCAGCGTGATTCTAATGGCACTGCCCCAACCTACGACCGAAGCCCCAAGCACTGATCTCAATGATGAAAGTCGTTGGGGAAAACGATGGGGAAGAGAAAATTCTGTTGCATGGCCAGAGTGACTGCTTCAGTTTTGGACAGAACTGCCCAGGGTATTTTCTCCCTGGGGAGCACTTTATGGAAAACACTGGCTTTCCTAATCCCTTGCCTTCTCAGTGCTTAGATCTTCTCTCCAACCTTTTCCTCAGTCATCATGTCCAATGCCGTAACTCTGGACCCTGACATCACTAATAAATATACCACAGCAAAAAAACATCTCAATGTCAAGCTCCCACCTTTTAGGCATACCTCCCTTCCCTGCTCCTTCCTTTCCCACCTTCAGTGCCAGCAATTGTTCAATTGAGTGGAGAAGAGCAAAGGGTTTTTCATTCCCATCATCTCACATCCTCAATTCTTACCTCTCTCAGTCTAGATTCCATGGATGATTACACCATCAACTTGCCTTTAACTCTGTTTTCTCTCCCTCCCTCTTTCCCATTTAATTACATGCCAACGCTGGTTAAACTCAATCGTCCACTTCTCTGTACCCCTGCCACAGAAGCCGAATGGTCCTGGAGAAAAATCAACAATCACATAGATTGATCTTTCTCTGAATTTATGAAGAATGCTTGCCAGTGCCCAGGAATCCTGCTGCATTTCCCATTTGAGACCAGATTCAGATCTTCTTTCTCTCTAAGCCCCGCTCCCCTCCACAGCTCATGAACTCACCTCATTCTTTCCTGAGAAAAGAACAGCAATCAGATGGGAACTCCCTCAACTTCCCACCACCAACTTTATTAACTTATCTACATCGACAGTCACATTCTCTGCCTTCCTCTTATTACAATGAAAAAAAAAAGTTCCCCAGTGCCTAAAAATGCCAACCCCTCCTCTTACTTTCTGGATTTCATCCCACCCCCCCGTCCCATGTTAAAGAAATTCAAGCCTGCAATCACCCTGTGATTCTCCACAAATCATTAGATTCTTTCTGTCTACGGGATAATTCCAGCAAACATACAGACTATTAAAAAAAACAAAAACCCTCCTTCAAATTTACATTACCTTCCAATTATTATCTCATTTTCCTGACCCCTTCACAACAAACTTATCAATAGATGACTAGTCAGATTCACTGACTTCTTTTTATCATCTCACCTGTATCCTCAACCCATCCCAGTGAAGTTTATCTCCTCTCCAGCCACTGAAATTGTACTTGTCAAAGTAAGAATAATGTCCATGATGTGAAACTAACGGTCATTTCTCTGTCCTCATCTGACTTGATCTTGCAGCAATTTCCTTCCCAAAACATCTTATTCTCTTTAATTACATCTCACAACATTGTCCGTATTTTTCTCCATGGAAATGGACTCTCTTCTCAGCCTCTTTTGTTGGCTCGGTGCTGGGCCTCCTTCACTTTTTATCCAGCCTCACTGATGAGATCCCATCCAGTCCCATGACTCTGTGGTCTGTATGCTGTGCTCTTGATGCCCCATCTTGAATCTCTATCTCAGAGCTTTCCCCCCAGAAGCTCCTAAACTTGTTTCTCTCCTTGTCTTCCCTAGCTAAGAAAGGGCATCCATTTCCAATCATTTGTTCAAGCAAAATTCCTGGAAGACATCCTTGACTTCCTTCCATCCCTTATACCCCTCTTACATCACCTGCACACCTACTTCCTCACCTGGCCTGCTCCACCTCCCTCAAAAAGACCCTCTTTATCTGTTGCCTTTCCTCCAGCTCTGCCGTTACAACCAGTGTCCATGTCATTGTCATCTTTTGCTGATAGTACTGAAGTAGCCTCTAAATATTCTTCTTTTTTCTCTAGAACCCCTAAAATCTATTCTTCATACAGCAATCCAAGTTATCCTTCTACGATGTAAAATAGATCATGGTAAGTCCCTTAAAATTCACCAGTGGCTTCTCTTTGCATTTAGAACCATTTGCAAACATCTCTTTTTTTGCCTAAATGTCCTCTTATCATCTATCCCTGTCTATCTCTCCAGCCTCAACACATCTCACTCCTCCTATTTGTCTCTGTGACCCAGCCACACAGGCTGGCCTTCCTCCAAGTTCACCAAACTCCTTTCCAATTCAAAGCTTTTGAAATTGCTTTCCTTCCACCCAGCATTCTCTTTGGTGTCAGCTCTATATCAAGAAATGTCGTCACTAAACGCCTTATCTAACCTGAATCTCCCCTCTAGCTGCCATTACCAAATGATTATGTTTTATTTCTCTCATAGCATTTATCATTATCCAAAATTATATTATAGCTTTAATTTACTGTCTGTCCTCCTCCCTTCAGAATATGAGCCTTATGACAACATGGATCTTGAATGTCGTCTCCTTCACTCTCCTATTTAGCTTACTTTAAGAAGATATCCTACCAGATAAAAGGTGGTCAGAATTATTTGTGGAATGAATAAATGAACGTTGGTTCTCACTTTTTATTGCTATATGAAACATAAATATTTAATATCAAGATTATTAGATCATGTTGTTCTTTCTCTTTTAGGATTAAGTCTTGAATTCCAGTGTTTGGCTTGTGACATAAGTCTATACTTCAGGATTCCCAGGAAGATCCACTTCAACAAAAAAATACATTGTAAATTATTTTTTACATTAAAATAAATATGCACTCCATTGTTTTACATATATTAAAAATATGAAATTGTGTATGCAATCATCTACGAAATAATAAAAGTTAAGCTCAGGACTTGGTAATCTTTCTTTATCCTTATCCCAACTACTGTAAATTCTCCGGAATTACCGCAGTTTGCAGATAGACTCCAAAACTATAAAATGCCAGAGTTTTCACAGGAAAAAAGCCCCAAGACTCCTGCCAACATGGTGCTGAAGCCAAAGCAAGATAATTTGAGGGCATCTTTTTCCCTTAGAGTTTTTATCTGTTAAGTTGACTTCAACAATATTTTAATCTTAACTGCTATATGCTTCATTAGAAACATGGCAGCTTTAGTAGTCTCGGTATTCAATAGTCCCAAGTACAGTAAAGAATTAGTTTAACATTGGGATGCCTGGGTGGCTCAGTGGGTTAAGCGGCTGCCTTCAGCTCAGGTCATGATCCCAGGGTCCTGGGGATTGAGTCCTGTATGGGGCTCCTTGCTCAGTGGGGTGACTGCTTCTCTCTCTCTCTCTTTCTCTCTTTCTCATTCTCTCTGACAAATAAATAAAACTAGCTAGTGACTTAAAAAAAAAAAGAATTAGTGTAACATTATAAAAATCCAGATACCAGAAATAGAAAAACTGAAAAAAAATCCAGAAGGAATTGCTCACAATTTTTCATGGATTAGTTAAGAAATAACTACAAACTATCTTTTATTAATTTTAAATACTATACTTTATATAAGGATAATAATCCTTATTATCTAAACAAAGTTAAACTAATAATGTTAAAATAATATTATCTAAACAAAGTTAAAATAATAATAAATAAAATAAAGTTAAAATAATAATATTATCTAAACAAGTTAAACTAATAATGATCTAATCTGTACAAAAGAAAAATTTGATCTATAAATCTTTAAAAGTTTAATTTGATAAAAAATTATTGAATCAAGTTTATTACCAAAATTGATAACATTTCTGATGCTTCACAACATTGGGAATGTACTAAATTTCAATGAATTGTATTTTGAAGGTAGTTAAAATGGCAAATTTCACCACAATTTTAAGTACTATGTTATGTAAAGCAAAGTAAATAGTACAAAATCATTCCAAAATTTTACAATCATAGGGAAATGTTTAGATTAACTAGTCCACTGCTCCAACTTCACTCTTAAGAAAAATGGTTCTCAAAAAATTAATATCAGAATTAAAAGAAGAAACAAACCTTCCCTGTAAACTTTACATGGAAAAGACTTACACCTGTAAAATGATTTCAGCATAATAAAGTTAAAATATAAAATGAGGGCACACTTAACATCTCCATTTAAAAAAATGATAAAATAATTAATTTGGCTTACTTGAATTTGCTTCATAAAATATCTACATTGCCAATTTATTAATGTCTTTAACTAAATACAGTCAAGCATTCTTAGGGTCAGAATGCTTGGGTCAAAACAGAGACCAGATTATCCGATACCCAAATGTAACTTATCCCTCAGGCGAGAACCAGGAAAGAGCTCACTCCCTTTCCCTTAGGTTTTTCTCCCCATAGCATATTTCTCAATATAGAAAAAGAGAAGATATTTCTAAAACATAAATTCAGTTGTTTCATATCCATGCTTGCTTTGCAAGGGCTTCTTTTTTTTCCCCTTAAAGACTGATTGATTGATTGATTGATTTTAGAGAGAGAGCGTGCAAGTGGGGGGAAGGGGCAGAGGGAGAGAATATCCAAGCAGACTCCTGCTGAGCGCAGAGCCAATGGCGGGTCTCGGTCCCATGACCCATGAGATCATTTCCTGAGCCAAAACCAAGAATCAGGGACACCTGGGTGGCTCAGTCGTTAAGCGTCTGCCTTCGGCTCAGGGCGTGATCCTGGCATTCTGGGATCAAGCCCCACATCAGGCTCGTTCCACTGGGAGCCTGCTTCTTCCTCTCCCATTCCCCCTGCTTGTGTTCCCTCTCTCGCTGGCTGTCTCTCTCTGTCAAATAAATAAATAAAATCTTAAAAAAAAAAAAAAAAAAAACTAAACCAAAACAAAACAAAACCAAGAATCAAATTTTTAACTGACTGAGTCACCCAGGCAGCCGTGCAAGGGTTCCTTTTAAATGTGTAATAAAAGTCAGCGGTATTTGGAATAGGAGGAAAAGGGAGCAAATGTTCTTTGTTTTCCCTCCCACATCTGCTTCTCCTTAACCTACAGCCATCTTCTTCATCATCACCACCCTAAAGAATTATCAGAAACAAAACAATCAAAATAAATGAGAAGAAGGAATCTGGTTCCATTCTAGATAATGTCAGCTCACACAAGCAACTAAAAACCTTGGACAGATGCATGGAGCAGTTAAGGAAATCAGAACTCAAGGTCCACTGACCTAGATTTCAGTTTTCCGTTTCTTTTTTCCTCTGGTATCTTCTGTCTTGGGTATGTATCCAGAAACCCAGAACTGCACACTGCGGCGCAGGCAGGGTGGGGGGCGGGGGGGCGGGGTCAGGCTGGCTCAGTCGGAAGAAGAAAGTGACTCGTGATCTCTGGGTCCTGAATTTGAGCCCCATGTTGGGTATAGAGATAATAAATAAATAAATAAAACTTGAAGAAGAAGGAGGAGGAGGAGGAGGAGAACTGCAGACTAGGGGCAAACAAAGAGAGTTTCAAGAGAAGATTTGAATTTCTGGTCCAAGGAAATAAAAAGGACATCTCCACTGGTAAAGGAGTGGGGGAAATGCTCTGGTATTTTTTTCCCCATTCTCTCCCCTGGCCATGGGGGCAGACAGGTGTGGAAATATGCAGCAGTGCATATAACTAACACCCAGTGTTCTAGCAAAGTGAGCAGGAAAGGTGAACTCTAGAAACTGGGTGTGTTGCAGAGCTGGAGAAGGGGAAGGAGCTCAAGAACGTAACCCGGTAGATTTGTGCATGAACTCCTAGACTTTATCTGGAACGGCACATGTATGGATCTGACCGCAAGCAGAATACCAGGCTTTGAGAAATGAGCTACAGGGTAGACGACTGCCCACATAACAGACTGTTATTGAGAATAGAAGGCGTAGCATTTCCTAACTGATGTTAAGTTTTCATTTAAGGGGTGCCTGGCTGGCTCAGTCAGTGGAGCCTGTGACTCGGTCACCTCACCCCCCAAAAATATGCAAAAAATGTGAACATTTTGCCAAAGAAGTCACATGATGTAAAATAAGCATACGAGATGTTCAACATCATTGGTGATTAAGGAAATTCTAATTAAATCTGTAATTAGATATCACTACACACATTATCAGAAAGGCTTTAAAAATGACCATACCAAGGGTAGGCAATGATGCCGATTAACTGAAACTCTAAAACGTTGCTGATGGCAAGGCAAAATGGTACAGCCACTCTGGAAAACAGTTTGGCAGTGTCTTAAAAAACAAATATACAGTTACCATATGACCCAGAAATTACACTCCTGTGCATTTATCCCAGAGGAATGAAAACATTTCCACACAAAAACCTATACATAAATATCCCTGGTGACTACTAGAAAATCTTAAATTATATACGTGGTTTGCATTATATTGCTTTCAGATGGTGCAACTGTGGATTCACATATTCAACTAGCTGCTGGATAGCTCCTGGATGTCCTATGAGCATCTCAAACTCAGTTTGATTCAATATGTCAACATGTTCCAAATTCAATTCACTGTCTTTATGATTTTTTCCCTTGATTACTGGCACCATGACACTCGTGCCAGCAAAAATCTTAGTAGTCATCCTAGACTCTTTTAAAATCACTCACCAATCACCCCAATCATCCCGTATTTTTCTACCTCCTTAATCACTCTCAAATCTATATGTCATTCTCCATTTTCACTACAAACTCTTTATTTCATTTCATACTCTAATCACTGCATAGTTCCGATCTAGCCTCCTTACCTTCCCTCACACCTCCCCAATTCCCACCCCGCTCAGTCTATTATTCACTCTGATGGCAGACTAATTTTTAGACAATTCAATATCAATCATGTCACTCCCTAAAATTCCTTTAGTAGCTTCTTTGAAACTCTAAAATAAATCGACTCCATAGCTTGACCTAGATAGAATTTATGACCTTGATTCTTGCTTCTGTGCTTTTAGACTGCTTTTTAACTTGGCTGAACTGTAACTCCCCAACTTCATTTTAGCTCACTTATTAGTAATCTCAAATTTTATCTCCCAGGGAAATTCCTTTCAAGTGCCACTCTCCAAACACCCTTTATATATCTTCATCTGCTGGCCCTTGAACTAGCTGCCGCCTATTTCATTTACCAATATGTCCTTCTAGACTAGATTCTCCGAAATCAGGGTCATTTTTTGTTGTTACTTTATACACCCAAAACCTACCACTTAAAGGGTACTTTATAAATGTTTATTAAGTTAATGAGGAAGGGGATCTCCCTCTGTCTTTCCTTCTTTTTTTCCATTCATATCTCTGGAGAATACAATTTGTAGTCTGATAAAAGTACCAGGCATGTGAAAATAATTATGAATCAATTTAATAAGTGCTAATGGAAAGGAAGTGATAGTTTTATAGAAGTCATTGACATGTTTTCTACGTAAAACTTAGAACTGAGCTTTCCTTTGTTTGAGAACTTCAAACATAATTTCCTGTAAGAGGAAACTTCAGAAGGATTCAGTTCAAATTAGATGTTTCTTACCAGCTATTTTCTATAGATGTATACAGAACAAAGTTAGACTTTCTTTCCTCTTTCTTCTTTCTCATAAGGAAAGGCAGTAATTTATTTTATATGTCGATACTATTAGTCTCCATAATTTTGTGGTCTTCATTACCATTACATATGTCATTGTTGCTAAGCTTAGAGGTAAATCTCCAAAAGTTACATTTTAAAACTTTACATTTTCGGGGCACCTGGGTGGCTCAGTCGATAAGCATCTGCCTTCGGCTCAGAGCGTGATCCCAAGGTCCGGGGATTGAGCCCCGCATCAGGCTCCCTGCTCTGCAGGAGCCTGCTTCTTCCTCTCCCACTCCCACTGGTTGTGTTCCCTCTCTCGCTGGCTGTCTCTCTCTCTGTCAAATGAATAAATAAAATCTTTTTTAAAAAATAAATAAAACTTTACATTTTCTATTTTGATGATCCACTTTCAACACTGGAGTTCCCTCACAATCCCACCGTGTTCTTATATAACTTGGGAAGAGTTCTTTGGGGTGCCAAGGCACAGATTCAACTCCCACATGGTAAAATTCATAATGATTCTATCATGCACATTATGATACTTAATCCATACACAAAAACCCTATGAAGTATGAATTATTATCCCCACTAAACAGATAAGAAAAATGGAGCCAAGACAGACAAACTGGCTTACTCCAACAAGACCTTACCAGTGGTTAAGTGGCAAACTAGGATCCAAACCAAGATCATGGAATTCCAATGCCAGCATTTTCTCCACTTGATCACAGCTCTTTGTGTGCATTATCAATGCATCTGATCGTGGAATGTGATAGCTAATGTATTTGCACTATTAAAATTTGTTATCACAAGGGACACCTGGGTGGCTCAGTCCGTTAAGCATCTGCCTTCAGCTCAGGTCATGATCCCAGCATCCTGGGATCGAGTCCTGCATCAGGCTCTTTGTTCAGCGGGGAGGCTACTTCTCCCTCTGCCTGTCTCTCTCCCTGCTTGTGCTCTCTCTCTCTCTCAGTCTCTCTCTCTGGAAATAAACAAATAAAATCTCTAAAAAATAATAAAATAAAATAAAATCTGTTACCACGAAAGAACTCAAAGAGTACCCCTGATTGATAATTGAACTAACTTTTATTCTTGATATAAAATATTGTTAAACTTCCCCTCAAGGAGGCAAAGACCATTTTTCATAGCCTTGTTAAGGATACTTACATTTATCTTAACAGGCAACGTGTGATTGAATTTTTGTACCTACAAATGCATAATAAAAATACAAATGATCAATGGGGCGCCTGGGTGGCACAGCGGTTAAGCGTCTGCCTTTGGCTCAGGGCATGATCCCAGCGTTCTGGGATCGAGCCCCGCATCAGGCTCCTCTGCTATGAGCCTGCTTCTTCCTCTCCCACTCCCCTTGCTTGTGTTCCCTCTCTCGCTGGCTGTCTCTCTCTCTGTCGAATAAATAAAATCTTTAAAAAAAAAATACAAATGATCAAAACGTAAATATCACAGCAGTAAAAATCTGTTGGCTTATACAAAAGAAGGCTTGACTGCACCCTTACCATCGATCAAAAACATAACAACAGAAGAAGGCTCACTTTTTGTTAATGTTGAAACTTATCTCAGTAACTGAAAGTTTTTTCTGTAAGCTGTCAGCATTTATTCTAACCGTGAGTCACAACTGAAATCTTTGTAAAAAATAAACAGAGGAGACGCTGTCTACATTGAGAGAGGATAGAAGGATAGAAAGGGAAAATGGGATGAAAAATTAGATATATTAGATCAAAAAGAAGAAAGCATAAGTATATTTTATTCCATATTTTGAATAGCTATAAGAGACTTATTCCCTTTGTGATCCTTTTGTTTCTTTCATTTCCTCCCAGTATTCAATCACATTTTCAATACAAATTATAGTATTATTTTGCAGAAACACTTTTGTATTCCTTGGTGGATTTATTCAGCTAATTAATGTTAAAAAAAGAATTACTGAAAGCAAATATTGCGAGAAATAATTTCCAAACTGAAATTTATACACTTGAAAGCTGATTCCTACAGAAATGATTTGGCTCTATAAAAAAAGAAGCAATCCATCAGCTCCACAGACCCAGACATGAGCCTGATAGGATTTCTTTTTCATAGGAAATTACTGCTATGACTGATTCTTGTTAACCCTAGGGGGGAAAAAAAATCCAAAGGCAAGGCCTAATCAGAGACTGAAACAGAATGTTCTATTGTCTGAAATAATTATCTTTGTGTTGTAGTTGAAAGACGAATTAAATGTGTTAGAATCAAGTGAAATACTCATTTCCCTCTTACTTCACCAGGCTACCTCACTTTAACTGAATTACCACTAGGTGCTTTTGCCCCCTAGGTCCTCTTGCATCCTGATAATTAAGTATATATCCCATATTTGGGTTTTATTCACACAGTGGAAGACTGTCTGCTGGTGAGAATTCATGTGGTCTGTCCTAGCAACTCAGCTGTGGTCTCCACCTCAAACATTCCCTCAGACCACCATCCCACGCTGCTAAGGACCGTGTCAGACACAGCTCCCCGCCATGTAGTCCTTTCACAGGTGGCTTATTCCCACCACAGGTGGAGTGGCTACCACCCCACCCCCACCCTCCCAGAAGGCTCTTGCCAGCCTAGGCAGCAGCATAAAGACATGAGAATGCTTATGTCCAGTAGCTTTTTGTGCTGGTTTATATTTAGTAGTGTTCCCATGGGTGTATGACAACTAAGCAGACCAAATTATATCTTTCAAGTGATAATGCAGAGTTCTAAAGCATTCCTGAAAGTTAAGGCTTCCATGTTTTTCTCTAATTTCCCAAGTTTACCAAGCATGCAGATAGTATTTTTGAATGTCACAAATCCTTCTCCTCAATCTTCCACAGGAAGCGTTTATCACATAATGAAACAGTGAACTGCAATCAACACCTTTGGAGATATTTTTAAATGATAACCCGTGCCTCAGTGGGTTTTCTGTAATTCAAGTAAACCATGCATTTAATTGTGCCATAGCAGTAAAGCATTACTTGAAGTCAATGTTTTGTTTGTCCTAACATTTAGATTGTCAAGTTAATATTCTATAACATAAAAATAATTAGATATTTTTTGTGTGCTTATACTGAATTGATCAGGGTGTTTTTCATCTCTGCTTAAAATTAATACACTTAGTGAAATCGGGTTCTTCTGCCCATACAATGTTCGCGGTACGATGTGGTGTTCAGAAGCCGTCTTCTCAAACGCCTGTCATTCAGGCGTAGCCTTCTTCATGAAATGAGTAGCCAGTGACCCCACTGGTCCTTTTTCATACTGCTGAAATCAACATTTTCTCATTTTACCTCCTGAATACAACCCTGATTAGACTTTTGAAAGATATTTGCTTACAAAAAATAAATGAATTCATTTTCCTCTCAATCATAAGTCAAATCTTCCTGGGAATCTTGCACTTTTTCCACTCTAACTATTCCTATTCTTTATTCAACATTTCAGAGAGAACTACTTTTGATATTATAACGTCTGTGCCTAGTGATAGCTGGTTTCACAGACACACACACACAGAACTTCTGATCAGAGCCTTCTGTGAAACAGTTCGAAGTTATTCAACCACTGACTAATGTGAGGGATGTTTATTTTATACTGATTCCCTACCAGGAACTTTTTATTTTAATGTATCAACTCTAGGAATAAGACTCCTGAAGCCGAAGGTGGCCTGTTAAAGCAAGCCCTTTCTTCTTCTTCTTTTTTTTTTTATGTTTTTTTATATTATGTTAGTCACCATGCAGTACATCCCCGGTTTCTGATGTAAAGTTCGATGATTCATTAGTTGCGTATAACACCCAGTGCACCATGCAGTACGTGCCCTCCTTACTACCCATCACCGGTCTATCCCATTCCCCCTCAGCGTCAGGCCCAGGGCTGATCTCAGACGTCCCTGCAGTAGCTAGAGCTGCCTGCCATTGCGTTTTATATTCTCCCTTACATGCTTAGTTCATGTAGACACCATGCTTTCTTTCCCCCCAATCATGCACAGATTTTGCATGGCTTTCTTTGCGACCTGAAGCAGTATTTCTCCCCAGAAGAATTATTCTTACAGAAATATATACCATGGGTTTGTTTTTTTATTAGCAGTTCTCTAACCTATATGTTCTTTTTTTTTTTTTTTGAGGCAATTATCCACTGCAATACTTAAATGCTTTGAATTTTACAGCCCTCATACATAGATGCAAGATTTGTGCCCTAAGAATTTATTGTTACTTATTATACCCAGCAACAGAAAAATAACTCTACCTGGTGGAATTCAATACACATGTATTTCTCTCATTTATTGTCACTAGACCTACTTTTTAATTATGTTCTATTTAAAAGAACAATGTGACGTCAAATGCTTTAAACTGAGAAAATAAGTAGATCAACTATCTGGCAAAAAAAAAATTAAACTTAATTCTTTCCTTCTCTTAAAATCTATTTCCATTAAAATTTTCCACTGGGAGCGAGTTTTATTCTTGTTTCTTGGCATTAGTGAGAAATAGAATTGTTTATTTTTATCAAACAATTTTTAAAACCTAAAAGTAATGTGTATAGCCATAAACATAGCATTTTGTCATTTGATTATAATTTTGTTTTTATTTTTGTTTTTATCTTTATTTGTGAGCAACATTCAAATTTGCAAAATGCTCCCAAAGACACTTGTTATGGTGGTGGTGTCACATTTTCTCCTTAATTCTTTGCTGCCAACAGATTTTTGTTTATTCAAAATATGTGTGCATATAATCAATATGAAACATATAACAATATATATACTGAATCCATGTATTTCATTTCAACATGAAAAATGCATTGAAATCATGAAAGTATTTATATTACAGAATGGTTCCATGTTCTCAAATATTTTGACCGTGACTACACTTAACATATTCATTAAAAAAATTCTTGAGCCAATATGATCCTCCGCTATGTTGTGACTTTCTCCACACCCTGGATAAGCATGACAAACTAAAGATCACTCTAAATTTATGTACCTTTATTAAACATACAGCAATTATATCATTTAATTTAAAATATGGGCTATCATAATAAAAATAGTTCTAAATCAGTTTCATTTCATAAGCAATTGAATTAAAAAAATTAGAAAGCACACGATTTTCTAGGATTTGAATAAAGTGTTACCTTAAATCTATATGTAGATTATTCTATGTGCATTACATCTTCTTTTCCTTATATTTCATGTTCTTTTCCTTCCCCTTTTCCATTCATATTTGTATTTTATTTATCTCATTGTGACATTTCCTTTAAATTGGAATCCTGTCTGAAATGAGTGGTAGTATAAATCAGTTAATTAAAGTGCATTTGGAAGTAAATAATCACTTTTCAAATGGAAAAGTAATAAATTTATTAACTGAGGAGTAATATTGTACTAAACTAACGAATTATGGAACAATGTACCTAGTAAAGTTAATCATTTTAGTAGGAATTTATGCCTATATTTTATAAGTTGAAGTACTTTCCTTTAGACAATTCTAAATTGTCCAGGCTCTGGCCATGCAGTGACAACCTTCACCCAAGCTAAAATCCAGGGCTGTGACAAGGACCCAATACTAGTTGTGTGCAATATTCCATTCCAGGTGTCCTCAGGTGGCGCATAAGTTATAGCCACTCTAGTTCTGAATCTTGACATGTCAGGCAGGCAGACAAGGAACTCATTCTTCAGGGCAGATGCTTTTCTCTCTCTTTGGTGGAGGACAGCAGAGTCTCCTCCAAATGACCAAACGACCTCTGACACGTGGCTCAGAAGAACCAATAGGACTACCAAGAACAAGCAGTAGCCAAGCCCTTTTGAGCTGACAGTAGCATTTGGCCATCAAATCGAAGGTATATGCTGAGCAAAAGTGAAGGAGAGAAAATAGTAAAAGTCCTCAGAACTTTCAGCATGTGAAATGTTTCATAGGGAGATTTTTAAGTTTACTTATCTGTAAATAAAAATTTTTAACTGAGGATCAGCATCTTTCTAAAACAAAAAATGTATAAACCTTGTTTCAGAAACAGCTAGTCGTAGAAAGGATATAATTTATTTTGTACACAATCCAAAGATTGTTCAAATCTTCCTGACAACACCAGTTTGGCAAAAAAAAGTAAGTCTGTAAGGAAATATGCTTTTTTAATAACTGGTATTCATGATGAAAAAAAGAAAAAAGAAAGACAAGAAAAGAAAAATAATCCAAAATAAATTGATAGACGTGTGATCTATCAAGGCTTTTATCGTTGCAACAATTTGGATTTTTCTTTGAGAAGATGCAATAACCAATGTTAATTAATAATTATATTCATTTCACAAGTCTTACTCTGAGGATATGTCAGTCAGCTGAGTCCCAGAAAAAGGCTGAGTTCTTTTTATGTTTTGCCTTTTATTGTCAATTCATTGACAATAGATGTCAGTTAAGAAAAGAGAGGCCTCCGTTTTCATCAGTCTTATTATGTCGGATTTATTTTCTACAAGTCACAGTGCTAGAGGACTTTGAAATAACTGTGACAATCACCTTAAACCAGTGCGACATAGGTTACTGACACTTGAAACTTCCATTGCTTATAAAATCACGATCTTCAAAAGTAGTGGCTATTGGATCACTTGTCTCTAAACGCCATCACTAAAAACAATAAGCTAGATTCTCAACTCAAAGAGTTCTTTTCTTCTTTTGAATCTCACAGAATGAAAATCTGACCCACTATGTAAATACTCACTAGTACATCCTTTAAAATGTACATTGGATTGTATACAGTTTGTGCTTTGAGCTTTTTTTTTTCTTTATCATGTCCAATAGAGATGTCTGAGAAGAGTAACTTAGCCCTCACAACACTACAATTTTCCAGGACGTCTGCCAAGTGAGTACTTAAGAGGATGGCCTGTAGGCTGGGAGGAGCGCGTTATCCTCTATCTGGGCGCTGACACAATCCAGGCGGCTCCCGAGAGGATAGGTTCTGTTATCTGATAGCTCTTTTCCATTCCTGACTTAATAGATGTCAGGAGTTTCCAAGGGGTTAATATTTCCAGTTAGACCATCAAATACACTTCTTTAGCTTCTTCCTTGAATGTAGCATGTCATATTTTGTTAGTTTCTTATTCTCAGAAATGTGGATTCTATCACTGATTTCCCTAATTAAAAAAAAAAAGCACATTTTCAACCCTTCATTGAATCTAATTAACCACCCCCCAAAGCCATTCCATCTGAGTTCTTAAGAAAAAGAATGGTTCTTCCCTTTGAAATTGATCATATTTTTAGTACTTTGGGAGCCTTGGAAATCTTATTTTGTCATAGCCATGGATAATGTTTTTGAATTATATTTATCCTTTCTACATTTTGTCAACTTAATTTCCCCCTGGTTTATGTCCTTTTTAAAAAGTCCCTTTACACAACTATTATTATATTTTATGATTCCAATCAAATATGCCTGAACGTTACAGTGACATTATGATTTAGGTCAAGGTTTATAACCATCGCTGCCATACCTGAGAGAACTTTGTTCTAATACTGATGCCGAAGCCTCATCCCCAGAGATCCTAACTTAAGAAGTCCAGGTTGAGACCTCAGCATCTCTGTGTTTTTAGAAACTTTAAAATAATCTCATTATTTAAAAAGCAGTTGGTGTAGGGGCGTCTGGTGTCTCAGTCAGTTAAGTGTCTGCCTTCAGCTCAGGTCATGATCCCAGGGTCCTGGGACGGAGCCCCACATTGGGCTCCCTGCTCAGCAGGGAGTCTGCTTTTCCCTCTCCCTCTGCTCCTCCTCCTTGCTCATGCTATCTCTCTCTCTCTCAAAATAAATAAATAAAATCTTTTAAAAATTAAAAATAAATACATAAATACATAAAAGCAATTGGTGTGAGTCCAGCAAAGGTCGAGAATCACAGTTTAGGGCCTAAAAAGGAATTTAGATGCGTTTCTTTGGATTAGTGATTTTTTTTTTTCTGGAAAGGGAGCAGAAAGGGAGACGGAAAATTTCTAGCAGAGTCCACGCTCAGTGTTGGGCCTGACACAGGGTTTGATCTCACAACCCTGAGATCATGACCTGAGCTGAAATCAAGAGTTGGACACTTAACTGACTGAGCCACCCAGGTGCCCCTGGTTTAGTGATTTCTGAAGGACAGAGTGAACTGCTTCACAAACTATAAAAAAAATAAAAGAAAAAAATTTAAAAAACCCAATCCTGTTTTAAGGTTTAATGATGAACTTTATAGACAATGTCAAAACATATTCCTCACCATTCTACTTATCTGCTTCCCACTCCTCCTGAGTAATGGAGCTATTACATGGCTATCTTGTATTTCTCCCGTCCTTTATGCCCATATTTTGGGACTTCCACAACCCATTAACAATTGAATCACGAGGTAGGGAAGAAAGAGGAGAAAGTAGGGAGGAGAAAGAGAAGAGAACTAACACTTGCTGAGCTTAGACCCACCAGGAGTCAGCACTGTTGTCTTCTCTGCTTCGTTGCAGTAACCACCGCGAGGTAGACGGTATTAAGTCCATTTTATGGATAAGAAAAGTGCTTCAGAATGAGGATGCACTTTATCCAAGGGTACGTCACTAATAAATGGTGGAGGAAGGATTCTATCCCAAGATTCTCTGGCTCTTAATTCATGCTATTTCCACCAATTCCAAGGAAACATAAAAGATTTATTTGGTTATTATTCATTGGCAATAGTGGATGGATAAAGAAAAAGACAGAAGAGGGAGATTTGAAAGAATACTTCAGCAGAAGTTTTGTGATTATTTTTTTTAAAGATTTTGATTATTTATTTATTAGAGAGAGAGAGCAGAGAGACAGCACAGGAACGGAGGGGAAGGGAAGAGGGAAAGAGAGAAGCCAGCTCCCCACTGAGCAGGAAAAAAGTTTTGTGATCATTTAGGACTTAAAGCCATAGAATTTTCATGCCGCCATATGCAATGACAACTTGATTTTACACTAATGCAAAAAGTAAGCTGCTAAAACACACTGTAAAGCACCGGTTGGCAGCAGTTGTGTGTGTCTGTGTCCAGACAGAGAGAAAATGTCCCACACATGACACTGCAGCAGTGGCTTCTCCATCAGCACAGCTCCCTCTGACTCGATGGCCTAACTGGAGGGCAACCTCAAAAACAGAGATGGGAAATTTGGAAGAACGTATAGAAGAAAGAAAAATTCTGACATCTCGTAGCTCAAATGCAAAACCTAGGTTACTCTGGTTAACCTGCTCTACCCTGTAAGGGCAATTAAAAGGCTCTTCCTCGTTCTCTGCCCTCTTCCTCTAGACACATAGCTCTCACTTCCCCAGATTGAAGAGTTTGGAGACACCACGTCAGTGAGTGTGTGTGTGTGTGTGTGTGTGTGTGTGTAATAGTGACATGAGAGACTGTCATTAATCTCTGAAATCTCGTATTATCAGTGTATAAAGACAGAAACATTGGAAATCAAACTCATGCAGCAGGTAGAACTTGTGTGAGAACTTAGCTCCTGGAGCAAGGTCTTGGAACTGGAAACCATGACAAGTCATGTAAGGTCCTGCTTTAGGTAAAGAGAGGTCACACCTTACAACCTGATGACAATTTACAATTATAAGGTGGATGATTTATATGCTGTCATAGAGAGAAAGTATAAGAAATGACATACAGGTATTACTAACATGTGTTTCCATGATTCAATTGAAAATACTGAACCTACTATGCATGAGGCAATGCAGTGGGTGCCCGCAGGAATAGAAGTGATTGAAACAAATCCTTGCTACAAGAAGCTCACTGTCTAACAGGAGAGATAAACATATAATAAGACCCTTCCATTGAGATCCTTAAGCCCCACAACAGTGGTGGGGACGAAGTAACACAGTGAGCCTGAAAAGGAGGATGGATCTGAGAATAATGCTTCGCATTCTGCAACTGGGTCTTCACAAATGTGTAAGGTTTCCCAGGTGGGAAATGTGTAAAGGAATAGAGGAATGAAGCCACATAGAACTTTCACAGAACCGAAAATAATTCTACATAAGCCCGTATTTGACCAGGTAAAATCAAGCGCCTGAGAGATTACTGTGGAATAGTGGAATGAGCGCTAGACAGAAGCCTTGAATTTAAGGTCTGGTCCTGACATTCTGTAGGTGCGTAAAACTCTGCAAGCCAGTCGGGCTCTCGGGTTTTCCATTTCCTCTTCTGTAAAGTAGAGACAATAGTGCCCACGCAAACACTGGAAGTACACAAAGGGCGCCCAACCCAATCCGGGGGAGTGGTGCCTTTTGGGGAAGTGAAGTGTGACGCTGAGACCTGAACGATGAGAAGGTGGGATAAAGGTTCCAGGCTGAGATAAGCCAAGGTTTGGGCGTGAAAGAGAAAAGATGGCACTTTTGAAGAGTTACAAGTTTAATATGGCTAGCACATGAGATAGCAATAGTGAAATTACGGCTGGAGGGGAAGACCGTGAGCTGGGATTTCAGTGGATGGGCTAAAGGTGAAGTACCAAAGATTTTTTGTTTCTTTATTTTTTGCTGGGTTTTATTTTGCTTTGACTTTTTTTAAGATTGTATCTATTTATTTGAGAGACAGAGCGCAAGAGAGAGCAGGAGCAGAGGGTGAGGGAGGAACAGGCTCCCCGTGAGCAAGGAGCCCAATGCGGGACTCGATCGCAGGACCCTGAGATCATGATCTGAGCCAAAGGGAGATGCTTAACTGACTGAGCCACCCAGGTGTCCCAATTTTGCTTTGACTTTAAAGCTGAGAAGTGACTGGATCAGATTAGCCTTCTAGAAAGATGCGTTATGCTGCAGGTTGAGGAGTTAATTGAAAGAGACTCATACTGGATTCGTATATACCAAGAGAGCAGTTCCGGTCAAGCAGACGAGACTTAAAGGTGGATTGAACTAAGGCAGTAGAAATAGAATACTCTGGTTTTTCTTCAGATCCCATGAATCTTTTGCCTTTTCCCCAAGGATCTTAGTATGGCCGCCTCTTCTCATTGTTTACGTTTGACATTGCAAAGGTTTCTATTCCTTGGCCTGGTTTTTGTTTCTTGCTTTTACTTAATTCAACCTAGATTCATATTTTAAATTTGTTCTGAATATCTTTCACATCAACGCAGGAAATTATTACAGTACTGTGCAGCTACAAAATACATTCAGAGATGTAAATGAGTGTAACCCTTGTGATGGCAGCCAAGAGAAAAATAGCATTTGTTCTCACTTGCAAGGCCTAATTGATTGCCTTGGAAAAGTTGTTCCCAGTGACTGCAGACCTCAACAGCTACCAAGCAACGTTTACACTAAGCAATATTTTCACATATCTACTCCTTACTTGATTCGACAAACTCACATTTTGCATTTTTATTGCTCTGTAGGGTGTATGTCTTTATTCAACAAACACAAATGTTTTAAAACACTGGCTGCACCACGATTCCTCTTGTGCTAGAAAAACAGGGTCATCCAGGTTATACCAGATTGCTCGATGATGGATTATCCTAGACAGCATTTCCCAAAATCTTTATACAGTATGTCACAAGCAGGTCAAAGGTCATGCTACTCTTCCACTGGGCCCTCTATCTCCAGATGCTCACTCTTACTCTGTGTTATGTACCAGAAGAAGGCGAGAGATTTTACAGGGGTCTTACCTAAGTCGTGTGAAAAGTCCTGAGAATACAGGCACCTAAATTACAGCTATAACATTGTCTGAGAACCTAGCAACAAACATCAGATCAAAGGCAAGCTAAGGTATAAAATAACAGAATGGCAAATATTAAATGAGGTGGGTCTCTTTGATTTGGCAAAGGGTGGAGAATGCCTTCAACTTGACTTATTATATACAGAAAGCACAACAGCTATTTTGGCAAATGAAGAAATAGTGCTAAAACAATATTTCTTCCATTTCTAAGAATTATTGTGCTTTCTGTGGTGCATTATTTTACTGTGACATGGCATGATCTCTCCCTGCTAATAATTTCATGACTTAAAGCTCTTCCACATCCAAATTTATGCCTTAAAGTTATATTGAAATGAATTTTAAAATTAAAGTAAAAATACTAATTTGACATTTATTAATCTCATTTCATCTCAAAGCCAGGAAAATGTCGTATTTTGAAACTGTTTTGGCAAACTATCTTCAATATACTAATTCTAATAGCAGCTACTCTAGTTGTACACAATAAATCTTAAAAATTCTTGAATTAATCCACATAATACCTTATATAAATCTACCTAATCTCACAAAATAGGAAATAGGAAAAATTTCTTGTTCACTTCGAAGAGACGCAGTATGTAAACTGCTGTCGTCAATCACTATGTCAAGAATTGCTCTTTTATCTTAGGGCCGGAAGAAATAAGTTCTTCCCTATGTTCCTAAACAACCAGAATGATAATTTGCACTATGTAAATAAGAATGAGTTAACATCCTTAAGTATGTATTTACGCTAATTCTATTTTTTTATCATCAAAATGAAACACAGCCTTAGAAAAAACTTTTAATTTTACATCTTTATCATATTTTTTAATACCAGAATTGAAAACACTAGCTATTTTATAAAGACTATGTTAGTTTTGTGCATACAGAAACAATCCATGTTTTTAAATTATAGATTAAATGTCATTTTTATTTTTTTTAATTAAAATGACTCTATAAAGTCATCAAAGTGTTTGCTTATTTTATGTATTATTAGACTCTATTTCATTTTTTTAAGGAAAAAGAGTTAAAGCATCACTTCAAAATGTGAAAGAAATATGTTAAATGTTTATGACAGCAGCAACTTAAAAGTGCATGAGCTTCCAAGAGGAAGAAATCTCATCTTCAAGCAACCATTAGGACGGGGATTCCAAAGAAGTTGATCGCCCTGTGCTGTTCCCTAGGCTGATCAAATCCCCCATGAGTTGATCAAAAGCTTGTATTGACTAGACACTGCCCAGAAAAATAGAAAGGGCCTACCCTGGGGGGGGGGGGGAGGTTTAGGGGTTGCTGAGATTGCAAAACAGTCAGGAACACAGACCTGGAGTGATTATGACCTCTTCAATCCCTGCTTTATGATTTGCTACATGTATGATCTGGAGCAAGTTACATAACATTTTGGGGGCGCCTGGGTGGCACAGCGGTTAAGTGTCTGCCTTCGGCTCAGGGCGTGATCCCGGTGTTATGGGATCGAGCCCCACATCAGGCTCCTCCGCTATGAGCCTGCTTCTTCCTCTCCCACTCCCCCTGCTTGTGTTCCCTCTCTCGCTGGCTGTCTCTATCTCTGTTGAATAAATAAATAAAATCTTTAAAAAAAAAAAAGTTACATAACATTTTTAAACTTCAGTGTCCTAATCCATCATTCAGAGGTAATAACCTTCCTCTTAGGTTTATTGTGAAGCTTCAATAAAATAATCACACACCACACTTGATATAGTACTGGCACAGAGTATAATGAGGTCAAGTAGGGGAGATGCTAATCAAACAAAAGGCATAAGACTAGTGAAGTCCAAAATCCCTTCTGAGTGGAAAGTTCTAGAAGCTCAGTTTTATCTCCCTGAGAACATTAATTCTGTAATTAGACAATGAGTAGAGCACATTTTCCTTAGTGCAATATCTGAACACATAAAAGTGGAGTAGTGACCTAAACATGTCCCTCTCATTTGCTTTATGGAGAAGTAGAGTTGGTCTATTCTGAAAATATAGCAAATGAAGAGAGAAACTGGTTAAAACCTCAGAGAAGATTAATTGCAGAATTGCTCCCCTTATAATCTATAATTTAATTCACTGTTCCTTGGAGCTATGTGTAAATTCATTTGTAAAAGATAATTATTAATCCAATAGTAGGAAATGTGTTCTATAGAAATCTCCGTGGGAGGATTTGCCATGTTGTTCTACACAATCCTTACCTTGGGGGCAAAGATAATAATGGTAAATGATCACAATTATTTATTGAGAAGGTACTATGTGCCAGGAACCACACTAAGCACATGGCATATACTATCTAGTATAATTTTCATTAAAAAATTCTATTATGAAGGCTCAAAAAAATTAGGTAATTTTCTTGCATTTGCAGAGTTATGAAGAGGTCGAACTAAGATTCAAATCCAGGAATGATGCATTCCAAAAATCCTGCCCTTCCACTATGCTACATATCTCTCAGTAATCACTGAACAAGTTTGATCTCACCTGCGACAAGGCACTGCTTCTACATTCAACCTGGCGTCCAAGATCAAGGTTACATAAGTGGTGTGACTGGGACCACCCATGTTGTTAGTTCCGGACACATTTATTGCACTTGTTTTAAGATTTGTTTTCTTCTTATGATGGGAAAAGCAATGATATCAAACAGAAGATTCATCTTCATTTGCAAAACGGAAACATGGGAAGCTTAAGCAACACCAGAAAATTAGCCAATCTCATTATTGTTACCCAAATTGTGTCACAACAGAAATGCTTTTCAGTGAAACAGCAATTCCATTGCCAAGCTTGATTTGGTCTCTCAAGTTTCCAATGATATGTTCACAGTACCAATCATCTTCGTTCCTTTTCTAATTTCCAACCACCTTTACTGAAATTAATCATCATTTCCCTTCATGCACATTGCTCTAAAGCAAGGCTTGCTAGAAAGACTTTCGGTCATTGTCACTGTTCACCTGGGATCTGAGATAGTAACTTAGAGTAGAGATCTATTCCATGTCCCGTCTTTCTGTGTCAATCAGCACTTATGTTTCTGCTTCAGGACAACAAAATGAGGCTGCCTAATTGAAATTCACGTATTTCTAAGCTCATCTCAGCTCATTTACAAACAGGAGAGGTATGAATCGGATCAGCAATGGCTATGAAGTGTCGCTCAATGTACATTTCTTCTTACCGCATAAGGGCCAGCCCACAGAATCTTCAGCTTATTTTCAATGCTCAAGGTGCAGTTTCTTTGAGGCATCAAGATTGTTAAAACTAAGCGAAAATGTAATCTGAAGGCAGTAACTGAAATTTTATAATTTAATGAACTTATTCTTGCATATTTTATTTTTTCTTGCATATTTCAGATATCCTTTTAAGTAGTAAGCCAAATCTTTGTGCAATAGCAACTGATAAAAAATAAGCTGTCATTAGTAAACATATTAATGAATATATAGGTAAAAACGCTACGAAGATCAGCACAAGTACTCACAGAATTTTCTATTTCCTTCATCTTCCATTTATTTACCATCTATTTATTGTACCTTTAATATGGGCCAGGCATCGTACTTGGCATTGGAGATACAGAAATGAACAAAGCAGATGTTATGTCTGCCCTTCCACTGACCCCTGGTATAAACGATAAAGAGGAAAGAATACTATAAGTAAACTCCTTTATCATAAACAAAATGTCGAAAACAGTGAAAAATATAAAGATGTCATTTATGTGAACTTATTGCCAGAAAACTAGAAACAAACAAACAAAAAAAACCAATGGGTCTTCATGCACCAATATTTGTACACGTACAGCAAGGTTTAATAGAATTTTTAAATTTTAGAGTAGAAGACATGTCAAATGCAGTTTACATTTCTCAGCCCGTAATTATATTTTCTTACAAGTGGCTATTACATTTTTCGAGGCAGACACAACAAATAATAAAAGGTTTTATTTGAGAGGAGAAACAAGCATGGTGCTTTTTTTTTTTTAGATGAAAGGGGTATAATAAATTTATGAGACCTCACATACAGCTATAATATAATAAATTAGAAGGATTAATAGAATTGTGAGCTACAGTAACCTGCACTAGTAGAATGCCTATTTTATGGAGCTCGATAATACAGTTTATCATTGACTCCATGGGAATTCCCACAATATATTAGCTGTGGTGTAACAATAAAGCACACACAGTAAGGGGCATGTCCCTTTTGACACACATTCTCTTCCCACACTTATTTTACCAGGGAAACAACTCTGGGGCAGTTTAATTAAACTGCACTGCAATGAATTAGTCCAGGTCTCAGCCCTCTGACAGAGAGGGGCCTGGCTGTACCACGGGGGTTTGTCCCCTCGTGATACCCAAGAGACTTCAGAAAACCTGGGAAAGAAAGTGTAGGGTCCCTCAGATGACAGTGTCCCTGGGCAAGCCTAGAGCTGTCAATCAGTTCATTTAAGGAAGAGCTCGTCCCTTTGGAGAAGTTTTTATATTTCCCCATTTGTTGACTAAGGGTCAATCTTTTGGGAAGCATTTAAATGCCTTGGGAAGATTATGTTCCATTTCCCTAGCTGGGGACAAGACAATCATGGCTCACTTTAAACAAAAACAGCCTTGCTATTTTAAAGTCCACTGTGTATTCATAGCTAGCTTTGGAAAGACAAGCCAGAAAGTAATAACTGGAAATAAACTTAGGATGATGATGAGTTCAAATAAACTCTATTGGAAATCAGATATGAATAAAAACATTTTCCTTCGAAGTAAAAACTCTCCAGCTAAACATGATCTAGAATATCCAAGATGGAAGTGTATTACAGGAGATATGTTATTTCCCCAGAGTTTTGGATCAACAGTGTAGTAAGGTTACACCCCCCAATGACACAGAAAATCTTGCATTATTGATGAATATTCTTATTTTATCTGAACACTGTTTATTAATTCATGAGGGTGTTTTGGAATTGAAACATAAAAATTTACAAAACAATTACATTTTTAATAACTGCTTCGAGCTAGATACATTGAATATTTAAGTGAACCAACACAAAGACCTCAAAAGAATTTATTAGACAATGGCAATTAGATCTCTAATAACTTGGCTCCGCTGGAATTACTGAGCTCCATTTAGATGCCAGACATGGCACCTTAGTGATGGGTACACCATGTCGCCACCCTGCCTTTGGCGGGGGACCCTGAGAAATGACAGTCCCATTAGGTGTCGTGTAAAGCAGCTGACCTCACACTCTCAGCACTTGATCTTTGCACTGCAAGTGACCATTTGTCACTGTTGTCCAGAGATGGGACTCAGGTGACTCAATGTCACCACTGCCTTTTCAAAAGAATAAGACAAGTATATGTTTTTTCCAAGTCTAGAAGAGAAGATGTAAATTTGCTTAGAAAAACGGTTAGGCAAATTAAAAGCAAGGAATAGACTCCTTTACTGATAGGGAATATGCTTTCTAATCATTACAAAAATTATCTGGATTTGAAACTTTTTGACCCAAGGGGGAAAAAAGGAGATTTATGGTCGCCCGAAAACTTTTCCCATTACCATCTTTATCCCAAGTAGGTAACAGACAATAAAAGTATTTCTACCAGAACAAACACACTAACACAGAGCACCCACAGAGGCTTATTCACAAAAAGTAGTGTTTCCCTTTCCTTCTCAAACAGGGCTTCGTTTTCTGTAAATTGCAGCTCACATAATAGAAAAATTTCCCACCACAGTATTTTCAAGCTATGAGGATAATATTATCACCTCTATTTATTGCGCCTCTAGATATCTCAGAATTTGAACTAGCTAGTTAAGAGATAAGCTCCTCACCTTTCTGGTCTTCTGGAGCCTTTTTCACCTCTAGTGATCCGGAGCCCTCTGTGTTGATGCCACAGCAGCAGCCTTTGCGCTAAAGATCACTGCATGCAGCACTGTGCTAAGGGGTTTGCACAGTGTATTTAAAGTGTGTCATTTTATTCCTTTATGAACGTGTCACTTTAATTCCCTCCAGAAACATGGGAGTATGGTATTGTTGTCTTTTTGTAGATAAGTAAACTGCGAGTTAGCATTATGTTATTTTCCCAAAAGCAACAGAGCTAGTCTGAGAGCTTAGATTCAAACAGAGTGATTCTAATTTTAAAATAGATGCTGTGAAGGGCGCCTGGCTGGTTCAGTCAGTACAGCATGCATCCCCTGATCTCTGGGTCATGAGTTGGAGGCCCCCCTTACTTAAAAAATAAAATCAATAAAGTTACCCTCATCTGGGGGCACCTGGCTAGCTCCGTTGGTGGAGCATGTGACCCCTGATCTCGGGGTGCTGAATTCAAGCTCCACGTTGAGGGTAGAGTTTACTTAAAAAAAAAAAAGTTTTAAATAGATGCTATTAAATTCTTAGCTACACTTATCTCTCAAAATTTAAAGTTTGGAGATCTTTTCTCAGTATAAATATTTTCATATTGTGTCCTATTTGAAAAATGTCTAATTTGTTCAACAAGATTCTTTTTTTTTTTTGAAGTTTTTTTTTTTTTTTAAGTAATCTCTACATTTACTATGTGGCTCGAACTCACAATCCCAAGATCAAGAGCCACATGCTCCACCAACTGAGCCAGCCAGGTGCCCCTCAATAAGATACTTTTTTTTTTTAAGATTTATTTATTTATTTCAGAGAAAGGAAGAAGGTGGGAGGGGCAGAAGGAGAAGAAGAGAGAGAATCTCAAGCAGACTCCCTGCTGAGCATGGAGCCCAACATGGGTCTCCATCTGGCTCAGTGTCATGTGGAGTGAAGTGTGGGGCTCGATCTCATGCCCCTGACATCATGACCCTGAGCTGAAACCAAGAATTGGATGCTTAACCGACTGAGCCACTCAGGTGTCCCACTCCTCAACAAGATTCTTAAGAGACTGAGGTATTTTTATTCCTCTTGACCATCCTACTGTGTAATGACAGAGGCTGAAATATTATTCTATTTGAAGAAGCAACTTTATTATTTATTCTGAACTCATGTTTCCTTAGAAATGATATTGTTCACATGCATTGTATTCTTGCTCTTTCTTCATGTACCTGTGTCTCCCTGGAGTTTCTTTCCACTGGACATACAATTCTGACAGCAAAAATCAAGTATTGCCTTAATTGTCAAAGGAAGAAATAACTGAAACTCAAAGTTATGATAAGCTACCTGTTACTATATTCCTCCCTACCCATTATTACCCCCCATCTCCCAGCCCAAGCCTTGATTAGAAGAAATTGGATTGATTTACAGTAGAAAATATAATTTAATCACTTTAACTTATTGGAATTAGAATGGCAAGACCTGTATTTTGGTGAATCCAACATCACAGTTTTAATATCCATGGCCTTTGTTTTCCCAATTTATTTTACATTCCCATATTTTCCCAGTTTATAGTATTAATGAAAATAAGTTTGTATCACCCCTTAAATTTTTATTCTGAAATGCCAAGCATATCAATGAAAAATAAAATTTTTGACAATCTCAATGTTTCCATATATTTAGAACTAATATTTGGCTGACTTTGAACATGATGGCTTTAAAATAAAATATAATTTAAAGGTATTAAAAATATTAAAATGCTAAGTACAACTATAACAGAAAGACAAATACATAGTTGAAGTCAAATGAAAGAAAGAGAAACACCCAGGTGCCAGGGAGGAGCCCAAACAGGCAACTTACAAGAAATCAGTCAGACAAAAGTAGAGGAGTTACACGATCTAGGGCCAGGGGCTGAGGTTTCAATTTCCATACAGGGACAAGAGATGTGGCCTTGAACATACAGACGAGAAAGAAGTAGAAATGAGACCTTTCATGAAGTTAGGACCCCAATGGGGCTGCCCCTTCAATGTAAGACAAGCATTCTACCCAAAAGTTCCAGAGATGAAAAAGGACACTGTCTCTTCCAAAGGCTCTATAAGGATTTAAAAAGTAAAAAGCCATTTGAGAAAGTAAAGATTCAGTTTATGTTATCTTATGGCATAGGAAACCTTAAGCCAAAAAGCTCAGCATGAAGATTTATTCCCAACTCTCAAATTCCAAATACCCAATAGAGGAAAATGCAAAACTAGTCTGCATCAATATTGTAGAAATCTAGGTTGATGGTTATTTTCCTTCAGCATTATTCCCCGGCCCTGGACAAATATACATACAATCATCAATAAAGCTGACTTAACTCCAAATTACAAATCCTAAGAGGAAATACTCCAGCATGAATACAGTAAGCAATATAACAAACAGGGGGATTAGAACCCAAAAGCTTCAGGTAATAAAATAATATGAAAGAAAGGTAATAAAATAATATGCTCAGTGAGTGGAGCATGTGGCTCTTGATCTCGGGCTTGTGAGTTCGAGCTCCACATTGAGTGTAGAGATTAATTAAAGAAAACAAAATCTTTAAAAAAAAATAATATGAAAGAAACTAGAAAATAAGTATATTTTCAATTATTAAGGAGATAAGAACAAACACTATAGGGAAAGAACAACATTATTTTAAAAAATCAAGATAGAGACAAAAATGAATAGAACTTTTGGGGAAAAAAAGAAAATTTTAGAATTAAACATTGCAATTAAAAATATAACGGATGAATTAATAACAGAGTACACGGAGCTGCTGAGGTTTAGATTAGAGAACTGGAGGGTAGTGCTGAGGACATGACCCAGGAGTAACAGAGTGAAAGAAGAGAAGGAGTAGGAAATATGAAAGCAAACAGAAGAAACATGGAAAATAAAATGAAAATACCCCACATATAAGATATAGGAATTACGGGAAGAGAGAATAGAAAGAATATAGTCAAAACATATTCACTGAGATGATGTTTTGTTGTTGTTGTTGTTTTAAGATTTTATTCATTTGTCAGAGAGAGAGAGCACAAGCAGGGGGAGCGGCAGGCAGAGGGAGAAGCAGGCTCCCCACTGAGCAAGGAGCCCAATGTGGGACTCGATCCCAGGACCCTGGGATCATGACCTGAGCCGAAGGCAGACATTTAACCGACTTGAGCCACCCAGGCATCCCCAATGAGATGATGTTTGATAGTATTTTATAATTAATGACTGACAAGAATCATTTGATTTAAAAATCACAAAGAGGGGGATGCCTGGGTGGCTCAGTTGGCCTGTCTGCCTTCAGCTCAGGTCATAATCTCAGTCCCCACTCAGACAGCGAGATATGTAGTTGGGCCGTGTCTGTTTCCCAGTGACAAACTCAGGTGATATTTTGCAAAAATGAATAATCAAAAGAGAAAACTGGCCAATAAAGATAAAAGCAGAGCAAAGAAAGGTGGAAATGCGGAAAATCACAATCAGACATAAACGCCATTATCGGGGAAATGGCTGATGTGGGAATGGGCACGCTGGTGCTAGCAGAATCTCCAGCGAAAGGAACTTCGTGAAGGGAGACTTAACTGGGAAAAACAAGTGTCATGAAAAGCATAACGTTATCTCAGAGGAAGTGACTCCACCAAAAAGCTTCACATAAAAGGAATTTGCAAAAGTATTTTCCAACATTGCAATGCATAGGATAAAATGTTGGAGGTTGATCCAGATTTAAAAAGGAGTACGACAATTAACCAACACAGAAAGGATTGTTACTCCTTATTATAAGTTATACGACAAGAAGATAAGCATTGCTCAAACTAAAGTTTTTACAAATAAAACAAACTAATACATGTTACATATTACAGTGTACGAAACATTAGTTTTCCTATTTCGTGTGTGTCCTTATATACATATAACCATATATATACATGTATAAACAGTAAAGACGTTTTTAATGTTTCCACAAAAAATGTTTAAAGATCACAGAACAATCATGATTTTTTTTCCCACGGATTTTAAGATCATTTGCACGATTATTTTGCTACTGTGCAAAGTGAGGCCTGCCTATACATAAATGTGCATAAATTGAGTAATGACTCCATTCCCCTTTAAGAAAATGTGTTTTCGGGGCACCTGGCTGGCTCAGTCGGTAGAGCATGTGACTCTTGATCTCGGGGTTGTGGGTTCGAACCTCACATTGGGTGCGAAGACTACTTAAAAATAAAATATTTTTAAAAAAGCACTGGGGAATGTTTTTTCTACATGACTTAGGAGGTAAATAACACAAATAGGTCTTACTTATGCTTCTCTACTAACCCAGTGTGCTGTCATTTTTAATGGTCTTTCATATATTTTCATGTATTTTAAGCAATAAAACTCTTACTTTAAATGAAATCTGAAGTGAAACAGCTTATTAAACATCCACTCAAGTTTACACTTAAATTTATTTTTTTATAAAGCAATTGATGAGAATTATGATGAACTAATGACCGTACATGAGAACTACAATCATTTCAACCATTTTAATCCAATTTTTTCCCTGCATTTTTGTTCATTATTCAAAGCATACAGCTAAGTAATTGCAGATGCTACCAGTTCAAACTACCCTTGACATCTCTGTAATATCCTTCCATCAATCTGAGAAATTTAATTTGCCTATGTGAGTACATGTGTGAAAGTTTTAGTAATAAAAAGAAACTTAGATGGCTGCTTTATTCCAAAATATGCACAAAAATTTAAAAAGGGAATAGAAACAAATAAATTTATCATCAGAACTATAAATGAGAATTATTACAAGAAGTTTTGTTAGTGGCATTCTTTATGAAGGCTAAAAATTTTTAAATGGAATTGACTTAAAAATCCAAATTTAGATGAATGCTTGTGCAAAATATGGTAATTTCAGAATGGAATATTAAGCATCTGTGAAAACTTATGTTTTGGAAAAGGTTTTAGCAATGAGAAGTAATGCATATAATTTAAACAAAAAAGAGTATAAGGAGATACATCTAATGTAGCTATGTATTTCAAAATGCACTAAAATATTAAATAGTAGTATAATATTAACAACTGTCCCTGGAGGGTGAAATTGTGAATGTTTGACTGACTGATGAATAGAAGGATTGATATTTACATCTTTGTACTTTTCAATACTTTCCAAAATATAAATGACAACAAAAGTATTTAAAATACTTCATTAATAAAAATTGCATAAAACGAATTAGCCTCTCCTCCCAGATTAGTAGTGGTTCTCAAAACACTGATGCAGCTTGAGAAACAAAGCAAGGACTTTTCTTGGGGGGGAACCTACTACATCATATTCAGGCCCCATTTCAGAGACTAAGTTCAGTAAGGAAAATTGGAGCCCATGATCCCCAAGACGGCTACCAGCAAATCCTGCAGCAGCTCTCCCCAGACCCATTCCAATTCCCCACCTCCTTGTACTCATAATGGAGAATTTGCCACAATGGGATTTGCCTGTGGCTGTTTTGCAACAACTTAACCTGATGGAAAAATAAACCATGCCTGCTGAATGTGGTTACAGCATATATAAGACCTCTTTGGGAAACCAGTATTATTTTATAAGAAAAAGCTCAGGACAAATGAGTACTCTCTTAACAAGCCAGAATTAAATTAATAATCAAACCAAACAAATCAAATGAAAGAAACAATATCAGAGAGAACTAAAAATCATCAAATATCAATTTACCCAAGTCATTCCTTAGAGGTAGTGTATTTGAAAAAGATTAGGATGTCGATGAACCTGTTAGTATATTTCTCCATAGTTCCATTATCATTAAGTTGGAAGACTTTAAAAATAGTTCAATTTTATTTGTAATGTAATTGTTTATTTTAAAAACTACATATGCACATGACTTTCTTTTATAAATTCAGAAAGGCTGAAGGCAGTAAGAGGGGGAAAAAAATAGCTCTCTGTGCTCCAAGCCTAAGTCTCACTCTCCAGTGATAAAATTAATAGTTTCTTGGGTCTTGTAGAAAATCTGAGCATAAATACAAGAATACAAATAACACACACACACATATTTATTTCATGCATGTGAGAAACATAATAGGTCTGCCGTTCTGCATTTTCTTTTCTCCCTTAAAAATAGATATTGGAAAATTTCCCTGTTGGTACATAAAAATAAACTTCCTTCTTTTTTAATACTTAATTGTCATCACAGGTATGATTGTTCTATAATTTACTTCATTTCCTATTGACATATATTTAAGTTGCTTCCCGTTCTTACATTACAATGTGCTGAAATGGGCATCTATGTACATATATTTTTGTATGTTCATTCAAGTAGGATAAGTTCTTTACAGTGAAATTGTTGGACCAAAGGTATATTTAATTTTTGAGAGATATCACCCAATTACCCTATGTATAAGTTTACACTGGCACTCCAATGAACAGTGTATTAAGTAACTACCATCTTCAGCATTATTCTATAACTGTAAAACATACACCCTGAAAATAAGCATCATTTCATCCACCATTAGCCATCAAAAGACTTGATCATGTATTCTTTCATATTATTCTTGCCATTAGAACTGTTCACCCTAGTCGTAGAATTGATGGGGTTCTGGTTTGGGCAGTAACAAGGGAATCTAGTTAGTCCTAGATTCTGAAACCCTCATTTGAATGGAAGGAATAACTGCAAAATCCTATTTCTAAACTCTTAGGTGTGTTAAAACTGGCTCAAGTGGTACATTCGAATGTAGACATTAAAGAAATGTTTTTAAAAAGTTAGAAGGTGGTCATTCATTTCTGAATATCCTGATTTCCATTTCTATTTTTTTTTCAAAATATAACTTTAAAAACTTTTAGCGTTCTTCAGGCCCCCCAGAGTAACTCGGAAATATTTATCACATCTTGGGCTTATCTTCTCAAAATATGTATTTTTTTCAAACCTTAGTAAGGAAGAATTAACTTCCTACTTATTAGCAATGTAAAAATAAACAATTTCTTACCTGAAATTCTTGAACTTCTGCAAGACCTCTTAAAAGCTCTACAAAGTAGAATCTGTGAAACATATGGCACATCCAAGAAGGAAACCTTTAAATTTTGGACACAGGCACAAAGTTGTAGCTCTTTTAGAAGAGAACTTTCTCCACTGCAAACCAGCTGTAGGCACAGTCTAGTTATAGCCCTCAGAAAAGCTGTGCTGTGATATATTAATTTACACCTACTGTGCATTAAATGAGAAACCAAAGGCCACGTACTGGGCACATAACTTATTACCCCAACATAAAACAGATATTACATTTACTAGGAAAAATATTTAAGGTATGATGTCAGGGAATTTGCAATGTGACAAAAAAAAAAACTGGTGTTTATGGTACAATTAGCTAACCCGTGATGCCAGAATAGCCGTAAGACATCGTGAAGGAAATGATCAACTAGACCTAATTACTAAAATGACGAAGGCCATAAGTCAATGTTTTTACACCAAATTTGTGAAGTGTAGTTGATATCAACAAATCGGAGTGTAAAATACTTATTCCATGAAGCAATATGGAAAAAAGTGATTCTGCACTATTTTTAAAGGATAGAGTCCTATATCTCAGGAGCAAAATAGTAAATAATTATAACTTGCATATTAGAAATGCTCCATTTTCATTGTGACAGCTGGGCTACTTTTACATGAGAAAACACACTTACAAGAATAGTAGTGCATTACTCAGACATGATGGCACCCCACATCGCTGATTCTGCACCTGCAGTGGCAGGTGAATGTGCCTTCTGGAACGCCGACAGCTCTGGAGAGTAAATACCTAAGGAGGAAACGCCTTCATCAGGTGTGAAAGGGATTCAGTCGGTAAATATCCCAGAATCCCTGCTTATTGCTGGGTGATTCTGAGATACGTTTCTTGGAGAATCCCCAATAGAATGTGCCTAGAGCAGTTCCCCACACAGTCGTGTGCCCTTTATTGTCTTTGGTTCTCACGATGACTTCCCAAATAAATGAACTGGAAACTAGTCTTTGTCTCACAGTATGCTCTGGGATAACCCAAATTAAGAAAGTAGCGCATATGTGATAGAAGTTTATTCCACTTTCTTGAACTAGTCCAGACGTGTACAGTCAAGGGCTGGCGGTGTAACCCTGCCTCTTGACATGTCGCTTCTTTATCCAATTATAGGATGGTCTGAGTTGGCTGTTCCACCTCTCACCATCTTCCACCCTGTGGAAAAGGGGAAAAAAACAGAGTGTGCAAGGCCACTCCTTTTAGGGGCACATCTTCTAACTGTACACAACATTTGCATCATGGATCTTTGTCCAGGACTTAGTCATATGGCTACAGTTGGCTGCAAGGGTGGCTGGGAAATGTTTCTATTGGGCAATCATGTACACAAGTAACACCCAGGAGTTCTAGTATTTAAGAAAGGGGGAGAAAATATTTTTGGCAAACAAACACCTGCACCTTTATAATGTCCCATATTACCTTAAACCAATTGTAGTTAATGTGATTATTGGTAGGGTCAGGTTTAAATCTGCCATCTTGTTTTATATATTTTCTATTTGTCCCATCTGTTCTTGGTTCTTTCTTCCTCTTTCTCAGACTTCCTTCAGATTAATTCTTTTCTATGATACCTTTTTTTTTTCTTTCTCTTTTTCCAACTTACTAGCTATAAATCTTTGTCTTATTATTTTAGTGGTGGCTTAAGGGCCGCCACCAAATATTCATCTTTAACTTCTCCTTGTCTGTCTTCACATAATAGCATGCCACTTCACACATAGCAACAGAACCTTGCAATACTATACTTCGCCTTGCAACCTTTGTGCTATTTTTGTCAGACATTTTAATCCTATGTATTATCTCCACAATACATTATTATTAATTTTGTTCAGTCAATTATTTTTTTAAAAATTTAAATAGTAAAAAAAAAGTCATACATTTACCTATGCAATTGGCAGTTCCTGTGCCTTTTATTTCTTTCCGTAGATCCGCATGTCTTTCTGGTATCATTTTCCTTCTTCTTGAAGGACTTCCTTCAACATTTTTTGTACTACAAATCTACTGATAATGAATTCCTTCAGCTTTGTATCTCTGAAAAAGTATCTCACTTTCATTTTTGAGAACCATTTTTGCTGGGTATAGAATTCTAGTTTTTTCTTCTGGTACCTTAAAGTTGTTGCTTCACTGTATTCTTACCTGAATAGTTTCTTGAAAAGAAATCTGACATCATCGTTATCTTTGTTCCTCTATACATCACATGTTTTCATTCTGGCTGCTTTCAAAATTTTCTTTTGAAAATCACTGGTTTTAAGCAGTTTGTTATGTGCCATGATGTCATTTTCTTGGTTTATTCTTATTAGAAATTGTTGAGCTTTTGAATTATGGTTTATGGTTTTCATCAAATATGGAAATCTTCAGCCATTATTTCTTCAAATATTTGTTCTAAACTCCTTTCCTTCCAGGATTTAATTACATGTATATTAAGTTTCTTGAAGTTTGTCTCATAACTAATACTCTGTTCTTTTTTAAAAAATTTTTTTCTTTGTGTTTCATTTTGGATAGTTTCTATTTCTGTCTTCAGATTCATGAATATTTTCTTCTGCAATATGTAGTTTGTCATTTATTTCCTCCAGTGTATTTTCTTATCTCAGACATTACAGTTTTCATCTCTCGAAATTTGATTTGCTTTTTTTCTTAATCCTTTATGCCTTTCCTTTGCCAGTCTCTCCTTCAGCTTTTTAAACTATGGCAGACATTGCAATAAAACTATTTTAATGTCCTTATCTGCTAATGCTAATATCTGTGCCAATCTCGGTCAATTTTAATTAATTGATTTTTCTCCTCTTTATGCATCATATTTTCCTGCTTTTTTGCATGTCTGGCAATTTTTTTACTGATCCCTGAAACTATGAATGTCAGCTTGGTTGCTGGATATTTTTGTATTCCTATTAACTTTTTTTTAAGATTTTATTTATTTATTTGAGAGAGAGAGAGCATGTATGAGAGAGAGAGAGCACACAAGCAGGGGGAGGGGCAGAGGGAGAAGCACACTCCCCCCTGAGCAGGGCTCAATCTGCAGACCTTGGGATCACAACCTGAGCTGAAGGCAGATGCTTAACCTACTGAGCCACCCAGGTGTGCCCCTATAAACATTTTTGAGTTTTATTTAATCCATTTGGGTCTTGTTTTTAACATGTGTTAGGTGAGACCAATGTTGTGTTTAATGTAGGACTAAACTACTCCATCCAATATCCTGTGAATGATGAGGTTTTGCACTGTGGCTGATGACTCTGAGGATATATTCTTAAACAACAATGGACACTTCTGTAAGAGTCTACAAAAGTCTAACTAGGAAATAAGGGGTGGTTAATGGACCTTTAACCAGTTTAACTGAAACTCAGAAACTGTTAGGATAAATGGCATTTTTCAACCCCATCCCCAACACATTTTTTCATCCATTGATGCATCCAGGAGATTTGTTCTGTTTTGTTTTGTTTTTAGATGGGAAAAGAAATAAAGAATTTGAGGTTGGAGCAGAGCCCAGTGACAGATGAGAGGAAAGAAGGAAGATGGGTCTGTCTGCTACTGAGACCCAAGAGTTAGCTTTTTTTGCTCCTCTGGGTTCTGGGAAAAATTTTAGAAATAGACTCTGAAAGATTTAGGACACAAAGCTACTTTAGGGCAAAAAGGGAAATATTCTATCGTCCACTCTATTAGTAGTGTTTTGTCCCAATAGAAAGGCAATTTTTTTTTTTAAAATAACAGTGAGTACTCATAGGGATATGAGGAAACAGGCTCTCTCACACAGTGTTGGGAAGATGGCAAATGAATGAATCCTTTTGGAAAGACAATTTAGTAGGATGTTAAAAAATATAAGGTGAGGGGCGCCTGGGTGGCACAGCGGTTAAGCGTCTGCCTTTGGCTCAGGGCGTGATCCCGGCGTTATGGCATCGAGCCCCACATCAGGCTCCTCCGCTATGAGCCTGCTTCTTCCTCCCCCACTCCCCCTGCTTGTGTTCCCTCTCTCGCTGGCTGTCTCTATCTCTGTCGAATAAATAAATAAAATCTTTAAAAAAAAATTAAAAAAATATATATATAAGGTGTACATCATTTGACCCAACAATTCCTCTTTCGAACCTCTGTCTGAAGACTATCCTACACATACACAAAAATGTACACAAAATTATTTTTAGTGTATTAATGCCTTTGGTAGCCAAAAATGAGAAGCCACTGCTACAGGTTGAATTTTGTCCCCCAAAAGTTGCGTTAAAGCACTAATCCCCCGTACCTCAGAATGTGACCTTATTTAGAAAAAAGTTTATTACAGATTAGTTAAAATGAAGTCATACTCAAGTAGAATGGGCTCCAATGCAATATGAGTGGTGTTCTTACAAGAGAGAGACCAGTTTGTGAAGCTGGGTGCCCACAGAGGGAAGACATTATGAAGATACACAGGGAGAAGATGGCCACATGCCTGGCATGCTGCATCTAACAAAGAACACCAAGTATCACCAGCAAACACTAGAAGCTAGAAAAAGAAAGGAAGTATTCTCTCCTGGAACTGTGAGAAAGAGTATGGCCTGGTGGACACCCTGACTTCAGACTTATAGGCTCCAAACTATGAGACAAGAAGTTTCTTCATAGATTTAGTATGCAAACACACATACGCACATGTGTATACACACATACACATAGTTATAAGTGGATTAGAAGGATGCAAACCAAACTCTTAGCCATGTTTTTGTGTTATATCTTCTATATTCCCTCAATCTTTAATAATAAGGTGGTGGGGCACCTGGCCAGCTCAGTTGGTGGAACATGTGACTCTTGGTCTCGGGGTTGTGCGTTCGAGCCCCATATTGGGTGTAGAGATTACTTAAAAAGAAAGTCCTTAAATAATAATAATAATAAATAAGAATAATAAATAATAATAATGTAGCTGTATATACTTTGTATACTTTTCAAAACTTTTTTAAAAGTAAAGTAAGCATTTTCTTAAAAATCGCATTTTAATAATTTTACACTTTTTAAAAAAGACTTTATTTATTTATATATATATATAATATATATATATTATATATATATATTTATATATATATATATTATATATATATTTATATATAGGTTAGTACACATTCATATATTTTCTACCTCTGTCCACTGAGAGCAATTAGAAACAATGACACCCCAGTGGCAACAAACATATTCAGTATCAGGAACTTGGTTTCTAATACCATTCTCCAATAAAAGAAATCAGGGATCCTTGTTAGAATGACCAGTTCTAGGACCAGGTTAGGGAAAATTCAAGATGATATTGGAGCATCTTGTAGTGCCAGAAAGTAAGGAAACACCCAAAACCTAAATAAAAGGACACAGGAGCCAACCAAAAAAAAAAAAAAAAAAAAAGTCCTAATAGCCAAAACTAGAACAATTTAAGCAGCAAAATAAATAACATAGTACTGAGTTATAACCCAAAGTATAAAATTAATATCTATAAGTCTATACTGATACAAATAATTGATTGAATAAATAAGTTAAAGGAAAAGGGAAAATCTCCCATACAAAAAAATCCCAAAACAATGTATGTGAGTACTTTCCTCCTAAAGAGAGAAAGGGGCAGAAGGTATATTGGAACAAATTATAGTGGAGAACTTCCCTGATCTGGGGAAGGGAACAGGCATTCAAGTCCAGGAAGCACAGAGAACGCCCCCTCAAAATCAATAGAAATCAACAATAATAGTGAAGGTTGCAAATCTCAGAGACAAAGAGAAAATTCTGAAAGCAGCTCAGGACAAGAGGTCCTTAATCTAAAAGTGTAGAAACATTAGACTGGCAGAAGACCTATTCACAAAGACCTGGCAGATCAGAAAGGACTAGCATCATATATTCAGGGTGCTAAATGAGAAAAATATGCAGCCAAGAATACTTTATCCAGCAAGGCTGTCATTCAAAATAGAAGGAGAGATAAAAAGCTTCCAGGACAAACAAATTAAAAGAATTTGTGATCACTAAACCAGCCCTGCAAGAAACATTAAAGGGGATCCTTTAAGCGAAGAGAGAGCCCAAAAGTAACATAGACCAGAAAGGAACAGAGACAATACACAGAAACAATGACTTTACAGGTAATACAATGGCACTAAATTCATATCTTTGAAGAGTTGCTCTGAATGTAAGTGGGCTAATTGCCCCACTCAAAAGATACAGGATATCAGAATGGATAATAGAGCAAGACCCATCAATCTGCTAACTGCAAAGGACTAGTTTTAGACCCAAAGACACCTGCAGATTGAAAGTGAGGGGGTGGAAAACCATTTATCATGCTAATGGACATCAAAAGAAAGCTGGAGTGGCAATCCTTATATCAGACAATTAGATTTTAAACCAAAGACTGTAATAAGAGATTAGGAAGGACACTATGTCATAATTAAAGAGTCTATCCAACAGGAAGATCTAACAATTGTAAATATTCATGCCCCTAACATGGGAGCAACCAATTATACAAAGTAATTAATAACAAAATTAGGGGCGCCTGGGTGGCACAGCAGTTAAGCGTCTGCCTTCAGCTCAGGGCGTGATCCCAGCGTTATGGGATCGAGCCCCACATCAGGCTCCTCTGCTATGAGCCTGCTTCTTCCTCTCCCACTCCCCCTGCTTGTGCTCCCTCTCTCGCTGGCTGTCTCTATCTCTGTTGAATAAATAAATAAATAAAATCTTAAAAAAAACAAAAACAAAAACAAAATTAAAGAAACACATTGATAATAATACAATAATAGTAGAGGACTTTAACACCCCACTCACTGCAATGGACAGATCATATAAGCAAACCAGCAAGGAAATAAGGGCTTTGAATGACACACTGGACTAGATGGACTTCACAGATATATACAAAGCATTCCATCCTAAAGCATCAGCATACACATTCTTCTTGAGTTTGCATAGAATGTTCTCCAGAATAGATCACATACTGGATCACAAATCAGGTCTCAACTAGCACCAAAAGATTAGGATCATTCCTTGCACATTTTCAGACCACAATGCTTTGAAACTCAAACTCAATCACAAGAGGAAATTTGGAAAGAAATCAAATCCATGGAGGTTAAAGAATGAATGGATCAACCAGGAAATTAAAGAATTTTAAAAATTCATGGAAACAAATGAAAACACAACTGTTCAAACCTTTGGGATGTAGCAATGGTGGTCTGAAGAGGGAAGTATATAGCAATACAAGCCTTTCTCAAGAAACAAGAAAGATCTCAAATACACAACCTAACCTTACACCTAAAGGAGCTGGAGAAAGAATAGCAAATAAAGCCTAAACCCAGCAGGAGAAGAGAAATAATAAAGATCAAAGCAGAAATCAATGAAATAGAAACCAGAAGAACAGTAGAACAGATCAATAAAACTAGGAAACCCCTTGCCAGACTTATCAAAAAGAAAAGAGAAAGGACCCAGACAAACAAAATCATGAATGAAAGAGCAAAGATCACAACCAACACTGAAGAAATACAATTATAAGAACATATTTGGAGCAACTATATGCCAACAAATTAGGCAATCCAGGAGAAATGGATGCATTCCTAGAGATGTATAAATTAGCAAAACCGAAACAGGAAGAAATAGAAAACCTGAACACACCCATAACCAGCAAGGAAATTGAAGCAGTAATCAAAAATCTCCCAACAAACAAGAGCCCAGGACTGGATGGCTTCCCAGGGGAATTCTACCAAACATTTAAAGAAGAATTAATACCTATTCTGAAGCTGTTTCAAAAAGTAGAAAGGGAAGGAAAACTTCCCAACTCTTTCTATGAGGCCAGCATTACCTTGATCCCAAAATCAGACAAATACCCCACCACAGAGGAGAATTGCAGACCAAAATCCCTGCTAAACAGGGATGCCAAAATTCTCACCAAGATACTAGCCAATAGGATCCAATAGTATATTAAAAGGATTATTTGCCACAACCAAGTGGGACTTATTCCTGGACTGCAAGGGTGGTTCGACATCCACAAATCAATCAATGTGTTACACTACATTAATAAAAGAAAGGACAAGAACCATATGATCCTCTCAATAGATGCAGAAAAAAGCATTTGACAAAGTACAGCATCCTTTCTTGATTGAAACTCTTCACAGTATAGGGCGGGAGGGAACATACCTCAATATCATAAAAGCCACATATGAAAATCCCACAGCAGATATTATTCTCAATGGGGAAAAACTGAGAGCCTTCCCCTAAGGTCAGGAACATGGCAGGGATGTCCACTCTTGTTGTTCAACATAGTATTAGAGGTCCTAGACTCAGCAATGGACAACAAAAAGAAATAAAAGGCATTCAAATTGGCAAAGAAGAAGTCAAACTCTCATTCTTCATAGATGACATGATACCTTACGTGAAAAGCCCAAAAGACTCCATCCCAAAATTGCTAGAACTCATACAGATATTCAGTAAAGTGGCAGGATATAAAATCAATGCACAGAAATCAGCTGCATTTCTATACACTAACAATGAGAAAGAAGAAAGAGAAATTAAGGAATCTATTCCATTTACAATTGCACCAAAAGCCATAAGATATCTAGGAATAAACCTAACCAAAGAGGCAAAGGATCTGTACTCAGAAAACTATAGAACATTCATGAAAGATATGGAGGCAGACACAAAGAAATGGAAAAATGTTCCATGCTCATGGATTGGAAGAACAAATATTATTAAAATGTCTATGCTATCGGGGCACCTGGGTGGCACAGCGGTTAAGCGTCTGCCTTTGGCTCAGGGCATGATCCCGGCGTTATGGGATCGAGCCCCACATCAGGCTCCTCCGCTATGAGCCTGCTTCTTCCTCTCCCACTCGCCCTGCTTGTGTTCCCTCTCTCGCTGGCTGTCTCTATCTCTGTCAAATAAATAAATAAAATCTTTAAAAAAAAATGTCTATGCTATCATCTAGAGCAATCCATACATTCAATGCAATCCCCATCAAAATACCATCAACTTTTTTCACAGAACTGGAACAAATAATTCAAAAATTTATATGGAACCAAAGAGACCCCAGTAGCCAAAGGAATATTGAAAAAGAAAACCAAAGCTGGTGGCATCACAATTCCAGACTTCAGGCTCTATTACAAAGTTGTAATCATCAAGACAGTATGGTACTGGCACAAAAACAGACACATAGATTAATGGGACTGAATAGAAAACCCAGAAATGGACCCTCAACTCTATGGTCAATTACTCTTCAACAAAGCAGGAAAGAATATTGAATGGAAAAGACAGTCTCTTCAACAAATGGTGTTGGGAAAATTGGACAGCCACATTCAGAAGAATGAAACTGGACCATTTCCTTTCACCATACACAAAAATAGACTCAAAATGGATGAAAGACCTAAATGTGAGACAGGAATCCAACAAAATCCTAGAGGAGGACATAGGCAGCAATTTCTGTGACCTTGGTCACAGCAACTTCTTCCTAGCCATGTCTCCAAAGGCAGGGGAAAGAAAGGCAAAAATGAACTATTGGGACTTCATCAAGTTAAAAGCTTTTTCACAGCAAAGGAAACAGTCAAAACCAAAGGCAACCAACAGAATGGGAGAAGATTTTTGCAAAAGTCTTATCAGATAAAGGGCTGTTATCCAAAATCTATAAAGAACTTATCAAACTCAACACCCAAAGAACAAATCGTCCAATTAAGAAATGGGAAGAAGACAAGAACAGACATTTCTCCAAAGGAGATATACAAATGGCCAACAGACACATGAAAAAAAAATGCTCAATATCACTTGGCATCAGGGAAATACAAGTCAAAACCATAGGGCGATACAAACTCACACTAGTCAGAATGGCTAAAATTAACAAGTCGGGAAACAACATATGTTGGCAGGGATGTGGAGAAAGGGGAAACCTCCTACACAGTTGGTGGGAATGCAAACTGGTTCAGCCACTCTGGAAAACAGTATGGAAGTTCCTCAAAAAGTTAAAAGTAGAGCTACCCTACAACTCAGCAATTGCACTACTGGGTATTTACCCCAAAGATACAAATGTAGTGATCCAAAGGGGCACCTGTACCCCAGTGTTTATAGCAGCAATGTCCACAATAGCCAAACTATGGAAAGAGCCCAGACGTCCATCAACAGATGAATGGATAAAGAAGTTGTGGTATATATACAATGGAATATTATTCAGCCATCAAAAAAATGAAATCTTACCATGTGCAATGACGTGGATGGAACTAGAAGGTATTATGCTAAACAAAATAAGTCGGTTTCAGAAAGACAGTTATATGATTTCACTCATATGTGGAATTTAAGAAACAAAACAGAGGACCATAGGGGAAGGGAGGGAAAAATAAAACAAGATGAAATCAGAGAGGGAGATAAACTATAAGAGACTCTTAATAATAGGAAACAAACTGAGAGTTGCTGGAGGGGAGGGGGGTTTGGGGATGTTGTAACGGGGGGGTGAACATTAAGGAGGGCATGTGATGTAATGAGCACTGGGTATTATATAAGACTGATGAATCACAGACCTGTACCCCTGAAACAAATACATATACATGAAACATACATTATATGTTAATTAATTGAAGTTAAATTTTTAAAAAACTAATTGAAACAACAAAAAAGTGTATTTACAGTGAAGAAACTTGACAAACATTACCTTGGTCAGGTGATCAAGGTTAACATCATCAGTGATAAGCCAAGTTGATAGCAAGTTCACTTAATACAACATGATGAAAACCACATTTCATCTCTGTGATCATTCTCCCGAACACCCACAACCCCAGTCTGACCATGAGAAAAACATCAGACAATTCTAACTTGAAGGACATTCTACAAAACAGCGCACCTGCATTCCTCAAAAACAAGGAAAGTCTGAAAAAATGTCACAGACCGAAGATGCTAAGGAAACATGACAACTAAGTATAAGTTGGTATCCTGAACAGGGTCCTGGAACAGAAAAAGAACATTAGAGAAAGAAATCTGAATAAACTGCGGAGGCTAGCATTGCTTGTGGCAAACAAGCCATACTAATGTAAGATGTTAAGAATAAGTGAAGGGGCACCTGGGTGGCACAGCGGTTAAGCATCTGCCTTCCGCTCAGGGCGTGATCCCGGCGTTATGGGATCGAGCCCCACATTGGGAGCCTGCTTCTTCCTCTCCCACTCCCCCTGCTTGTGTTCCCTCTCTCGCTGGCTGTCTCTATCTCTGCCAAATAAATAAAATCTTTAAAAAAAAAAAAAAGAATAAGTGAAACTGGGTGAGGAATATACAGGAACTCTCTGTACTGTCTTCATAATTTTTTATTTTAAATTTAAATTTTATTTATTTTTTTGGAACACATTCATGTGGTTCCAGTTTTTTAATTGTGGTGAAAAACATGTAACATAAAATTTATATCTTAATCATTTCAAAACATAAAGTTCTGTAGTGCTAAGATGGTATTCACACTGTTGTGCAAATTTTTCACTTTGCAAAACTAAAACTCTATACCCATTAAATAACAGCTCCTCATTTCCACTTCCCTTCTATCTCTGGCAACTACCATTCAACTTTTCATCTCTATGGATTTGACTACTCTATATAATCATGTAAGTGAAATCTTAACAATATTTGTCTTTTTGTGACTGGTTTTTCCATTTAGCACAAGGTCCTCAAAGTTCATCCATGTTGTTGTATGTGTCAGGTCTTAAGTCAGTTTGGGCTGCAACAAAATACCATAGACTGGGTAGCTTAAACAACAGACATTTAATTCTCACAGTTCTGGAGGATGGGAAAATGAGCGTGCCAGCATGGTCAGGTTCCAGTTGAAGCCTTCTTTCTGCTTGCAGACTTCTTGCTGTGTCCACATACGGTGGAAAGAGAAAGCTCTAGCCTCTTCCTCTTCCTTCCACCCACATGACCTCATTTAAACTTAATTACCTTCCAAAGGCCCTCCTAATACTATTACATTGGTGATTAAGATTTTAACATATGAATTCATGGGCAATACCAACATTAAGTCCATAATAGCGAGAATTCACTTTTTAAAAGGCTAAACTATATATATATTTATCCATTCATATGTTTATCCATTCATTCATCAATATACACTTGGGTTGTTCTACCTCTTGGCTATTATAAATGGTGCTGCTATAGGGGCGCCTGGGTGGCTCAGTCGTTAGGCGTCTGTCTTCGGCTCAGGGCGTGATCCTGGAGCTCTGGGATCGAGCCCCACGTCAGGCTCTTCTGCTGGGAGCCTGCTTCTTTCTCTCCCACTCCTCCTGCTTGTGTTCCCTCTCTCACTGGCTGTCTCTCTCTCTCTGTCAAATGAATAAATAAAATCTTTAAAAAAATAAAAATAAATGGTGTTGCTATGAACATATGTGTGCAAATATCTCTTCAAGAACCTGCTTTCAATTATTTTGGATATATGCCCAAAATTGGAATTGCTGGATCATGTGGTAATTCTACCACTAACTTAGGTCTCAGGTTTAGGTCTTTGATCCACTTGAGTTAATTTTTGTACATGGCATTAGATAAGGTCCATCTTAATTCTTTTGCTTGTCGATATCCAATTTTCCTAACAGCATTTGTTGAAGAAGCTATCCTTTCCCCATTGAATGGTCTGGGCATTCTTGCTGAAAATCATTTGATCATATATGTGAGAGTTTATCTTTGACTGTCTAATCTGTTTCATTGACCTATATGTCTGTCTGTATGGCAATACCACACTGTCTTGATTACTATAATTTCATAAGTTTTCAAATTAGGAAGTGTATGACCTTTAACCTTGTTCTTCTTTTTCAAGAATTTCAGCTATTCAGAGTTCTTTAAGATACCATACAAATTTAGCAATTTGTTTAAAATAAATCTGAAATAATTTTAAAATTATGTTTATCAAAAAATGTCAGGATATTTTTCTCTGTCAACAAATATAGATACTCCTATGTATTTTAATTACTATAAAACACAACACTGTACATACATGCTACAATTTATTGAATAATTTCTTATTGATGGAAATTTGGGGTTTTGTCAATGTTACACTCTCCAAACTGCTTCAGTGAGCATCTTTGTGCATATATCTTTTCTAACAATAGCTATTATTTTTATTTTTTTAAGTTTTTGTTTAAATTCCAGTTAGTTAGCATACAGTGTAATATTAGTTTCAGGTGTACAATATAGTGATTCAACACTTTCATACAGCACCCAGTGCTCATCACAGCAAGTGCACTCCTTAATGCCCATCACCTATTTAACCCACCCCCCCCACCTCCCCTCTGGTAACCACCAGTTTGTTCTCTATACTTAAGAGTCTGCTTCACGGTTTGCTTCTCTCTTTTTCTCCTTTGCTCATTTGTTTTGTTTCTTAAATTTCACATATAACTGAAATCATATAGTATTTGTCTTTCTCTGAATGACTTATTTCGCTTAGCATAATATTCTCTGGGTCCATCCATGTCATTACAAATGGCAAGATTTTATTCTTTTTTATGACTGAAAATATTACAGTGTGTGTGTGTGTGTGTGTGTGTGTGTGTGTGTGTGTATCACTTCTTCTTTATCCATTCATCAGTCAAGAGACACAGGCCGTGGGGCGCCTGGGTGGCACAGCGGTTAAGCGTCTGCCTTCGGCTCCGGCGTGATCCCCGTGTTCTGGGATCGAGCCCCACATCAGGCTCCTCTGCTATAAGCCTGCTTCGTCCTTTCCCACTCCACCTGCTTGTGTTCCCTGTCTCGCTGGCTGTCTCTCTCTGTCAAATAAATAAAATCTTAAAAAAAAAAAAAAAAAGAGACACAGGCTGTTTCCATCATTTGGCTATTGTGGATAATGCTGCTGTAAACATCAGGGTACATGTATCCCTTGAAATCAGTATTTTTTTATTCTTTGGGTAAACACCTGTTGTTTCATGTGTTATTAATTTTAGGCATTCTGACAGGTATGAGGTTATATCTCATTGCAGTTTTGATTTGCATTTCCCTAATGATGAGTGATGTTGAGCATCTTTTTATGTGTCTGTTGGCCGTATGTCTCTTTGGAAAAATGCCTATTCATGTCTTCTGCCCATTTTTTAATTGGATTATTCACTTGGGGGGAGTTGAGTTTTATAAGTTCTTTATATATTTTGGATATTAATCCTTTATCAGAAATTTGCAAATATCTTCTTCCATTCCGTAGGTTGCCTTTTAGTTTTGTTGATTGTTTCCCTTGCTGTGCAGAAGTTATTATTTTGATGCAGTCCCAATAGTTTATTTTTGTTTTTGTTTCCCTTGCCTCAGGAAACATATCTAGAAAAAAGTTGCGATGGCCAATGTCAAAGAAGTTACTGCCTGTGTTGTCTTCTAGGATTTTTATAGTTTGAAGTCTCACATTTAGGTCTTTGACCCATTTTGAATTTATTTTTTGTCTGGTATTAAGAAAGTGGTCCAAACAAACTGAGGGCTTCAGAGGGGAGGGGGGTGGGGGAATGGGATAGACTGGTGATGGGTAGTAAGGAGGGTACGTACTGCATGGTGCACTGGGCGTTATACGCAACTAATGAATCATCGAACTTTACATCAGAAACCAGGGATGTACTGTATGGTGACTAACATAATATAATTAAAAAAATTAAAAAAAAAAAAGTGGTCCAGCAACCACATGGTCTATGTTCAGTTAATCTTCAACAAAGCAGGAAAGAATATCCAATGGGAAAAAGAAAGTCTCTTTTTTTAATTTTTTTATGATAATTTTTATTATATTATGTTAGTCACCATACAGTACATCCCTAGTAAAAAGAAAGTCTCTTTAACAAATGATGTTGGAAAAACTGGACAGCAACATGCAGAAGAATGAAGGACTATTATTTTATAGAAGTCAGCGCCTGAAGTGGGATTGCTAAATCAAAGGATGTGCTCATTTTAGAAGTTAATTTAGGGGCAACAGTGGTAACTTAGTTCAGTGTCTGACTCTTGACTTCCGTTCAGGTCATGATCTCAGGGTTGTGAGATCTAGCCCCAGGTTGGGCTCTGTTCTGGGCATGGAGCCTGCTTAAGATTCTCTCTCTCCCTCTCCCTCTGCCCCTCCCCATCCCTCTCTACCTCTATAAATAAAAAAATAAACAAATGTTAATTTATTTCAAACTGTACTATGGATTAATATTATAAACTTATATGCTATCAACACTGAATGGGTGGGTTTTCCCTTCTCTCTTTAGCATGTAGTTTTATCTTTTTCATCCTTGCTAATTTGTAGAACCAAAATTTGACATTTCCTTGTTGCTGTAACTGCATTCATCTGTAGTCACCTAAACCTTCAAACTAAGTGTTACAGATTCATTATCATGTAAACTTAAAAAAACTTTAACTTTTCCCATTGTCTTCAGTAGACATGTTTCTACTGAACATTTTTGTAAATTGAAGAAACTGACTCTGACTAACTTTAGCAGAAGATAATGTACTGGAAGCAAATCAGGAGAGTCATAGAATTGACAGAAGCTGAAGAATCAGCTTTTTAAAATAGTAAGTGGGTCATTTCTAAGGGTCTTTACCCTTAGAAAAAGAATTGCAGAAATGGTCCCTAACCAAGAAGATTTGCTCAGCTCATTACCACGGATGCCACAAATAACCTTCAGCTACCCTTTGTGTCTTTCACTCAAAATTCCAAAGTCCTGAGAGAAAGAAGTGTCTGTTTGGCCAGGTCTAAATCACATGCCCCGATTTCCAGTTTCCGCAGTAGGAAGTGAGTTAATCTCTCATGAAATACACAAACAATGAAGATTCTCCCACCAGGAACTGAGAGTACAAGTAAAGACAGACTGGGATGCTGAACTGCCCCCACATTGGCAAGGGTACCTTAAGTGGGGAAAAAATGCTTATCACCTAACAAACGTTTTCTGTATCTATAATTGAAGATTGGATAAAGAATACTAAGTGGATTTTCCTTCAGACTGATGTTCTGGGTATCCTTAACCTGTGTAGGTAGATTTTTTATTAAATATTTCAGACATTCAATATCTTCAGCAAAAGTTAGTATGCTAATAAACACTTGAGTTTATATTTCTAATATATTAATTTTTATTGGGTATTGAAAATTTAAATTCTCCTTGTGAATCCAAGGACCTCAAAAGGATTACAAAATCCACCCTAATAATACTCCTGAGGGAAGAAACTAGTTTTGTTAAATGAATTCTGCAAGCAAAGATTTAAGACTCGGCTAACAAAACAAAACAAAAAATCATTACGACATTACAAAGTTATCTGGCCAAAAGAGACCAATCCCAAAATCTATTTGTGGTTTTTTTTTTTAATGTGACTTAATTTTGTAGATGTTTTTAGCCTTTTGAGAGACTATTTAGACTATTTAGTCTCCTTTAATCTAATAATAACTATATGCAATGTATAATCCTTGACTGGACTCTGGATTGAACGTGAAGGAGAGATGAGGAAGGAGAAAGAGAGGAAGGGAGGAGGAGAGCTACAGAGATATATTAAGGGTATTTGGGGAGATAATTGAGGAAATTTGAACGTGGACTCTATTTCAGAAATTATGATTATATTCATTTTAAATTCTTGGTAAAATAGTATCGTGACTTTTGTATGAGCGTCCTTGCTTTTGGGAGACACATACCAAGATACTTAAGAATAAAATATCATGATTTCTGCAACTTACTTTCAAAGGGTTTAGCAAAAACAATAACAAGTGATTCTTTTTTTTAATAACAAGTGATTCTAATACAAGGCATGATTATAGTCTAAATGTCCACATGAAATCTCTATATAATGAGGTCGTGTATATTAAAATATCCTTATGCTTTGCATCATTTTTCCCTCAAAAAACACAAGGAGCTGTAGGGAACTAATTCTAAAATGTTTTTTCAAAACAAAATAATTTTTAATGTGATTTCTTTGAGATATGAGAAGGGCTAAAGAATCACCAAACCTAATGCAAAAATAGTAAGTTTCTGAAGTAGTAGACCAATTGCTCATTGATAAACTCCTTCAGGTTCAAGAATTCCATGCAAACAAGCCCACTGGTAAGTATGAGATAAAGAAACATGATTTCTTTAAATGTTGGTTTCTGTACTCAAGTAGCAAAGACAGATATGAAAGGGGTAAATCCAGGTATGTACTCTGTCATTTAAGAAGGCCAAAATAATAGATTTCAAGACACTTTCAGATATTCTGGAATAGGTCAGACCCTAAGCATTTATCAGCTAACGCCTTACCAGCAAAACGTCAGAAACATTCAAGAAGAGTAACCATGAGGGAGGAAAAATAAAGTACTAAGGCATAAAAAGTCACAAAGACAAACTTTTCTTACCACCCTTTGTTTCTTGGATCAGCCCTAGCACCCACATAAAACTCCCTCTTTATTCTGTTTCATTGTACACTGAACAATGATCTCATGTCGTCTTTGGCATATGTGCATAGGTTACTGATGCATTCTATCTCCCTGTTGCCAAACAATGGAAAGAGTAGAGAGAGTGGAGTTGCGATGTCTTAGGTCTACAAATGGGACCATTTGGAAAGGCAGTTTTCCTGTGGAACCTGTCTTCTCTGACTGAAACCTATTCAGTAAGACTGTTCATTCCTGACCTCCTGCCCCCCTGACACTGATCTGTCCTAAAGAGGATGCCAATATATTGTCTGTCAAATTTATATTATAAAGCCATAGCATAAGGTCCCTATTTCTATATTGCACACAATGCTTTATGTCAAAGTTTGATAAACATGAAATCACATTTTCAAAGGTTAAAAAACAAGTGTCAGTCAGTCAAAAATAGTTGACCACTGTGAGTGTCTCACTGGTTGACCTTGAACTCTTCCATGACTCTGAGGTCAGTGATATGTCATTAGAGGAGAAATTTCTTATAGATTTATAAGCTCACTTCTTTGACTATGATCTTGCCATTAGAAACAATTTTAAGTTGTCCATCTTCAAACACCTACCTAATGAAAGAAAACATAAAAGCTATAAAGGGATCAATCTGCTTTTCAATTGTGCAGAGAACTAACAATTTTCATGCAATGGAATTGATGGTAATAGGAGTTATACATACATATCTACAAGACAAAGAACGCAAAGATTTCAGTAGAATCTAAAATGCAATAAAAGAGGGATGAATGTAGAAGAAAAACAAAGAAATGTTCAGTATTTACCACAGACTTCATTTCTACCTCTATTTACATAGAATAGAAGAAAGTCAGCAGGTAGAATTATACAAGCATCCTCAAAGTTCTGATAGAACTGTGAAGTTCATCTTTTATTATATTATGACTTTAGTATACCATTTAAATATTGCTCTTAGAGTTATAATATGCCACACAAATATATTAATTAAAGTTACCCAAAGAGTGTCAGGGTCACTTTTTAATATCAAATACTAAGGAATTAAATACAGCCCAAGATAGCATTACTCTGTTTAGATGATAGAAAATGTCATGTACAATTAATTACCTTCAAATGCAGTTCTTTCCTAGAAATAGTGTTTTGTTGGCTAGTTTTTGTTTATTTGTTTGCTTGGTTTTGCCTACCTGGAAAAGACAGAAAAAAGAAATAAATTTGCATTTCTCTTTCTTCATTTTCTCCAATGTCAAAGTTATGAGCAATCAGAGAGATTTTAAACCAATGGCACAGATCTATTGCAAACAGTCACAGATTATTATAGAGAACATCCTTTTGCTTTCTTCATTTCTTGAACATTAAAAGTCAGCTTATCATCCTCTCAGGGATGCACGATAGATGTAAAATACATCTTATAATTTCTCAACTGTGATTTAAAAGAAAGTGCTAGCCTCTTAAGTATTCTGCAGAAGCACAAGGGCATAAATACAGGCTTCTGTTCCTAAATATTTCTTAAGCTATGTGTTTCAAATGTTTTCAGCCATGGGATATTCTGTACTGTGTCTTTCATATCAGATGAAGTGTGACTGAAAATAATGCGAGGCAGCTTTATTATTTAGCAAACACTGTTCTTTCACCCATTTGAGTTTCCAACTCAGATAATCAACTTCATTACACTTTAGTGTCTATGTACATTTCCTTACTGCTGTTTGTTAAGACTTAAGTAAAGATGGTCACTGAGGGGAAGACAGCCCTTAAACCCTATACTTAGTAACTTCAGACTCACATCTACTTGCAGGAGAAATACATGACAGATCTATTGTTCTGTATTAGCAGGACATTGTCCCAGTATATGAACACATGCAAACTACTCAGGAAGGCCTTTGAATATTTAAGGCAAGACACTAGTGGCTCATCCCAGTGGGAACCACAGAAAAGGGGAACCTGATTAAATTTAATGTCATTGTCACTTTTTTTCATTGCGAAGAATTATATAGGTAGCCATAGCTACCACACTGTTCAGACAGCATGACCACAATATTCCCCCTCAGAGGTTGGCGTCAAGGACTGAATTATTCACTCGAAGAATGTGATTCATTGCTGGATGTGGTTCTTACAAGATTAAAAGAGTCATCAGTATATAAAATACACATACATACTCTGGGGGCAAAAGTAAAACAAACCACTGCAACCTTTTGATCACTGATCAGGCTTTGTCAGAATAATATGTTAAAAATTATAAATACTTATTCTTTAGTTTAATTTGGACTACGAATTCGGTCTCTTTTTCTTTTTGTCCCCCCATTTAAAAATCAACTTCAAGTTTAAAAGTTTTATTATGAACTGTTGGAGGAGTTTAGAATGAGATTCTCTTCTTAATCTCATTCCCTTTAAAAGGGAAGCCATTGACTCAATATTAATTCTGTTCCTCGATGGTATGCATACCATCTCTGGGTAAAATCCGGGTGATTCACAAAAGATTGCTTGTTCAGCAACAACAAATAAGCATTATAATAATCTAACAATGTTTACCATATATGTTGTCCCTTAACAACATGTAATTTCTCTTAAGTCTAAATTTACAATTTTTCTTGTCTCGGATAAATATTTTCAAGCGTGCGGAATCCTTCCTAGACACATATTTTACCTAGTTAAGTCAAATAAATGTGTTTTTAAGTAAGATCATTGAAAATTAAAACTGCGGATAGTTTTCACTTACTCATCTAATCAAATAACGTTCTCTCTCACAGAAGAAAACAAGCTATTATGTAGCCGTCTACGCTGAATTCCTTACACTTCTTCTCTTTGTTGCTAATACCAGGCCTTGCTCTTTAAAAGGCGATATAAAATTGAGTGCCAGCTACTGCATGCGGTAGTCCACCAAGGAAGTAATTGGTGGCTTTTGATCATCTCAGGGGACTAGTAACAAGCTTTCACTTGCAGAATGTCGGTTCATCAGTTCAAACTCAGCCCTCGCAGGCCTGACTGAAAGCCATGCCACCTGAGCGCCACTCGCTGGAGTTTATAATATGAGCTGGAGGCAGACCCAGTCTGATTAATGGTGGACACAAGTCTACAACCCAGCACCCACCATCATAATTGGCTCCCTCATTTGAAGTTTCAGGAGACTGAATGGGCAATGGAATTCGAACTACCAACTCATTCTAGTCTCACCAGGGAAAGATGAAGGCTCCCTGGTGGGGCTACTTGGAGAAGCTAGTAATGCTGCTATTGTGTCTTGGACCTGTCCTATAGATAAATAGAGAGCTTTCCTCTGTACGAGTACACACTTAGGCACCTTTAAAACACCAAAGAATTCATTCTGCTTATGCGTGGTTTAAGTAACGCTCCTTTATCGCTGCCTTCAAAATAAAAATGTAGTGAACTTCTTTGTTTTCATTTTCTTTATTTATTTGTTAAACTTGGCCACAATTTTGTTAAAGAATGTCAATTACATTACAAAGGACTTCATTTGTACTAATTAAAACTAATCACATCATCTTCTAGTAAGATTTTATGTATTGAGATGAAATCACATTTCGAAATTTCTAAAATGCAATCTTATTCCACAGTATGAAAACACGCTGCTGTCAAATTCAGAGGTGGTAATTTCTATTTAAAAAAACAAAAAACCTCTATGTAGATTCTATGTATTGATTATTTAAATCAGATGCCAGAGAGATATCACTTTATTGAGAGTTGGGTTGCTTTACCCCAGAATTTATGAGAAGACAACTGTAAGGAGAGGAAGCTCTGGAGATGCAACTCTGCCCCTGAAATACCAAGGGATATTCTGCTCGCTGAAATGTGAAACAATGTGCCTTCAACAATAAACTGACAATGCCTTTCGTGAGGCTTGTGGTGTGGTCACGGTGTGGATCTTGTCTTTTCTTCTTAATGTGCTCCCATACCAGAGACACTACAATGGTCATTCACAAAAACTACAGTACGGAGAAGTTTAAGATGCTTCTTCTGTAATGTTTCTTTCTTCTATCTGCAGCTGGGGGGTTACAGCTGGTGTCTTCTTTTTTTTTTTTTTTTGGTTACCTGAATGGATTTCCGCTTCTTAACTGTACCAGCCTGCCATTCATTGTGACGATAGGTTCAATCAGAATATTTTACTGTCCTCTGGCTTCTGAGTTACCTTTCACCCTTCAGTTTTAAAGTTAGTTTTGCTAATGTCGAATATTGTTCTATTTAGTGCCCTCGGTTATGTTCCTTTATAATTATCCAAAACTATCTCATGTAATAAAATGACTATTGCTTACAAATAAAAATGATTGAGAAAGTTTTTAACTAAGGTCTGTGTGTACAGAATGTTTCTTTTCAAAAGGCTATCAACAGAACAGAGGTTATTAAACTGGAATTACTTAACCTCAGACAGTTATCTGATACACATCTGTAAATGTTTACGGCAATTACAGAAATAAGGAACGACGAGGCATAAAATAACTAGAATTAGGCTCTCTGCTTCTTACTCTATATTCTATCTAGGACTAGCAATGGAAAAGACTCAATCCAAGGTCGCTACTAGGATTGCCCAAAAGCAGATATTGAAACACCACAAACGAGTATTTTTAATGACTCTCCGATCTGCATATTTGTAATGACAATAGCTACCTCGTATGGTGTCCTTACTATGTATCAGGCACTGTACACAGCATTTTTTTTTTTTTTGGTGACTGAAGATAGTACTTTATATTGCATATTAATTCTCACATTATTAAACCTATGAGGTGGGTACAAATATGCCCATTTCACAAGTGAAGAAACTAGTGACTAGATAGGCTAATAAATTCCCTAAGGTCCATAATAATATAGAATTTCAGCTCACATCTGCCTGACTTCAGAACTTTAAACTGCTGTGTTTTACTGCCTTTCCAGACTTAGATACACAATTGGATATTCATCAACTTTAATTTTTTTTTATAAACTACTATTCAAATATTATCCCTTGTGTAATCTCCTCTGGCCTTTCTTTAATACTGGCTTCAATTTGTTTTTATTGGCAAACTTTATACCTACCAGGTACATGATCTTGGGTATGTCATTTTACCTTTCTGAATCTCAACTTTCTCATCTCAAAAACGAGTTACACGAGCTAGATAAATTTGAAAAGTCTGTATTAGTTAGCTTCCGCTGCATAACTGACCATGCCACAACTCAATCCCTTAAACAAAACCACTCGTGTATTAGCTCATGATTTTGTAGGTGAGAACTTTGGATAGAGCTCAGATAATGGTTCTTCTGCTGGTCTTGGCTGGGTTCGATTATGTATCTGGGATAATGAATGTCTCAGTTTGCCTGGGACTGAGGCACTTTTGAAGACATGGGACTTTCAGCGCTAAAACTGGAAAAATTCCAGGTAAGCCAAAGCGATCTGGTCACCCTCCATGTATCTGGGGTCAGCTGGTGTGGAGATTGGCTGGAAACAACAAGTAATTGAGTCATAGCTATGATCATTCTGCGAGGCTCACCCAAATTCATTAAATATAGGATTCCCAAGAGCAACGAGAGAGGCAAGTCCTAATGATAACAATCTCTATTTCTATTACATTGGCTATTATCCCATGGTTCAAAGGAAGTCCTATGACCCAGATTCAGGTAATGAAAGAACAAAGGCCACCTCTTTGTGGAGGGCTATAAAGTCATACTGTAAAAGAAAGAAAAGGTATATAAAGAGATAGGAAGAATCTGTAACCATTTTTGCAATCTACTGCAGAGCATTTCCTACCCTGAATCAGGATGCCTGTGCTCATCTACACCCTTTATCCAAAAGCACTCGGGGGCTGGGGCGCCTGGGTGGCACAGTCGTTAAGCGTCTGCCTTCGGTTCAGGGCGTGATCCCAGAGTCCTGGGATGGAGCCCCACATCAGGCTTCTCCACTGGGACCCTGCTTCTTCCTCTCCCACTGCCCCTGCTTGTGTTCCCTCTCTCGCTGGCTGTCTCTCTCTGTCAAATAAATAAATAAAAATCTTAAAAAAAAAAAAAAAGCACTCTGGGGTAACGGAAATTAAGTAACGCAAGTTACAGTCTATTGTGGCTATACTGCCCTGAATAAACAATATGCCTGGTTAATTTGTCCCTGGACCATTTATCCCACTTGGTGAGTTTACTTGGACCCCTTAAATAAGAAACAGACAAGAATTAAATTTGCAAAGATGATTTTTTTTTTGGTAATGATGATCTTTATATCATCCTTCCTCTCTTAACTTCTGTGAACAAATTAGGTCTGAAAAGATATTTAAAGCTAGGATTATTTACACTGAGTATCATTTTTACATAGTTTCAGCTGTGCATTAAAAGGGCCTCAAAAGGGTGGGTGAAGCAAGACAGTCTAAACTGAGGGCAACCTAATAATAATTGTTTCCCATTTTAGAAAGGTCTTTGTGAAATGAAGGAGGAGAAAGGAAGGAGCGGTTCCTGTGTGTCTCAGTCAGTTAAGTGTCTGCCTTGGGCTCAAGTTCTGATCCCTGGGTCCTGGCATCATGCCCTGCATCATTGGGCCCCTGCTCAGTGGAGTCTGCTTCTGCCTCTCCCTCTGCCTATCCCCCACCCTGGCTCATGCTCCCTCTCTCTCTCAAATAAATAAAGAAAATTAAAAAAAAAAAAGGAAGGAAAAGGAAATGGGTTTTTCATAAGGGAAAATAGACTGGATTATTTTTATAAATAGTGTGTAAGTACACATGTACCATATATCTATACATGTATAAATTCATGTGTATTATATACATAACATATATCTTCTTTTATACTGTATTTGTCTTGTAATTTATCTTATATATAGTACAGAAGTCAGGCAGATAATACGAATGAGTGAAATTAGAGAAGTAACTTGGTGCAATGAAAAATAAAGAGTGGAGGAGAATATAGTGAAATGCAAGCAGATGTCCCATTGAACTAGCTGATTTCTTCCAGGTAGAACTGGGGCCCAATGTTGCTTTTTGGGTTTTTTGTTTGTTTGCACGCGAGCAGGGGGAGGGGCAGAGGGAGAAGCAGACTCCCTGCTGAGTAGGAATGCAGATGTGGGACTCTATCCCGCGACCCTGGGATCATGGCCTGAGCCAAAGACAGGTGCTTAACCGACTGATCCACCCAGGCAAGCTGTTCCTTTTTATTTTTAAAGAGAAGTGAAAAATACACAATTTCTCAATTTTAAAATGTTGAAAATTGATTTTTTTAAAGAATTTTTAGCAGTACAAGCTAAGCAACATACATCCAGAGCCAAATTCCCATCACAGCCACCAGTTTCCAACCTTTGTAATAGTTGTTACTATGGATTACTTACCCATTTGCCAAAATATGAAGTCAGGACAAATATTTGGGGGAAATTCACTGGTCTGTGAGTTTACCAGGTATGGTGTATTCTTATCCGTTGCTATGTTACATATTACCAGAAATTTAGCAGCCCAAAACAACACAATCATCATCTCACCAGTTAGGTAGTTTAGAAGTTCGTGGTGTGGCATGGTGTGGTTAGTTCTCTGCTCACGGTCTCACAAGGCTGAACTCAAGACATTGGCTGGGACTGAAGTCTCATCTAGGTTCAGAGTCCTTTTCCAGGTTCACTGGTTATTAAAAGAATTCAGCTTCTTGCAGTTGTAGGACTGAGGTCCCACTTTTTTCCTTGCTGTCAAGTGGAGCCATTCTCAGCACCTGGAGGCATTCCCCACAGTTGCCTGGCATATGTTCTACTCCTACATATTAGTTAGCTTCCTTAAGGTCGGGAGGAAAATCTTTCCATCTCTTGTAAGTGTTCACCTGATTAGGTCAGACTCATCCCAAGTAATCTCTCTTTTGATTAACTCAAAGTCAGTTGACTAAGAATCTTAATTACATCTGCAAAATCCCTTCTGCCATATAATGAAACATAACCACAAGAGTAACATCCTATCATATTCCCAAATTCTGTTCACATGCAAGGAGAAGGGATTATCTGGAATGATAAATGAATAAATGAAGGGGGATTAAAAATAATAGACTAAAGATGAATGGAATATATAAATAGTGATGAGAGAAACAGTCAAAATAAAGATCATATACTCTCATCTTGTAGGCTACCTGCTCAATTCTATAAATGTATTTACCTACGCTTGTACCAATATCTCACTGTTTTAACAGTGATATAACAAATGTTATGGCCTAGTAGGGTCTTGTTTTCACATTGATGTAATTATTTTGCAAAAAAATCAGTAATAAAATCAACAGAAATCAATAACTTTAATATTAATATGAGCAATAATATTTGCTAATGGATTCTTTTTTCTTTCAACCGATTATCTAATGTCTTTGAACACATTGAGTGCAATGCCTTATAAATGAAATATACCAAAGTTTTAGAGACAGTGTCCCATTCTTGTGTACATTCGTAATTTTCTAGATGCAGTGGACCGATTTTAAATCTACATAGCTGCTTATTTCTCTTATAGAATGTTTCTACATTGCATTCATATAACCATATTCATTATAGCCTCAGGTTCCATCTTTTCATCGCATGTACAGTGTCCACCTCATCAGAGGAAAGAAGCTTAGGGGAAAAAAGGTTTAGTTCAGATAACTACAATTTATTTTGTTTCTAATTTTTTTTATTTTTATACCCTCTAAAATTTGAGATAATGAATAATTAATAATAACCATCTAAATATGAAAGATTATGTAGACTATCAAGGTGAATATTTCAACTCTGACTATTCCCCAAGACTTACAATTTTCTAAAATCAATATAGCAATCGCCTAATAATGATTTAGACATACACTGAAGTCATTACCAGTCTAAGACTCTGAGATATTCGTAATGAATTCAAGTATTTACTCCCACCTTGTAGAAATAGCTAATTTCAGGTCTATGGGTCTGGACCATTTTGTGCCAGAAAGCAGGGACGTGCTCAGAGAATAATGGAGTTATGTCAAAAGACACAAGTGCCAGCTGAAGAGGTTCCCACTGGCCATAATTTGACAATATGAGTATCAGAAATAACTACAACAAATAAAATGGAGAAAAAAATTTTGAGTCCATTGTGTTACATGAAATGGAGGCAAAGGTGGGATTGGGGATGGAACACACTTTGTTACAGGAAAGTAATAAATACAAAAGGGATAAGAGAAAAATCATTAAGTGGGATGGCTGGGTGGCTCAGTCAGTTAAGCGCCTGTCTTTGACTCAGGTCATGATCCCACGGTCCTGGGATTGAGCCCCACATTGGGCTGCCTGCTCAGCCGGGAGCCTGTTTCTCCCTCTGCCTGCTGCTTCCCCCAGCTAGTACTCTCTCTCTCTCAATCTCTCTCTGACAAGTAAATAAATAAAATCTTAAAAAAAAAAAGAAGAAAAATCATTAAGTGGTGAAACTAGAGAAGGGGAACATGAGTATCCATCTCTGTTCCCTTGGCTTTTTTTCTGGATTGGAAAATATTCAAAATTTAAAATAAATTGGTTAGCAACACAACAAAAACATATTTTAGGGCCCAACATTGCATTTTTTTCTAGAAACTAAATTATATTATTCCCTTCAGAGTTGTAACTTTATTAATTTGTTGAAAAATTGAAAATTACATGAACAACACATGCATGTATAGTCAAAATATGGTCCAAAATATATTCCAAAGTCTAGAATTAAAAAATGCAAATATGTACAGCCTAGTGACCAGTGTTCATTCTGTGTAATTCTGAACTACTCAAAATTTTGGCTAAGATTCACAACATGAGGGGTGCCTGGGTGGCTCAGTCGTTAAGCGTCTGCCTTCGGCTCAGGGCGTGATCCTGGAGTCCTGGGATCGAGCCCCACATCAGGCTCCTCCACTGGAAGCCTGCTTCTTCCTCTCCCACTCCCCCTGCTTGTGTTCCCTCTCTCACTGGCTGTCTCTATCTCTGTCAAATAAATAAATAAAATCTTTAAAAAAAAAAAGATTCACAACATGGTTTTTTGTTGTTTTTTTTTAAGCTTTATTTAGGGGCGCCTGGATGGCTCAGTCGGTTAAGCATCTGCCTTCAGCTCAGGTCATGATCTCAGGGTCCTGGGATTGGGTCCTTCATCAAGCTCCCTGCTCAGCGGGGAGTCGGCTTCTCCTTCTCCCTCTGCTCATTCCCCCATCTCATGCCCTCTCTCTCTCTCCCTCAAATAAATAAATAATTTTTTTAAAAACAACTTCAAGATTGATTATTTATTCCAGAGAAAGAGGGGAGGGGCAGGAGGGAGCGAGAATCTTGAGCAGAGGCCCCACTGAGCACCTGCGCAGACACAGGGCTCGATCTCACAACCCTGAGATCCCAACCCTAGCTGAAATCAACAGTTGGGTGCCCAACTGACTGAACCACCCAGGCGCCCCTCACAACATGGTTTTTAATTCAAAGCCCAACCAGTATGATGAAGAAGTACGAGCTTTGGAGTCAGCCAAGCCTAGGTTTGAATCAGACTATGCTACTTGTCGTCTGAATAATCTCATACAAATTTCATACCCTCCTGGATCCTTAGTTCCCTCATCTATCAAAGAAAATGGACACGATAATATCTACTGCAGAATTACTTGCAGACCAAGTGAGATAAATGTATAGAGCACCTGGCCTAGTGACCAGCATTCATTCTGTGTAATTCTGTAAGCACTGCCCCGGGCCTGGCGACCCATCGGTGAAGAGAACAGAAACACATCTACCTTCTCCTCTTGGAACTCATAGTCTAGCAGAAGAGATGAAATAGTCAGACAAATTACTGCATAATTACAATTTGGGAAATGACAGACTATGACAGGAATATTCAATGTACTCATAATGAACACTGTATAACGTGTGCAATATGCAGCCACACACACTCGTGTGCACATATGCACATACGTACAATTCTATCTAAGACTGATTAGTCCATTAATTACTGGCAAATCTGGAGCTAGAACCTGGGCCCTTTCTCACTGCTAATATAGCATTTCCTACTCAAAATCATGCCTTCTAAAAGCAGTGTTTATTGAGACATTTGTATACCGATAACATTGACATTGCAATTCAATTTGTAAAAGAATGTAAAAGATAATAATAATGATGGGATTACAGTTCTGGAAGGGAACAGAAGAGGTCATATAATTAAATGGTCACCTTCTGGGCAAGTTCTTACCTTAAAAAAAAGCATTTGAGTCAGATATTCTCTTTTTGGTTTATTTAAAATATATTTACATATGATACATACTACAATATGTGTAAACCTTGAAGATATTGTGCTAAGTGAAATAAGCCACATACAGAAGGACAAATACTATATGTTTCCACTTATATGAGGTACCTAGAACAGCCAAACGCATACAGAAAGTCGATCAGTGTTTACCAGGGGCTAGGAAGAGGGGAGAATAGGGAGTTATTATTTAATAGAATTTAATATAGAATATGAAATTTTTGTATGGGATGACTAAAAAGTTCTAGAGATGGATAGTAGTGACGGTTGCACAACAGTGTGAATGTACTTAATATCACTGAAACATACACTTAAAAGTGGCTAAAATGGTTAATTTTATGTTATATATAAATATTTATTGTAGTACTAAAATATTATAGTAAAATATACATAACAAAATTTATGTATGTATATTTAAATGCACGAAATTATTAATATTTGTTGTCTTTGTTTTTAAGATTTTATTTATGTATTTGTCAGAGAGAGAGAGCACAAGCAGGGACGGCAGGTAGAGGGAGAAGCAGGCTCCCCACTGAACAAGGAGCCAGATGGGGGACTCGATCCCAGGATACTGGGATCATGACCTGAGCCGAAGGTAGACGCTTAACCAACTGAGCCACCCAGGCATCCCAAGACTGAACAAGAAGTACAGTGAACAGAAATATTCTTAGTTTCTGTGTAACACATCTCTTTTGCTTAAATTACTACATGTATGTATTACATTTATAATCTGTAATAAAATTTTTAAATAAAAATTTTCAGGGTTAAAACCCTGTAACTGTAGAAATATGGAAAGATAGTATCAACAATATGTAGAAAAGATAATGCTTTCAAGATAATATACTTCCAAGAACTTGCTTATCAGGGCCCCACGATTTACACACAGTGGCTCCTATTGTTGGGATCAGTATAGAGAAGGCTTCTGTGGAAATTAAGCCTGAACAAGTCTGCTCAATGCCAATCAACACCTCCTTCGCAGACCTGAAGTTGGACGAGTTCAAAAACTTGAGCCTTAGGGGCGCCCGGGTGGCTCAGTCTGTTAACCGTTTGCCTTCAGCTCAGGGCGTGATCCCAGGGCCCTGGGATCGAGCCCCGCATCGGGCTCCCTGCTCCACTGGGAGCCTCCTTCTTCCTCTCCCACTCCCCCTGCTTGTGTTCCCTCTCTCACTGTGTCTCTGTCAAATAAATAAAATCTTTAAAAAACAAAACAAAACAAAACAAAAAACTTGAGCCTTAGACCTTGGATGGGGAGAGAACAAACTTGAAAGAACTAATGGAGATCCTGCAAGGAAAGCGAGCATTTAGCACAGTATCTAGGTTCCCCTACCACTTCTTAGAGAACTTGGTGAGAACGCCACCCCCTGACAAAGTATCGTTTGGGATAAACACATTCTAGCTCTCAAAGGGAACCAAAGCAAAACCTGCGTCTAGTGATAGTCTTGAAAGGAAGAGGAATTTTTCTTTTAGGGTAATGCTGAGGACCAGCCAAATTTTTAACTTCTGTTTTTTTCACCACTTTTGTAGGAAGATTATATAAAGTCTCTTGGTTGAACCTACTGACTGGAGGACCAGGGTGGGGGAATGACGAAGGGTGTGGACAGTGAAGAGAAGGCAAAGAAAGATATTCCCTGACCGGGAAACCCAAAAAGGCCACGGAGCACCCAATATTTAAGTCTTGCTTATCCCCAAGAAGCAGATAAGGGCTTTTATGGGTTTCTGAGTTTTTCCTTTGGTACTGAAAGGTTCTGAAAGGGGATGTGAATACCTAGCAGGGATTTATTAAACACTATTCCTTTTTTGGAGCCCAACGCAGGGCTTGAACTCAGGACCCTGAGGATCAAGACCTATGCTGAGAACAAGAGTTGGATTCTTAACTGACTGAGCCACCCAGGCACCCCATTAAATACTATTCTTTTAACAGTCGTAATTATTCAAATCATTACTAAGGAAGAAATTCCTTCTACAATATACACTTATCGCTACAGAAAAAGTATTAACAACAAACATTTTCCAATTTGAGATCCTTTGCTTAGATATTTTATTAATATTTCTGTATTAAGGATTTTTAGCAATGAACATATCTACTATTAGAGTTAGAATTTTTAATATCTTATTGTTTAGGGAGAACGCTCCACTCCAAACACACATCGGGCTGCCCCCTTACACCCTTGATCGAATTTTTACCGGGATCCAGACCTAAACACACTCCCATCTTCATCAACATGCCTTAGTTTATCTTAGCTCTGACTTGGAAAAGGGATTCTTGAGGACTTCATGTATTACTCTCTACGGTGTCTAGAATGATGCAAGCCATATTATCGATGCACAATCATGTTCATTGCGTGGCAACATTTTTCTAGGTGATTTCTGATGAAGTCACAATTTCCTTGAAAATGGGAGGGCTGAAGGTAAAGTTTGTCATTAGGGCAGAGTCTGTTTATTCTTAGAATTCAATGGAAATGAATTAGTACAAATTACAGTATCCTTACATGCAACATCATTCAAATGAAGAAAAAAAAATTCTTTATGAGGTCTTAAGTCTCTGGGTTTCCTTAACCTATAAAAACCCCTTTGGGCTTTCGGTACATACTCCAAAGGCAAAAGGAAACGAACTAACAACAATCTCTTCTTAGAGCAGCTTTTAGGAGGTGTTAAACAGTGTCTTGCTTTGTTTGCTGGAGGCCTTTTTGGAAAGTCACATTTTGGCTAATCTGTTTCTTCTAGTTTCCTTTGGAAAGCTACCAAAAATTATGTACATTTCCCAGTGAATTTCCATTCACTTTAATAATAGATATCATCCACCTGGGAAAAAACTACTAGGAAAACATTGAAACAACAGGAATTTATTTTGATAACCTCCTGTTATACAGATTTCCTAGTAGTTTCATTAATTTGTTGTTTTTTTGTTGTTTGGTTTGGAGATTTGTTTGGTTGAGATTTTTTTTTTTTCTCCACAATAGAATGTCTTCAACAAATTGGCCAGTAAACTTAGTCAACCTTATGTCAGTTGTCAAGAGAGAGAAAGAAAAACTCTTTCATAGAAGCTACATTGAAAGTGATTCATCTGAAAATTAATCCTCCAAACACATTAATTTAGAAAAGGAAAATTTGCCGACCAACTGGTAAATCCACTAGTTACTCCAGCAACTAAAGTCAGCCTAAGCGTGATGGTAAAAATTCACTGCAGATTCCCTAATGACCGGATACAGCGATAAGATCCTCAAAAGATTATGAGAATAGGGAAAACAGAGTGCTATAAAGTTATAATTGTCCTAGGGAAAAATTGCTCAGGAGGCTAATAATCTGGAAGAAGAAGACAGAGGACTGGCTTCACACATATGATAAATGTATGTTTATTTTATATCAGCAAATGCTAATCTCAGATTACATTTCCATGAAGGTGCTGCAATTGACAATTCACAGGTACATCAAATATTGTGACTCAAGCTAATAAGTACTCTGAATACTTAGCAGTCTTCTTAGGGTTGTCTCGTAGCGTAGAGTGGGATGTCTTGTGCGTCTTCTCTTACCGAATTCTAGTCACGTCATTGTTGAATTCAGCCTACAAACATGTCAAAGAAAACTGAAAGATCTTCGTCTTTTTCAGTTTTAATAATCTCTAAAAACAAAACAGTAGTGCCCCTAAAGAAAATTCAACCACAGTTTTATTCAATATAGTTCTCTAAGAAGTTGAATTATATCTCTTTATTACATTTTGAGAAAATTGGCTTTTAACCTGTTTTTTTCTTGAAAGAGGAAACCAAATGAACATATACACAAAAAGAAAAACAAAGAATAAACACATATGCAAAAGAACATGTCATGTAAAAAATGTAAGTGGTGGAAAAGCCAAACGAAACCATCTTTAGCTACCATAAACCAAAAAAAAAGGCTCCAAGATGACTTGATTTTTAGTCAATAAATAGAAGCTCCCTGCCTTCCCATAAAGGATCTTAACAGAACTTTACAAGCTAACACTACTACGCAAATTTTAGACCATTAGGCATATTAATAGGAGAGGGCATCAGAAAGAGCATGTGAAGGGAAAAACAATTGTTCCTGTTTGGATCCTGTTACCAGATACAACAGCATCTGCGGAAAGCTTGCGGGTCGAAGTACTGCTTTGCTCTGCGAAGGAAGTCTGGCATCTAGTGGACGTTTCGTTTCTGCAATACCTTAGTGTATTTTGCAGAGAAATAGATGTGATATATGATTGATCTTTGTGGCTTAACTGTGGTGGTGGTGGTGGTGGTGGTGATGGTTGTTCTTTTAAATAAGTCAGGTTTTCATCTTTCATAGCGTGATTTTTTTATACTAACTTTGCAACAAAACTCAAACTGCTCATATGAAAAAAAATGCTTAGAATCTACGTTTCTACAAAGTGAATCTCACCCAAATGTGCTTACTTTTTATTTTTAAAAATATTGCAGTATGAGATTCTTAAATTATATTTACACAAAATAAATCCTTTCTGTTTTTCTTGGACTATTAAGTTTCACAAAATGGGAAATGCTTTAAGAAGGAACCAAAAATTTGTATGCAAAATCTATTGCTTCATATCATAAAAATCTTTGATGAATAAGAGATTTCAAGTAATAACAGAGGTATTGAAATTTATAGATTTCTAAGGTACACATTGACTTTATTTTGGAAAACAGTATTTTTAGAATAAGGTATTTTAAATTACAAATTACAAACAAGTTTCAGGCTTTGTTCACTTGTTATTCACTGATAATATAAAACAATTGGATATTGTTCAAAAAAAAAACTTTACTTCTGAAAATTCATCATGACCCAAAATACATTAACTTAGTATACACTATAGAGTCATTTCAAAATTCACCTTTATCTTCTCGTCAAATCAGTAAAATGTTTTTTTAAAAACTTATAACCGTACAACTTGGTATATACTAAAAGTTGAACAATTTCAAAAATAGCTTAGTGCTTTTCTATGAATTGACTGAACTCTCAAGTTACTAAAGACTCTAGGCAAACCTTTTGCTCTTCTCTAAAATGTTGTCTAGTATTAATTCTTCAGTGTTTCCATAGATTTTCTTGTGTATCCAGATAAGGTTGAGTTGGCCTTTTAACAGTAGAAAATATTGAAGAATAATTTGTGAATTTCAGGTGGGCAGGGCTTTTCATCACTTGGGAAAATAGAGCCTATACTCTTCTGTTCATGGTTTGGTCCCCTCTAGTGGACATCAAGTAACACTGTAAATTAAAATTCTTGCATAATAACCTAATGGTCACTAAAATAATAGAGACTAGTTGTAAGTTCAGCCTAGGGAAATGAAATGGTTTTATTCCTGTTTTATATTTGAACCCTACAATTCACATTTAACTTGGTATCTAACCATCTATTGTTCAAAATGTGGGTCAAATTCCTGTAAATAATGTGTAAATCCATGAAGAAAATTGTATACTTCCAAAGTTAATAACTATGATATGAAAAAGTATTGAAATGAGACATTTACTTATTTGGAAACTTTTTTGCTTCTTTATTTCTAAGGTAATTAAATAATGACCCATACTTTGTTCATGAGACTTTTGTAAATTTGGGAACACCACTTCCTTTTCTTTTTTTAAGATTTTATTTATTTATTTGAGAAAGAAAGTGACAGAGAGAGCATGAAGTGGGGGAGAGAGGGGCAGAGTAAGAGGGAGAAGCAGGCTCCCCACTGAGCAAGGAGCCCAGTGTGAGGCGGGGCTCAATTCCAGAACCCTTGAGATCAGGACCTGAACTGAAGGCAGATGTTCAACCGACTGAGCCACCCAGGCGCCCTGGGAACACCACTTCCTAAGAGATACCTCACTCTTAAGACTATGCAATGGTTTCTAAAGTGTGCAACAGTATTTCTTAAAGAGAAAGCTCTTCCTTCCTATATAATGATACTCCTTAGCATATAATATTCCCTCCACAATTTCTGGAATACAAGAATGAATGAGAAGATAAAATGGAAAGAACCGGTGAATTTTTAATATAATATTTATGTTTAATCAAACTTGCTCTTAAAAAAATGTTTAATAACACTTTGAAAAATGGGACTAGAAGGGAAGAGAGGGGATCAAAGAAAAAGGGAGGAGGAAAGAAGTGACTGGAATTGCTCTGTAACCGCAGGGAAAGGGAGGGATTGTCTGGTGTGTGTCTTTCAGCACTGTACTGTACAAATAATTATGGCAAAATACAGCAACTTAACACAAATGCATTCCACACACACAGCTGCAAATGGCTTCAGTATCAATTACATGAGGGTTTTGACCAGTATTAAGTAGGAAAGTTTCCCATAATGTCTGAAGCATTCCACAAATACAAGGTGCTACTATTAGTATTGCTGTTTTTAGCAGCAGTGATAACAGCCAGAATTTACAGCCTTACAAAGTGCTAGATACAGTCTCACGTGGTGTATACACATCAGTTAATTCGATCCTCACAACAACCCTACAACGTGGGCTCTATTTCATCCTTATTTTAGATAAGAGAAAAATGAAGCACAGAGAGGTTAATTGCCTGAAGCCACACAATTAGAAAATGGTAGAGAGGAAGGTTTTAGCCAATAATCTTTGATCTTAAATCTGTGTGCTTAACCTCTGAATCTCTTGAAAATAACATTAGTAATGCTAATAAAGGCAATAAGAATCTGGTAAGCAAGTATATTAAGTGCATATATTAAAACTAAATTATTGTGACCTCTATTTTGGGTGAATCCTACTTCAAAATGACAAGTACCACAATCATGCATTATAGATGCTGATATTATCCTTTAGATTTATTTTTACATTTGAGAAAACAAGCAGCAAAAATGTCCTCTTGCAGAATCAGCTTGCTATAGATTAATATTTAGAATGGAAACAGAAAAATGACAAGGCTCTGTACCAACTTGTAGCAAGAAAATAATGTATTTAATCCAAGATACTCATTTATTTTTTCTAAGCATGTGTATGTATGTGTGTGTTTTTTTTAAGTAATGAAACACTTATAACCTTTCAAAAGCATTGGATTAAAGGGAGATTTGCCTTTTTTCTTTTAAAACAGCTTGCATGCAAAGGTCTGGAAGTTCCCTGGTTCTGGGTGATAAAAGGTGCAGGTTTATACAAATGTAGCATTCTTCAGGGATATTTGGAAGTGGATTAGTTATATCAAATGTTAAATAGTATTAATTTCAAGTTATTTCTTGAAGTTATAAGAGGTCAAAATATCAAATCTGCCATAATAGTACCCTTGAAACACTTTAACACCTCTTTGTAGAATTCACCATTATTTTTCCCACAATGAAAATGTCTTCCTATCTTATGATTAATGGATTTAGTTCTATCTTCTGTAATATTATTAATTTTAGTGATGTAATCTGATATGAGGAATTACAGGGCTCAAGTTACATGAATTTCTTATACCAGGAAAGATAAAAATTTATCTTTTATAAATTTCCTCTTCTGCAATCAAAATTAACAGACCTCAAAAACATAAATACCAATATGTTGGAGCCAACACCAAAAGTATCTTAACAGAGTAGGTTATTTAAAGAATGAATGACTTTGACGAAGGAAGTGAATAGAAGCAACAAGGTACCCAGAACTGTCAAGCATTTTAAATTGATTCTCAAACTGTGGCTACTAACCCAGCAGCATAATCATCAGCAGGGTACATAAAAATGCAAATTCTCAGGCCCATATCAGAACTACTCAATCTGAAACACTGAAGGTAGAGCCCAGTAATCAGTGTTTTAACAGCCTATCCCACTGTCCAATTTAATTCTTACAATGACCCTATGAAATTAATAATTTCTATATTTTAGAAAGGTTAAACAATATGATAGTGGTATTAAGAGAGAGAAAGAGAGGGAAAGAAAGAGACAACTGTGTGCTAGCTACAAAAGATACATTTTAGATTCAAAGACACAAATAGGTTTAAAGCAAAAAGATGGAAAAAAGATATGCTATGAAATTAATAATCATAAGAAGGCTGCAGTGTGTATATTAATGTCAGACAGAATAGACTTTAAGACAAAAAATATTTCTAGAGATGAAGAGTAGTATTTTAAGATAAAGGGGTCAGGGCGCCTGGGTGGCACAGTAGGTTAAGCATCTGACTCTTGGTTTCAATTTGAGAGAGAGTGAGAGAGAGAGCACAAGGGGTGGGGGAGGAGCAGAGGGAGAGGGGGCCTGACATGAGGCTCGATCCCAGGACCCTGAGATCATGACCCGAGCTGAAGGCAGATGCTTAACCTACTGAGCCACCCAGGAGCCCCAATAAATAAAATCTTTAAAACAAAAAATGAGGGGTGCCTGGGTGGCTCAGTCGTTAAGCATCTGCCTTCGGCTCAGGGCGTGATCCCGGCGTTCTGGGATCGAGCCCCTCATCAGGCTCCTCCGCGGGGAGCCTGCTTCTTCCTCTCCCACTTCCCCTGCCTGTGTTCCCTCTCTCACTGCCTGTCTCTCTCTCTGTCAAATAAATAAATAAAATCATTTTTAAAAATTTAAAAAAACAAAAAATGAAAACACAACATATCACAATTAATGAGATGTTGCTAAATCATTGTTCAGAGGGAAATGTATAGTTGTAAATGTATATATTAGAAAGAAAATATAAAAACAAAATAGACCTAACAAGTAAAGAAGTTGAATTAGTTATTAAAAATCTTCACACAAAGAAAAGCCGAGACCTAAATTTAGGGCTTCACTGTTAAGTTCTTGTTTGTTTCTTTGTTTGTTTGTTTGTTTTTTAAGTAGGTTCCATGCCCAATGTGGGGCTTGAACTCACAACCCTGAGATTAAGAGCCATGTACTTTGTGAGCCAGCGAGGTGCCCCATGTTCTACGAAACATTTAAAGAATAATACCAATCCTTCACAAATTCACAATTCAGGAAGTAGGAAAGGAAGTAATACAGCTTATTCTATCAAATGAATATTATCTTTGTATTAGACAAGAAGAAAAGCTGACCAAGAAAAAGAAAAAATACAAATTAACAAAATCAGAAATGAAAGAGAAGATATCACTAATGATTTCTTAAAACTTAAAATTACCATAAGAGAGTACTGTGAACAGCTCTATCCCTACAAATTGGACAACTAAGATGAAATGAACAAATTCCTAAAAAAGACAAAAATACTGTTACTAAAATTGACTCAAGGGATGTCTGGTTGGCTCAGTCAGTTAAGTATCTGCCTTCAGCTCAGGTCACGATCCCAGCGTCCTGGGATTGAGTCCCACATTGGGCTCCTTGCTCAGAAGGGAGCCTGCTTCTCCCTCTGCCTGCTGCTCCCCCTGTTTTTGCCACCCCTCTATTTCTGACAAATAAATAAATAAAATCTTTTAAAAGTAAAAATAAAAAATAAAATTGACTCAAGAAAATTTTTAAATCTGAATATACCTACAACAAATAAATTGAATTAGTTACTTGAAATCTTTCCCCAAATGTAAAACTCAAGCCCAGATGACTTCACTGATAAATTCTACTAAACATTTAAAGAAAGAAAAAAAAAATCCAGAAACAAAACAAAACAAAAAACAATGCTTCCCAAACTCTTCCAGAAGACAAAGGAGAAAGAAATACTTTCTATCAGGGTACCCTGATGCCAAAGTCAGAAAAAGATTAAAAAAAAAAAAAAGTACAAACCAATATCCCTCATGAATTTACACACATAAGTCCTCAACAATATATTAACAAACCAAATTCAGGAACATGCAAAAAGTATAATGCACCATGACCAAGTGGGATTTAAACTGGGAATGCAAGGTTGGTTTAACATCCAAATAGCTATTAATGTGATATCTTATTAATAGAATAAAGAAGAAAACACATATGATCCTATTAATATATGTAGGAAAGGCACTTAACAAAATACATTCATGATAAAAACAAAATACAAGCAAATTTTTAAAACCTCTCAAAAAGCTAGGAATAAAAGGGAACTTTTGGATTTTTTTTCCCACTTCTCAAAGATTTTATTTATTCATTTATTATAGAGAGAGAGCAAAAGGGTGAGATAGCACAAGCAGGGGGAGCTGCAGAGGGAGAGGGAGAAGCAGACTCCCTGCTGAGCAGGGAGTCCCACTGAGGGTTTGATCCCAGGATCCCAGGACCCTGGGATCATGACCTGAGCCAAAGACAGACACTTAAACAGACTGAGCCACCTAGACATCCCAAAAGGGAACTTTCTTAACCCTAAATGCAATTCAGGAAAACTTATAGTTAACACCATACTTGATAATAGAAGACTGAATGCTTTCCTCCTAAGAAGAAAGCAAGGATATCTGCTCCCAAACTTTCTATTCAACATTGTACTGGAGATTCTAACCAGGGTAATCAGGTGCTATCAATTGAATGTTTGTGTCCCCAAAAATTCATATGTTGAAACCTAATCCTCGATGTACTAGTACTTGGAGGTGGGGTTTTTTGAAGTTTGGGTTTTTTGGGGATTACTGTGCTTATAAAAGAGACCCGAAAAAGCCACCCCACCCTTCCACCATGTGAAGACACAGAGAGAAGATGGCTGTATGTGAACAAGGAAATCAGTCTCATTAGACACCTAATCTGCTGACATTATTGATCTTGGACTTCCCAGCCTCCAGAACTGCCAGAAATAATTTGTTGTTTAAGTGACCGTTTATGGTATTTTTATTCTAGCCATCTGAATAGACTAAAGCATCATGTGAGAAAAACAAATAAACAAACAAATAAACAGTATCTACATGAGAAAGGAAGAAGTAAAAACTGTCTATTCACAGGAAACATGATCTAATGTGTAGAAAATTCCAAAGAATCCACAACAGAACTATAAGAACTAATTAATAATTTCAGCAATGTCAGTGGGGAAGACACAGTTCTCTCCAAATTGGTATATAGATTCAACATAATCTTTTTTTTTTTAAAGATTTTATTTATTTATTCGACGGAGATAGAGACAGCCAGCGAGAGAGGGAACACAAGCAGGGGGAGTGGGAGAGGAAGAAGCAGGCTCATAGCGGAGGAGTCTGATGTGGGACTCGATCCCATAACACCGGGATCACGCCCTGAGCCGAAGGCAGACGCTTAACCGCTGTGCCACCCAGGCGCCCCGATTCAACATAATCTTGATCAAAATTCCAGTAAGCTTTATTTATAGACACTGACAAGCTGATCCTAAAGTTTATACAAAAATACAAAGGATACAGAGTAGCAAAGAAAATCTTGAAGAAGAACAAAGCTTATTTCATTTCAAAATTTTCTAGAAAGCTATAGTAATCAAGACAGTGTGGCTCGCATTTAAAGAGACAGACACAGGTCAGCTGAATTAAGTTGAGAGTCCAAAAATAAACCATTGAATTTATGAATTTATAATCATTTGTACAAAGACAATTCAACGGGGGAAAGGATAATCTTCTCAAAAATTGAATATCCGCATGCAAGACAGTGAATTTAGACCATTAACTCATACATTTCACAAAAATTAACTCAAAATGGATCTTAGCCCTAAACATAAGACTCACTATATACATAAACTAAAATTCTTACAAGAAAATATGAGAAAATTTTCATGACTTTGGGTTAGGCAACAATTTCTTAGGTAAAACACCAAAAGCATGATACATAAAAGAAAAAATTAATAAATTGAATATTGAATTTTAAAATGTTGCAGTTCAAAAGACTCCATTTAGGAAATTATAAGATAGAGGGGGCCCTGGGTGGCTCAGTCGGTTAAGCATTTCACTCTGGATTTCAGCTCAGGTCATAATCTCAGGATTATGAGATCGAGCCCCACGTCAGGGTCTACACTGGGCATGGAGCCTGCTTGAGATTCTATCTCTCCCTCTCCCTCTGTCCCTCCTCCCCTGCTGTCTCTCTCTGAAAGAAAAAAGAAAAGAAAAAAAAGAAAAGAAAAGAAAAGAAAAGAAAAAAGGAAAGAAGAAAGAAAGAAAGAAAGAAAGAAAGAAAGAAAGAAAGAAAGGGATTACCTAGAGGTCAACGTTCAGGGACTGACAGAAGCAATAGTCAATGTTTTCCCCTTTAAGGTAAACTGGTCCAAAGTTGAATTACTCACTCAAGAAGAAGGCCTTTGTTAAATGCTTCGGATAGACTTTTTAAAAGGCATACAGCATTAAACCCTGAAGCTCTAGAATGTAGAAATCTTTTGATTTTCGTCTTAGTTGGACATCTCCATGATATATAGAAGCAAATTTAGTAAAATGGGCGGGCCAGCCCCTTGATATTCAGGCTACAATCTAGTTCTTTGGGGGATTGAAAACAACTAACTGTCTTTGTCTTGCAAATCTCTACCAAACTAGAACTTTGGCTCTAGGAACAATTCAAAATTCAACTATTCTTTTCCTCAATCCTTAAACCATTCCTACTCATCCCAGAATGTTTGCAAATATTGTAAAAGATCAGAACGTTGAAAAGAGAACTGTCTTGGGGCGCCTGGGTGGCACAGCGGTTAAGCGTCTGCCTTCAGCTCAGGGCGTGATCCCGGCGTTATGGGATCGAGCCCCACATCAGGCTCCTCCACTATGAGCCTGCTTCTTCCTCTCCCACTCCCCCTGCTTGTGTTCCCTCTCTCACTGGCTGTCTCTCTCTGTCAAATAAATAAATAAAATCTTTAAAAAAAAAAAAAGAAAAGAGAACTGTCTTGCACTTAAGAAAAAGAAAGAAAAGTTTAAATAGTAATTACACTAGACCTTTGATAATAGGCAAATATACCCCAAATCTCCTTGGAGAAAACTTGAGTTTCTACGTGCCTTTGTGATGTAAATTTTGTACCACATATTTTCTACGACTTAAGAGCCATGCAAAGGAACTATTTGGAAATTTGGCTAATGAAAAAGCTTAAATGTTTTCTCCACAGATACAAATACAAATAATACAAATACAAAAGCCTTGGCCATCTGAGCAGGTGAACTTACCTTATTCCAACTGCCAAATCAAAATTTGGATCCAACTGTCTTTTATAAACTAGCAAGGTTTGCATTATTGTCTGACACATGGCTAAAATTTTAGAACAATAGCAGTAATTTCTCTGTATCCACCTGTGTGTTCATGTGTTGTAAATGTATGATATTTTTCTAGTTCCAGATGGTATTGCCAAAACTAATTTGTAAAAAAAGCTCTATTTCATTGGCTTGAAATAAGCTTTTATATGAATTAAATATTTCTAAACTATCAGAAATATAGAAACTAGCTCAAATGTTTTTCAAGGTCATGTGATCTGAGATCATCCTTGCTAAATAAAAAGTGATTTTAATTTTTCTGGTGTAATTGAAATAGGTATGTCTTCAGAGTTAGAGCATTAAATATAATGCCGACATGCAACTTTTATTCTACCTGGATTTATCGGTCAAATAAATTTGTTATCTTTGTTACAAAATTTGTCAACAAAAATAAATAGCTTGGGATGATGGCTGATTTTGTCTAATGTCTCAGGAAGTTTTTGTGAATAGTCTACACATAATCGTTGGGAGCAAGGGATTTCGATAGATGTAAGATTTCGATAGATGTAAGTGGGATAAGAATTTTTAGGGAAACTTTTCAGCAATAACTATGATTTATGGTATATCTCCTTAAAAATAGTTTCCCAAATCTTTTTGGTAACTTGAAACCTTATGAGTTTTTGCTAATTAAAATTAAATCATGGAATTTTAGCAAATATCTAGATCATTTTCACATAAGATAAAATACTGAACATTAATTACTGAACATAGGTTCTACTTTTGACTTCTTATTACAGAGGAACTAAAGTTAAATTTTGGGTCTGTCGTAAACATATCTTGTGCCACACTGAAAGGCTGTACTATAAAAGAAGGGTATGCTTCTAGAAATTATGATATACTCATAAATTCACTAACGTAAAGAAGGCTAGTGTGAGAATTCCGAATTGCTAACTTCTTAGTTTTCACTAGAAATTAAAGTTTCTAAAGGTTAAGAATTTGAATTAATATGTAATTAAAATACTAGAAGTAAAGGAAACAACTTTGTATGCAAAGAAAGTAAGATATCTTTTGGGGTAAGAAAAAGTATGAGGTATTATTAACCTTAAAAATAAAAACTACCTGTTATTTTATCAGCAGAAAAAAATGGGTTTATTCAAGAATAAAAGAGAATTGCCATCTGGGACAAACAAACTACAGTAAAACCATAGGCAAGTCCAGGCAACAAAGGAGAGGTGTACGTTTTTTAAGAGAAAGGGGGTAAGTCAGAAAGGCTGTTGTAAACTAAAAATCCCTTGGAGTAAACTGAAAATTTGAAGTATGGTGGCTTCTCATTGGCTGAGCTGCTGCCCTGGGGGATAAGGAAAGGGTCTCTTCCTCCAATTGGAATAATGGAGTAGTATTCACATTCAAGGTCAAGTCTGTGCAAGGTCAAGTTCATCTCTTCCTGTTGAGTCTGCAATTAACTATGAGTGGGAGGGCATGAGAGCTCCTCCTGCCGAAAAGTCCTAACTCCGTTTTGGTGAGATTTCCATTACTAATTTTCACAGCATCATGATCATTTGGTTAAGAGGGAAAAAAAGTAAATTTGTCCCGAGTAAAACTAGCTATTTCAGAATGGGAAAGAGGAGAAGAAAGGACAAAATGGTATAGAAAATCAGGGAGAAAGAGAAAAAAGAGAAAATTTTACCTCGGGTGTTCAAGCTGGATAAAATTGAACTGTTATTATAAGGGTTCTAAAAATAAACTTTACTATCAATAATGTACTTATGTTAGGGGCGCCTGGGTGACTCAGCGGGTTAAGCGTCTGCTTTCGGTTCAGGTTATGATCCAGGGTCCTGGGATCAAGCCCCTCATCAGGCTCTCTGCTCAGTGGGGAGCCTGCTTCTCCCTCTCCCTCTGCCTGCTGCTTGGGCTCTCTCTCTGTCAAAGAAATAAATGAAATCTTTAATAATAATAATAATAATAATGTACTTATGTTAAACAGAAACTTAATTTTCTTTCACCTGTCACCAAAGAACAAAATTTTCTGGGACTATTGGTGTGCTCTTGGTAATAAGAGATTGTGAAGTGTTTTTCTTTATCTTTTAACTAATTTACCTAGAAAGCACAGATTTTGTGTCTTGCCAAAATAATTTTTCTGCGCTTCATGTTGTCTTAATCAGCTCTTTGCTTACTTAAAAACCGAGTCTCCTCAATATTAAAAAAAAAAAGCAAGTTTTTTTCACCATTATATAACCTTCTGTATTTGCCTTTAAAATTTTTGTCACTTTGGTTAAATGGATAACTGAGTATTGTTTCATAATGATCTCTGATCCTATTTAGTCAAGTGTTCAAAACTTCATATTTTTGACAAACTTCCCAAATCAAATTCTAAATGAAGTCTTTTAGACCTGAAATTAAGTTTGGAAATGTTTAGAGGGTCTTAGAAGATTTGTTCTTTCTCTTTTTAAAGGAAACACTAAGCTAGTTAGGCTTATTTGGTATGTTAAGTTACATGGGAAGCATTGTCAAATAAAAAGTAGTACTAAGCCTTCCTTATGTTAGATCTGTAACTTGCATATAAGTGTTCCAGAAAACTGTATGAAATTCCTAGAAATCTGATGTGACTTAGTATAACATTATCAGTCATAATTCCACTTATCTTAAAATGTTGTGTGTCAGGGAAGTAACCAAAGTTCCTTATCAATTGCATTATAATGAACTCTCATCAGGTCTTTAATCAAGGCCATTTTTAAGCCTTGTGTCATTTGAAGTTATTATTTTACTTTTATGCTTTTCAAGTGTATTCCTGCAGAAGTATTTCATCTTCAAGGAGATTCATGGAAAAACCTCTGGTAAGCACAGGTTTTTGAGAGTTTTTTTTTTTTTTAAAGATTTTATTTATTTATTTGACAGAGAGAGAGACAGCCAGCGAGAGAGGGAACACAAGCAGGGGGAGTGGGAGAGGAAGAAGCAGGCTCATAGCGGAGGAGCCTGATGTGGGGCTCGATCCCATAACGCTGGGATCACGCCCTGAGCCGAAGGCAGACGCTTAACGACTGCGCCACCCAGGCGCCCCTTGATAGTTTTTAAGATCATAAGACTGAACTGTGAGTTTCCAGAACTAATGGAAAAACTGGATTCAAGCAGAACAAGAATTAATAATATGGGACTGAATGAACTAATAAGGATGATTATAATTCTTATGACTTTTTTGTTTGAAACATTGCAGGTTCTTTTATACTTCGGTTTTCCATATTTAAGGACACTTTTTCACGTAAGCTACCAATGATTTAGAGTAATTTGGTAAAGTGTACTTTGTGAACAAGGATGAAGCAATTACTTTTTCTCCCTATCTGATCCCTCTAAAATTTGGAAACTTACTGAATATTCTTTATGGCAACGTAGTTATTTGCATAATTTCAGTAAGAATCTGTTCTCCTTGTAATAGGACACAACTGGAAACTATGGAACGAGTAAAGCCTCTTGGAAAAATGGCCTAGTACCTTTTATGGGGCTCCCTGCAGCCTTATCAGGTGACTAAGAAAGGTCACTTCCTGGCAGGCTCAGAAAATTCAAGATATTTCAGGTACCTCAAACAAGAAAGGCATTAACCCAAATCTACAGGTATTACAGATAAAGTCTAATGACAAATTCTTGCCTTGGCTTCCTAGGCTTGAGACTTAAAAGTTCAATCTGACATTCCTTATAAAAAGTTCCAGCAGAGCAAATTTATTTTTTTCTTTTTAAATTTTTATTTAAATTCTAGTTTGTTAACATAGGGTGTGATATTGGTTTCAGGAGTAGAATTCAGTGATCTACAACTTACATATAATACCCAGGGCTCATCATAACAACTGCCCTCCTTAATACCCATCACCCATCTAGCCCATCTCCCACCCTCCTCCCTCCATCAACCTTCAATTTGTTCTCTATCATTAAGAATCTCTTATGGTTTGTTTCCCTCTCTCTCGTTTTTTTCCCCTTCCCATATGTTCACCTGTTTTGTTTCTTAAATTCCACATGAGTGAGATCATATGGTATTGTCTTTCTCCAAATGACTTATTTCACTTAGCATAATACAGTCTAGTTTTATCCATGTCATTGCAAATGTCAAGATTTCATTCTTGTTGATGGCTGAGTAATATTCCATTACACACACACACACACACACACACACACACACACATACATATACATACCACCTGTTCTTTATCCATTCATCAGTTGATGGACACTTGGGCTTTTTCCATAGTTTAACTATTGTTGATAACATTGCTATAAACATTGGGGTGCATGTACCACTTTGAGTCTGTATTTTTGTAGCCTTTATAGTGCAATTACTGGATCATAGGGTAGTTCTATTTTTAATTTTTTGAGGAAACTCAGTACTGTTCTCCAGAGTGGCTGCACCAGTTTGCATTCCCACCAACAGTGCAAGAGGGTTCCCCTTTCTCCACTTCCTCGCCAACACCTGTTGTTTCTCGTAATGTTAATTTTAGCTATTCTGACAGGTGTGAGATGGTATCTCACTGTGGTTTTGATTTGTATTTCCCTGATGATGAGTGATATTGAGCATTTTTTTTAAGATTCTATTTATTTATTTTAGAGGGAGATCGAGAACACAAGCAGGGGGAGAGGCAGAGGGAGAGGGAGAGAGAATCTCAAGCAGACTCTGTACTAAGTGCAGAGCCGACAAGGGGGCTGTATCTCAAGACCCTGAGATCATGACCTGAGCCAAAATCAAGAGTCAGATGTTTACCTGACTGAGCCACCCAGGTGCCCCTAAGCATCTATCCAACTGTCTGTTAGCCATCTGAATGTCATCTTTGGAAAAATGTCTATTCGTGTCTTCTGCCCATTTTTTAACCAGATTATTTGCTTTTGGGTGTTGAGTTTGATAAGTTCTTTATAGATTTTGGATGCTAACCCTTTATTAGAAATGTCATTTGCAAAAACCTTCTCCCATTTTGTAGGTTGCCTTTTAGTTTTGTGGATTGTTTCCTTTGCTCTGCGAAGCTTTTTATCTTGAAGTCTCAGTAGTTCATTTTTGCTTTTGTTTCTCTAGCCTCCAGCAATGTGTCTAGTAAGAAGATACTGTAGCCAAGGTCAAAGAGGTTGCTGCCTATATTCTCCTCAAGGATTTTGATGTTTTCCTGTCTCACATTTAGATCTTTCATCCATTTTGAGTCTATTTTTGTGTATGGTGTAAGAAAATGGTCCAGTTTCATTCTTCTGAATGTGGCTGTCCAGTTTTCCCAACACCATTTGTTGAAGAGACTGTCTTTTTTCCATTGGATATTCTTTCCTGCTTTGTCAAAGATTAGTTGACTATATAGTTGTGGGTCCATTTCAGGTCTCGACTTTATTCCATTGATCTATATATCTGTTTTTGTACCAGTACTGTACTGTCCTAATGATTACAGCTTTCTAATATAGCTTGAAGTCTGGAATCGTGATGCCTCCCACTTTGCTTTTCTATTTCAGAACTGCTTTGGCTATTTGGCATCTTTTGTGGTTCCATACAAATTTTAGGATTGTTAGTTCTAGCTCTGTGAAAAATGTTGTTGGTATTTTGATAGGGATTGCATTAAATGTATAGATTGCGTTGGGTAGTATAGACATTTTAACAACGTTTATTCTTCCAATTTGTGACCTTGGAATGTTTCTCCATTTCTTTGTGTGCTCTTTAATTTTCTTCATAAGTGTTCTATAGTTTTCAGAGTACAGATCTTTTACCTCTTTAGTTAGGCTTATTCTTAGGTATCTTATGGTCTTCAGTGTAATTGTAAATGCAATCAATTCCTTTATTTATTTTTCTGCTACTTCATTATTGGTGTACAGAAATGCAACAGATTTCTGTACATTGATTTTATATGCTGCAACATTGCTGAATTCATGGATTAGTTATAGCAATTTTTTGGTGGACTCATTCAGCTTTTCTACATAGAGTATCATGTCGTCTGCAAATAGTGAAAGTTCGACTTCTTCCTTGCTGGTTTGGATGCCTTTTACTTCTCTTTGTTGTCTGATTGCTGAGGCTATCACTTCCAGTACTATGTTAAATAGTAATGGTGACAATGGACATCCCTATTTTGTTTCAGACTGTAGAGGAAAAGCTCTCAGTTTTTCCCCATTGAGGATGATACCAGCAGAACAAATTTAAAGAGCCTATATATGGTCAATCGGTACTTTTGCTGCACTTACTGAAATAATTAGGCCAAGTTTAATGAGATTAGACTTATTTTGCAAACAAATTAGTCTTACCACGGTTATGATATAGAAATAGGGGTGAATATAAAGAGATACTATGTTTGCACCTTTGTAGATATTAGGGTCTAGTCACGTTGTTTTAGAGGTTGTGTTATTTACCCATAAACTGGACCAGATCCTCAATTCTGTTTCCCTCAAATATCAAGCTACAACTCTCCAAAATAACATTTTCGATTTTCTCCCACTTTTTTTTTTTTTTTAACCTGAAATCACTAATAGGTAAAACTGCCCTTTTCTTTGAAGCCCTGCAAACTGAACGTGGATAAACTTACGAGAAATTGTCACAATAGATCAGGTCTAGACAATCTTCATGGCTGTTGTGGTATGGGCCACTCAGAAAGTTTACCTGAACACCTGATAATATTGTTAGGGAGCAAGAATTCCTGCCCCCCCAAAGATCCTTCTAGCTGAACTAATAATCAAATTGATGAGATAGATTATCAGAAGAAAATAAAATGTGATAGGCATATGAATGGGGAATCCACATAGACATGGAAATTCCAAAGACAGTCAGACAAAATGAGGTATGTATGTCATTCTGAACTAAGGAGAAAGGGGCAGGGGCTAGGGGTGTCACAGGAAAGGAATGCATTTCACAGAGCGATAACAGCAGATGTTTAGGGGCACCTGGGTGGCACAGTCAGTCAAGCATCTGACACTTGGTTTCAGCTCAGGTCGTGATCTCAGGGTTGTGAGATCGAACCCCACCTCGGGCTCAGTGCCAAGTCTGCTTAAGACTCCCTCTCCTCTGGGGGTGCCTGGGTGGCACAGCAGTTAAGCGCCTGCCTTCGGCTCAGGGCGTGATCCCGGCGTTGTGGGATCGAGCCCCACATCAGGCTCTTCAGCTGTGAGCCTGCTTCTTCCTCTCCCGCTCCCCCTGCTTGTGTTCCCTCTCTCGCTGGCTGTCTCTATCTCTGTCAAATAAATAAAATTAAAAAAATCTTTAAAAAAAAAGAAGACTCCCTCTCCTCTGCCTCTCCGCCTCACTCTCAAATAAATAAGTCTTAAAAAAAAAAAGAAAGAAAAGCAGATGTTTGGTAATTAGATGTTTGCCCTACTGTACAGATGGGTCACTCACATAAAAGTTTATCTCTGTTAATACCCTTTATTCTGGGAAAGACCCCCAATTCAGATTCTTCCATGTGGTTAAGATGTTGCGGGGTAACTATGGAAACCCTGGGCCTTGAAGCCTCGACCTAGCCCATACCCAAAGAGGTTTTTGAAGGTTCTTGGTCTCATCATGAGAAAGAATTCAAGAACAGACACAACATAGTTTATTAAAGCAAAAGTACACTCTGGAGATGTGAGGGTGGGTGAGCTAGAGAGAGAGAGAGAGTGCGCAAGCTGCAAGCCCTGGGGTTTGGGTTTCTATCTTTTATTGACACTTGTTAAGTAGGGGGTGGAATATTCATTATTTGATGGGGCAGGCAGGGGTGGCAGGGATGTCTCAGAAGCAGGGTTTCATGCCCTTTCTTTCTTATTTGGTCAGGGATTTCCGGGCATGACTTCCTCTTTGCTGGCCTCCAGGGATCCTGTCAGAACCTAACTAACTGCCTACTCTAACAAAGGAAGGGACAAAAGTTTCTCTTTAGGCTTGTAGGGTCTCAAGTGCCTTCAGCTCAAAATAATCCACATGCCAAAGTGACACATTCAGGAGAGGGGAGGGCCACCCTGAGCCCCTTCAATACCGTCAGAGAATTTCAAGCTGCGAAAGATGCATTGAGCCCAATATCTAGAAACACTGACTGGCAGCCTTCAGAACTCAGATTGGGTTTGTAATTTGCTCCAACCACTGATCTTTGGTTTTCTTTCCTTTCCATAGAAATTCCTCTTATTAAATACCTCATTTCTAGCACAAAACAGGCCTGACTTTGGGAGCCCATTCCCATCATCACTGCCTCCTAAAATGAGCCACAACTGTTTAACTGAGCTGACCTATTATCAGCATTGAGACTGGTTAAGTGAGATATGGAGCAATTCATCAATTTTGCTTTTGGATTGTGGAACTAGTTTCAAAGGTGGGATTGAAGGGGAGCAAAATATACCACCTCAAAATATGCCCTTAAGGCATATTATATTTTTTTTAAGATTTATTTATTTATGGGGGGGGGAAGGACAGAGGGTGAGAATATCCAAGCAGACTCCCATCGAGCCCTGGAACTAGGCTCCGTTCCACAAGCCAGGTGATCAGGCCCGGAGCCGAAACCAAGAGTTGGACACTTAAATGACTGAACCATCCAGGTGCCCCAATGCATATTACTTCAAGCTGGTTATTTTTAAGAAATAGCAGACCCAGGTAAAGCTCTGAAACCTGAGAAGTTACCCTCTTATAAGAAACATTTACATTTATAAAGCAAATCTCCATTTGTAAGGGTTTTTCCCTCTCTGTACCAGAAAAGGAAGGAGGACTCTAAATCTTCAGAAATTCTTATCAATGCAGAAGGCAATGAATTAAATCTGCATAACAACCTTACCCGTGTCTACTGTACTTTTCCTGGCAACCTCCCATTACTGGCCTTCCCCTTCATGCCCCACATCTCTTTGTCTTTGGCTGGAGATGTTATTTAGGGTGGTGACTTGGACCATTGAGGGAGTTACTCCGTTTTCCTGGGTATCCCCCATGTATACAGGAGGTATAGATGTTATTAAACTTTCTTTTGTTTTTCTCTTGTTAATTGTCTCTTATGACAGGGAGTGTCTCCACCAAAAATCTAGAAGGGTAAAAAGAAAATTATTTTTCCTCCTCCACAACTTCTAGGAATGCATCTCTCCTCCTTGGCCTACTCACCATCACAAAACCTCCGAATCCCGATGATAGTTAGAGAACAAAGCAGAACTAGCAATGTAACGGAGAGTATCTCCAGGGACTGATGTTTCAGACTTGACTTCCGGAACGTTCAAGCTGGAGATCAGAACAGATGTCAAGTCATCATCCTTCTCCAAAGAAAATGAACTGACTTGTAGAAGATTAGAGGAGAAGGAAGATCTAGAACTAAAGCCTCTTGTTTTATTCTCCTCATCTTAGATATCCCCCTTCTAACCCTCTAAACTTGGAATGCAACTTGCCACAGTATCTGAACATCTTGACCCTCAGTTCTAGCACATCCGCTCTCCTCCAAAGAAACAGGGAGGTGGGACTCACTTCCCAACCCAGGGACCTGCTCTAGCATAGGTCTCCTATCCACGTATCTCCTTTCTGAGGAATTAATTCCATAAGAAAATAGACCTTTCAGATTTGGAAGTAGCTACTAAGTGAAATATTTGAGCAAAATATTACTAAACAACATAACAAGTGGCTTATGAGGCTTTTTTCACATTTCCTTGCCAAAATACCTTGAAAATTAAGAATAGTCAATGATTATTTGCAGGCTATTATCCTTAATTTGTTAACAACTTTACTAAGAAAAAGCATAGAAAAAAGTTTGGAGTTCAAAATATAAAACACTTTTAAAAGTGATTTGTTTTCCTTTATTCAGCAAAGTAACAGATCATATCAGCAGCCCACTCATCCTGATTTCTACTCTCCACATTCTCCCTTCTCAGAGCCAGAACCTCACAGGCTGGGAGTGAGTCACCTTATCCAACACCTGCATACAACAGGAGCACCCCAATACTAATTCCACCAAGATTTTTATCTAGCTCATTTTCCTACACCTCTAATGATCCTGACTTAGTAACTAAATATGGCAATATATCAGAAAAAGTTCCTTTACAAAAAAAAGAGGGGAATTTTCCTATGTATCACAAAGCAGAGCAAAGCAAATTTCTAATTCAATACTTGTGACACTCATTCCAGATGGCCTTTCCCTCCTTGAAAGTTTCCAAAGGCTCTATGCAGAAAACTCATTTTCGTGCCCCCTTCCTACACATCCTTTGCCTAGCTAAGTCCTAGTCATCCTTGTCTTCGTTCTAAAGTTATTTTAAAGTCATTTAGTCATCCATTTATATTTAAAAAAAAAAGTAACGAATGCGTGCTAGAGGCAAGTTGCTATGCTGAGTTCTGAGGAACAACTGGGGGTGGGGCGGGGGGGCAGATAGTACAATTTAAAACCAATACATAACTATATAATCACTAAAAAATGAGTGAAATGGAGAAAGGTACAGGTTACAAAGAATAAAACTTGGGAGATCTAATTTAAAATAGGTTGCCTCTGAGGCCTTTTGGTAAGTGAATTTAAACTGCAGCCTGAAGTATAAAGAGCACCTATCATGGTGAAGAGAGTGGCCCAGGACAAAGGAGCAGCTTCCGAGTGAGGAAAGAGCCCAAAAGCTCGGAACGACCTGAAAAAAACCCAGGGTGTTTAGAGCAAAGTGAGCGAAATGGAGAAAGGCTTTAAAGAAAGACAGACAGACCAGGCCTTGTAGGCCCTTTTGAGAGCATTAGTTTTTATCCTAAAGGCAAGGGGAAGCCTCTGATTGGTTTCAAAGGGTAAAAAACAAAATCTAATTTACTCTTCAAAAAGATTTCAGCATTGTGTGGATTTTGGATTGGGTTAATTAAGAGTGTTTAATCCCCAGATTATTAAAATAGGCATTTTCTTTAGGAGCAAAGCAGATGAAGAAGGAATTAGTTGTTCCAATTTCTGGTCCCCTCCAGTGTATCCCCCTGGGCAAAAAGAAGTAATCTCCAGATCATTTCCCCTCGGAGGGAAAGTACCTGTGAGAGCTGAACCTCGAACTTTCTAGTTGGGTTCTTTCCAGCTGGTCTCTGGGCTCAAGTGAAAGAAAGACCCTGAGGCCAAAGCATCCCCTGATGGGAACTAGAATTACCCTTGGAGCAGTAAGCACTGCCCCGAGCCAGCAAGCCCCACCCTCCCGATACCCCCGCCCCACGATTGACTCCAAGACGATGACTGATTTGACCTTCACGGCCTACCTGCACTACCCACCCATCTTTTCTCCACTTTTTCCCTTACATAAACTTGGAAGAATTTTCGGCACTTTGGAGATAGTTTTTGAAACGCTAGTCCGCTGTCTTCTCAGTGTTGGCCTCGCTGAAATAAATTCCTTTCTTATTTCACCACCACTCCTTTCTCTGCCTTTAAATTTTTTTAGTGGGGAGGAGCTGAACCTGGTGTATTTGGACCCCCCCAGGGCTTGGATGCCTGCACTCGAGTTAAAGTGGCTATGATACTAACAATGTTTTTTAAACTTTATTAGTATTTTTTTAATTTAAATTCAATTAGCCAACTTTTAATACATCATTAGTTTCAGATGTAGTGCTCAATAATTTATCAGTTGCGTATAACACTCCGTGCTCATCACATCACGTATCCTCCTTAATGCCCATCACCCATTTACCCCATCTCCCCCTCACACCTCCCCTCCAGCAACCCTCTGTTTGTTTCCTCTAGTTAAGAGTTTCTCATGGTTTTTCTCGCTCTCTGATGACTTCCCATTCTGTTTTCCCTCCCTTCCCCTATGGTCCTCTTCCCTGTTTCTTATGTTCCACACATGAGTGAAACCATATGATAATTAATTCATTATTTATTTTTATCACAGATCATGGTTTGGCTGCTAATGGGCCCCGTTTTTGGCTGTATACTCACGAAAGCTGACGAGGGTCAATAAGCCAGCAGGAAGCACACGACAACAGCATCACCAGGACACTGTCTTCCAACAGGAGTTCTGGTTTCTGTTGTTAGAACTAAAGGTTGGCTCCTCAGTGATGATCTCATCCCAGAATGGAAGATTATTTCTTATTCATTAAAGTGTTTCTATGTTTCCGGGGGCACCTGGCTGGCTCAGTTGGTTGAGCGTGTGACTCTTAATCTCAGGGTCCTGAGTTCAAGTTCCACATTAGGTGTGGAGCAAATGGCTACTGATAAGTCCTTCAAAACCATACAATTTTTTAAAAGTGTTTCTCAGCATGGAGTTTCCTCAAACAGTTGAAAATAGAGCTACCCTATGACCTGGCAATTGCACTACTGTGTATTTACCCCAAAGATATAAATGGAGTGATACAAAGGGGCACCAGCACCCCAATGTTTATAGCAGAAATATCCACAATAGCCAAACTATGGAAAGAGCCCAGACGTCCATCAACAGATGAATGGATAAAGAAGATGTGGTGTGTGTATACACACACACACACACACACACACACAATGGAATATTACTCAGCCATCTAAAAAATGAAATCTTGCCATTTGCAGCAATGCGGATGGAATTAGAGGGTATTATACTAAGTAAAATGAGTCAGTTGACAAAAGACAATTATCCTATGATCTCACTGATATGTGGAATTTAAGAAACAAGGCAGAGGATCATAGGGGAAAAGAGAAAAAATGAAACAAGATGAAATCAGAGAGGGAGACAAACCATAAGAGACTCTCAATCTTAGGAAACAAACTGAGGGTTGCTGGAGGGGAGGGGGTTAGGAGGGATGGGGTAACTGGGTGATGGACATTGGGAAGGGTATGTGTTGTAATGAGCACTGGGTATTATATAAGACTGATGAATCACAGACCTGTACCCCTGAAACAAATAAAACATTATATGTTTTAAAAAAAAAAGTGTTTCTATGTTTCCAAGAATAACAACATCAAAGAGCCATGTTAGAACCCGGCATGTTATCGGGACCAGTGATTGCTAATCAATACATAGATAAGTCTGGGAATAAAAAAAAATGAAGCGTTTTTAATCCTCCATCTTCACCCTAAAGTCTTACAAGGGACCTCTTAAATGGTCTATTTTTTGTTGTCTCGCTTTGAGAGATGAGAATGGAAGGGAAACAAATATCATCACGCTTATATATTGTTACAAGAAAGCACAGTTAGAATTGAAGATTTAAAATATCTAGTTCTCATGGAGAAATGTCATGATTGAAATTGCTTCAAAATAATTCAATAGGAGGGGATAAAAATGAAGTTAATAATTGCTGAAACTGAATGCTGTGTACATGGCCACTCATTACGCCATTTTCTATCTTGGTTTTTAATAAAAAGCTTAAAAAATTTACAAGGATTGAGGAAGTGGACATTCACGTGTTATTAATGAGAGCATAAGCTGGCAAAACCTTTCAAAAATTAACGTGGAAGTGGGGTGCCTGGGTGGCTTAGTCAGTTAAGTTTCCAACTCTTGATTTCAGCTCATATCATAATCTCAGGATTGTGAGTTCAAGTCCTGTGTTTTTCAAAAAAATTAATGTGGAAGTACTAATTAAAATTTAAAGTCTTCTGCACAACAAAGGAAACCATCAGCAAAATGGAAAGGCAACCTACCAAATGGGAGAAAATGTCTGTAAGTCATATATCTGGTAAGAGGTTAATATCCAAAATATATAAAGAACTCATACAATTCAATAGCAACAAAACAAACAATCCAATTAAAAAATGGGCAAAGTATCTGAATAGACATTTTCCAAAGAAGACCTACAGATGGCTAACAGATATAGGAAAAATTCTCAACATCACTAATTACCACAGAAATCCAAATCCCAACTGCAATGACATATCGTCTCACACCTATTAGAATGGCTATTATCAAAAAGACAAGAAACAAGTGTTGGCAAGGATGTGGAGAAAAGGGAACCCTCATCAAATTGGTACAACCAATTTATATTCCTCAAAAAATCAAAAATAAAACTACCATATGACCCAGAAATTCTCTTCCGGGTATTTATCCATAGGAAATGAAAATACTAACTCAAAAAGATATATGCACCCATGTTCATTACAGCATTATCTAAAATATTCAAGACATGGAAGCAATGTCAGTGTCCATCTGTGGATGAATGGATTTAAAAATGTATATATACCTATACACAATGGAATACCTGTCAGCCGTTAGAAAAGCAAATCTTGCAATTTGCAGCAACATGAATGGACCTTGAGGGCATTATGCTAAGTAAAGTAAGTTAGACAGAGAAAGACAAATACCATAAGATCCAACTTATATGCGGAATCTAAAAAACAAAAACAAAAAACCTAAATTGATAAGTGCAGACAACAGATTGGTGGGTGCTAGAGGCAGAGATTGGGGGATGAGTGAAATGGATGAAAGTGGTCAAAGGTACAAACTTCCAGTTATGACATAAGTAAATTCCAGAAATGTAATGTACACCATGGTAACTATAGTTAATAGTATTCTATTGTATTTTTGAAAGTTGCTAAGAGTAAATCTTAAAAGTTCTCACCACAAGAAAAAAAATTGTAACTATATGTGGTGATGAATGGTAACTAAATTTACCGTGGTGATCATTTAGCAATATATACAAATACCAAATCATTACGTTATACATCTGAAACGAATATGTCAATTGTATCTCAATAAAAAATTAAATTAAAAATGTGCATACCCGGGGCGGCTGCGTGGCTCAGTCTGTTAAGCATCTGCCTTCGGCTCAGGTCATGGTTCCAGGGCACTGGGATTGAGCCCCACATCAGGCTCCCTGCTCAGTGGAGAACCAGTTTCTCTCTCTCCCTCTGCTGCTCCCCCTGCTTTTGTGCTCTCTCTCTCTGTCTCTGTCAAATAAGTAAATAAGTAAAATCTTTAAAAAAATGATAAAAATTAAAATGTGCATACCCTTTGATTTATCGCCTCAGTTTGAAATCTAACCTACAGAAATAATCACGTTATAGATATATGTGTGTGTATATATATATTCACCTTACCGCCAAAATAGTACAATAATGGAAACCTATATGCTCGTTAAATAGACCAATAATTAGTAAGACAAAGAAATACTTTAGTTCTTTTTTTCATGAGATTAGTTTATGTGTACTAACCTACAAAATGGTCCATGTTAGATCATTAAACTTTTTTTTTTTTAAGTTGTAAAACAGTATTATTAGCATTATGCACGTGTCCATTACACACTGATGTGTCTGACTTTGGGTAAAAGTTGACAAGGCTACAAATCAAATGTAGAATGGTTAATGGAGTATGGGTTTGCTTTCATCCCTGACTGTAAATACCTGTATTTTCTTTTTTTTAAAGATTTTTTATTTTATTTATTTTTGCAAGAGAGAGAGCGCGCGCGCGCGCGCGGCCGCTTGTGCACATGACTGGGTGGGGGAGGGTAGACGGAGCAGACTCCCCCGCCCCCCACCCCCCAGCAGGAAGCCTGATTCTGGCTGATCCAGGAGCCCGGGATCATGACCCGAGCAGAAGGCAGATACCTAACCGACTGAGCCACCCACACTCCCCTTTGTATTTTCTTAAGTAGTGGAATTATAGGTAATTTTTATTTCTTCCCCTGAAATCACACAGTGGCAAAGTTAAGCAATAAATCCCAGCAGTCTGTCTCCACAGAGATGTCCTGCTTTTAACTACACACCAAACAGCCTTTAGCTAGAGTACTATGTAAAATACAAATTAATACTATTAGAATTTATTTTATTTAGTTCTTACCTATCACACCCAAAGTGACTATACATTCCTTATTCCAAATAGCTCTAACCATCCTCAAGTTGAGGGCCTTTGCTTCACAAAGTCTTGACCCAAAAATTGAGGTCTGGGTTATTCCAGCAGAGATCCATTTACAGGAAATAAAGAACAAAGGCCTATTTACAGAGCTTTAGAATAAATCTTTGTTATTTGTAGTGCCCTTAAAATTACAATTTAGTTTGGCATGTAATTAAGCCAATTATCTCGAAAATGCTACTGAAATTTTCAGTAAGCAACCACCCCTCTGGCCCCCTTTGCCTGGCTTCCCTGATATTGTTAAAGCTTCTGTTTTGCAGCACAATAGCTTCTTTGTTGCAGAGCCACAGGTAAAAAAACGTTGGTGTTCAAAGGTGACAGGATCCCTTCATCATTAATCCCAGGATGACCCCACCCTCCAGAAGTTCTCAGACTGTGAAGGTTCTCAAGTGTATGCCTGTTGAAACCAAGTCCTTTTAGCCCTGTTCTTGTCTCTCTCTTCTACCTTCTCTGCAATTTCTTCTTCCTTAAGGCATTTTATTTAAGTGGAAACACTAAGTTACATAAAGGAGACAAAGAACATTTTCTTGCCTATCCAACTAATGGAATCCTCTTGAAATGAGTTGAGATAGGATTAGTGAAAAGAGAAAAGCCTTTGCCAAAAAAAGCAAAAAAAAAAAAAAAAAAAGTTAGCAGCGAACAGAATTAATTAGATGGGCAGTTACATTACTAATTTTTTCCCTTATCTCCAGCAGCTTTTAGAAGACTGATTTACCGGGCAGATTTTCTAGCCAAGATTCTTTTATGGAAAACTCTGCTTTACCTAGACAAAGTACATGAAAGCATTTAAAGCACATGTAAGATTAAGGAGGTTCCATTTTTTTTTTCAAAGCATATTTTAAAATTACCTGAGTCTTTTCCATTTCTTTTTACAATATATTAGTTCGGAAGCTTGTGCACCATGCATGCTACTAACCTGAATGTGAAAATATTTTTGCTCTTGGAGCTTTACGTTAAACTGCAATGGAGCTGATGAATTATTTAAGATTCCTGTTGGTCTTGTGATTTTGAGAACTAATTCTACAGCAATATATAATCCCATGCACATCTGCATGTAGATGAAATGGTGGCTATCTTAAAATTTTTCCCTAAAAAAAAAAAAAAGGCCCGAGTTAGCACATACAGGGATACCATGTCCAGTAATACAGGATTCTTTCATCCACTAGAATTTTTGAGGATTTTTCCTCCAGAGTGAAATGAAGGACAAACTTTTTCTGATCTTCATATTAAATAATCGAGAAACTGCCTGCGATGGCAGCCACTCCCCATAAGGACCAAAATGAAACAATTTGAGCACGAAAAAGTACCCCATTAACCCCAACTTGCTCCAGGAAATGGCCAGTCACAGAAAACTCCCCAATCTTAACATTGAACAGCCAGTGTATCCTCTTTTGAAATGACCCCAAACTGCTTCCTTACAGCCAATCAACAAATGCCAAATGTACCTCACAAGCAATTAGTAAATGTCCCCTGCTTCCAAAATTCCCACCTTGCCCGTCAGATTCTGCCTCAGAATTCAGGATAAACTCGGGCCTTTCTAACACCATTGAAAACGTGATGAAGTTAAAGTGATAGCAGAGGCTTCCCTTGCTGGGAAGTTATGAACAAACGGTCTTTGTTAATTTTATCTCATGCTTAGTTTTGCCTTCAACATAATTGTGTACGGTATTATGTTAAACTATCTCCTAAATACCTCCAAATCTTTTTCTCCTCATTCCCATTGTCATTACTAATATCCTTGCCATGCCTCACCTAGGTGAGAAATAGTCCAGGAGATAATCTCCTTGCTTCCATGTCTTCACAGTCATCCTTCTCCCACCGAAAAAGCAGTTTGGTAGAAGGCAAATCTGTTCCCACCCCACCCTTCCAGCCTATTTTAGTGGCAAAGAGCAGCTAACCATAGTAATAAAAACCAAATGCTTTCCATGAAGGGGACTTACAGTAGTAGTCATGGTAGTAGGAGAATATTAAAGCTAAAATAAATTGATATATGTTCATTTATAATGTATCCGCTACCCTGAAATGTAGATAGGTTCCGTTATCCTAGCTGAGAAATCAGAGTGAGAAATCAGAGGTTCAAGGAAGCTAAGAGTCTTAGTCCATTTGGGTTATTATAACAAAATACCATACACTGGGTGGCTAATAAGCAGGAATTTATTTCCCACAGTTCTGGAGGATGCAAGTTCAAGATCAGGGTGCCAACACCATCAGATGAGGGCTCTTTTCCTGACTGGACACTTCTTGTTGTATCCTCACATGGTGGAAGGGGCCAGGTTGCTGCAGGATTTCTTTAATAAGGCACGAATCTTATTCACAAGCACTCCCCCTCATGATGTAACCAACCCCCACCTCACCTACTGATAACCATCACCTTTGGTGGTTAGGATTTCAACACATGAATTTGGGGAGAACACGAACATTCAGACCACAGCACTAAGTACATTTATCCAATTTCATTTAGGTAGTGAGTAGCAGCCTTATAATCTGAACCCACGTTTGTCAATTTCCAAAGTCCATGCTTTCCACTAAATGTCCTACCCACCACCAAATCAAACTATTGCTATTCTTTCAACATGCTGAGCTGATTCAGATGTCCTTGCCTCTGTAAGTACGCAGACTGCTCTGACCTTTCTGTGAAGCTTTCCCTCACCTTTACTCTCTCCAGATGATTATTCCCTTTTTTTCACTAATGTTTTGTCTGAAACTTGCTTCTTTTATAGCTCTTATAACACTTTAATATAATTATTTTCTTATATTGGCATTTCACTAGCCTATAAACTCTTTGAGGACAAAGAATTCCATTCCATGTCCTGGTAAAAATTTGTTATTCTGACCTACCAATGATAGAAATTTTCAGAGAAGGGACAAAAACCTTAATTTTTTGTAGGCCAACAGGGCTCTTTGGTGAAAGAAAAAAAAATAGTAAGTAGTAAGTAGTAAGTAAAAATTCTTAAGTAAATAGTCAGGAATTAGTAATTATCTTACAGGGTCATTCTGAAGACTAAATCAGTGGTTCTAAAACCTAATGGTATATCGGAATCCCCTTAAGAGATTAGGATAATGTAATATCCAGATCTGATGCCACATCTTTTTTTTTTTTTTTATGATTTTATTTATTTATTTGACAGAGATAGAGACAGCCAGCGAGAGAGGGAACACAAGCAGGGGGAGTGGAAGAGGAAGAAGCAGGCTCATAGCAGAGGAGCCTGATGTGGGGCTCTATCCCATAACGCCGGGGTCACGCCCTGAGCCGAAGGCAGACGCTTAACCACTGTGCCACCCAGGCGCCCCTGATGCCACATCTTCTGATTCATAATCTGAGAAGGGGAGCTCATGAATCTGCACGTGTATAGATCCCAAGAGGATCTGCACTGAACAACTAAATTTGGCAATCATAGAGTTTAATGTTATAAACTTTATAAGCCCTCAGCACAATGGGTAGCCTATGAGAATGCTCAATAAATGTTAGGATTTAAATGATAACACCTTACAAATGTCATACCACTTTATAAAATACTCACCCAAGAATTATACCATTTGCTTTTCAGAACAATGCAAGGATCAACATCTAATCTCTATTGCCCCAAATTATTCTGTAGCTGGTGATCACTTAAATGCTGTGTCCTTCAAATGAAATGAAATAGAGAAAGGGAAACCTCTTAAAAATAAGGTGTTCTTTAGCCTGAAAAATATTCATCTGCTCTTCCAATGGCATATTGTCTATGATAGCTCTCACCTTTAGGTAATTGGATCTCTAGCTTCTTTAAATGGTATTTAGATGCACTGGCATTAGGAGGATTAAAAAGGGGAGGGGGTGCTGGTTGGGCAACCAACACTTCTGTTACATAAGGAAGATAAAAGTGGACATTCTTCACCAAGAGAGTCCTCACCTGCACCTTGAGAAAAGGAAGAGTCCCAAACTGTTGAGAAAAGTTGCTGCTGGAAATCTGACACTAAATTGTGCAATCCATGCTCACATCTTGATGCAACTCCAGAAAGCATTGAAAAAATTCTTCTAGATCTTTACACCTGGAAGGCCCAGCAGGGCAATCTAGACTTGTTATTGAAGTGATAAGTGATCTTTGTCAATAAATGACTGTAGAAAGTACTCAATGAAATATATTTAAAAAAAATAAAATATATAAATATATAATAGGTTTGAGTATCACATCAGGTAGTAAAGAAACTCACTAGATTTTTTTTTAATTTTACTTATTTATTTGAGAGAGAGAGCACATGAGCGGGGGGAGTGGCGGAGGGAGAGGGAGAAGCAGACTCCCCACTGAGCAGGGAGCCCAACGTGGGGCTTGATCCCAGGACCCTGGGATCATGACCTGAGCCAAAGGCAGATGCTTAACAGACGAGCCACCCAGGTGCCCTGAAACTCACTATATTTCTGAAAGGGATGCAGAATCTCAACAACATAAACATGGCAGTCAAAAAGTGTGTTGAAACCTACCAATGCAATGTACCAGGTGGCAAAAAATGGCATGGGTATAAAAGTCACATTACAGTAAAAGTACACTTTTTTAATTTTGTTTTTTTTGGGTTTTTTTTAAAGATTTTATTTATTCATCTGTCAGAGAGAAAGAGAGCACAAGCAAGGGGAGCAGCCGGCTGAGGAAGAAGCAGGCTCCCCACTAAGCAGAGAGCCCGATGCAGGATTTAATCCCAGGACCCTGAGATCATGACCTGAGCTGAAGGCGATGCCTAACAGACTGAGCGACCCAGGAGTCCCAAGTAAAAGTAAGTTTTAATCTGGGGCTTCAGTGGAAATTTTCCAGTAAGTAGTGTCCAGCTCCCTTGGAAATCTTTGACTGCGTAAAGTTCCCAAGTTCTAACCAGTGTTTTCCAACATGGGCATCAGTGGGGATTGCATCACTGATGATCTAACAAATTAAACATGTTTAATATGAAATGTTTAAGTGTTAGATTTATTAATTTAATCTGAACTGTGTAAGTGAATTTAATATTAGACTTGTGATTTTAACTTGAAAATTATAAAATAATTTGCTTATAAACAATATTTTAAATTTTAAAAGAAAATCAAATATTAAACCCTGACGTTTAAACCATCACATTTGTAAATAGCATTCATATACTTACAAAGATTTGTTGGGTTTGTAAACCGTCCTTGATTGGTTGTTTGAGTACTTGGGATAATAAAAATGTGAAATTTGTGATTATATTTGGAATTTACAATTTTAGTATGTTGAATGTTATTTTAAATATAAGTGTGAGTATTCTGCCTCCAGATATTAAAAACTCAATTAACTGTCTTCCAGGAAAAGTGTAGGAATATATCGGAGTTAGGGACAAAAAAAAGACAGAGAAAATGGCTAAGCATTGGTTTTGGAAATGTGTCTACCTAATTTGCTCTGTTTGGAATGACTGGTGTTTCTTAAAAGTTTCTGATCTAGGGGTACCTGGGTGGCTCAGTCAGTTGAACATCTGACTCTTGGTTTCTGCTCAGGTCATGAGCTCCGGATCATGGGACTGAGTCTGGCAAGGGGCTCCCCGCTCAGTGGGGAGTCTGCTTAAGATTCTTTCCCTCTGACCCTCCCCCTTGCGCTCGTGCTCACACACTCTCTCTCTCTCAAATAAATATCTTTTTAAGAAGTTTCTGATTCTAGTAACATTGAGTGGAATGCCTAAAATTTCTCTGATTTTTACTAGATAATATACAAATTTAGTCAAAGTTTATATTTAGGTGAACAGGAATTTTATTCACAAAATTATTTTAATTGTACTTTTTTTTTTAAAGATTTTATTTTTAAGTAATCTCTACATTCAACGTGGGGTTTAAACTACAACCCCAAGAGCTAGAATCTCATGCTTTACCACCTGAGTCAGCCGGGCGCCTCTTACTTGTGCTCCTGATCACCTAATATATACTGGTTTTTTTTAAGATTGTATTTATTTATTGGACAGAGAAAGACACCGCGAGAGAGGGAACACCAGGAGTTGGGGGGAGAAGAAGGCTTCCTGATGCATAGGGAGCCTGGTGCGGGGCTCGATCCCAGGACCCTGGGAGCATGACCTGAGCCGAAGACACTTAATGACTGAGCCACCCAGGCACCCCATGATCACCTAATATATACTTTTAAAAAATAAATAAATGAAGGAAGGAGGGGAGGGAAAAGGAAAGAAGGGAAGAAAAAGAAAAATGCAAGATTTCTGTCTTCCAAAGGCATTCAAAGTGTTACCTTTTTACACTTCCCTCTTTTGGAAATATTTACTCACCCAGTATTTTTCAGGTGCTCAGTGCCAAGTCCTGTATTAGATGCTAAAGATACAGCCCAGAGCAGTAGAAGCACGGTCTATACCCATACTGAATTTAAATAGAACTTAAGTTATAATAGAATAGTTAATAGAATAGAATAGAATAGAATAGAATAGACAAAGTACAAAAGACAAGTAGATATTAACTTCTCTAATTAATTAAAAAGATCTCTAAAGTATGTTTTAATTATGCACTTTGTCAATCTTAACTATATCCTAACAGATACACTGAATTTAAAAGTAGATGTGGAAAAAACAATTTTCTATGACAGTAAATGCCTTGTAGCTGGATGTTTACGATAAACAGTTCTAGAGACTAGCTCAGACTAGTTATTATTATTGAACACGGGGGCAAATATAACATAATAAAACAGACTAATTTTCCTGTTAAAGGAAATGGTTTTTTAAGTGGTCACAATTGCTGTGGTTAAGAAATGCTTTATAAGTTGGGACAAATCAAAGGCCAAAATCTTCTAATCCATGGAAATTAAATCTGAAATTATTTTTAGCCTATTAAATGTAATTTTGAAAATGTCTTTGTACATGGATTATCACATTTCACAGATAGAGACAGAAATATTTGAAATTCAAGTCATTCCTGACTAATTCCTTTTTTTCTGTCTCAACCCCTCAATATCACTGCACCTCTTCCTATTCTTTAAACACCACTTAGCGTATTGAACTTGTGCTGATTCATTTTGACATCATGGTTTGTTTTTTCTCATGTTGCACTATACATTTCCTTGTACTCTGTTGAACCAATAGAAATGATTTTCCCTTAAACTCTGCCCCCAGCCTTTGATTAAGAATGGATACATCAAAATTTTTTGCTTACCTTTTCAAGGTCTCTTAAATAATCCTATTTTTTCATTCGAATTCAAAGATCCAGTTTGTTCCTGTGGAGCTGAAATACTTACTGGCACCTCCTCACTGGCTCTATAATCTCCAGGCTGCACCCCACCTTTCAAACTATTCCTTAATCTTGTTTGAAAAGACAGTAGCAGTAATGAATATCTCCAAACATTCGGTGACTTCCAGATTCCAGTATTTCATGTCCCACCTCTGGGACACTTGCCGGAGTAACACTAAGCCGATCCTATTTCCGTGTTTTCTACTCCTTGATGAGCTGTTATTACTCTTCAGTTTCTTGCTTTGGTCTTGGAGGATGTCTAAAAGAGCTCGGATAGGGTACTTACCTTGCAGGAATCAGATATTAAGCAGTGCCAGTCCACAGAAACACAGAAACTCAGACTCAGCACCTGCATCTGGCTCTGATTCACATCTGTTGGCTACTAGCTGGTTTAAAAACAGACAAGGTTTGTTGTTGGTTTTTTTTCCCCCCTATTCATGGCCACGTGATCAGAAATCCAAATAAAAGCAAGCAGCTTGAATTATCTTATTGATAACAAAGGTGAGACAGACAAGAAGGTATGTGTGGTAACTCACAGGGTGATCAAATCCATCTGGGGGTTCTAGCCATACTTGTTTTCCATCTACTAGTGGCTCTTCATATGCTCCAATTTAAAGTGGAATTTAATTTGAATATCGCTAAATCTATTAATCAGCTTTAATTACAATCTCTAGTATAATATCTTATAGCAGGCAATTACCAAGATAGTATAGAATTGGTTAGGACATACTGACACCTAGTTAATATATGTTCTTTAATAAGTTTTGTATTTCATTTCTTTTTTAAAATCTTAGAGCAGATATGCAGCATTTTGGGTGCTCAGGGTCTACTTTGTTTTTAGGAATAATAGTATTGTATTTTATTGCCACCCCTCCTCGTTGGGTCCAGATCCTATAACCCAAAAAGTAAAGGTAAATTGAATAAAGGTGAATTAACACTTTTAAGCTAGCAGGATGCCTTTCTGGTTAAGTAGAGCTATAACTGCCTTACTCTTTAAAAATCACATTTCAACTCAACCACAGTTTTGATCTCAACCCCATAAAATTAACCCTGTGTGAAAGACAAATGTACCTGACAATTAAGGAGATGGTTTTATTCAAGCTACTGTAATAGGGAGAACATTCGTTAATAAGGAACATCTCAAAGAAAAGGAAATGGAACTAGGGTTTTACAGAGGCAGATAAACAAGGGAGACATAGGGGTGCCTGGGTGGCTCAGTTGATTAAGCATCCAGCTCTTCATCTCAGCTCAGGTCTTGATCTCAGTGTCATGAGTTCAAGCCCCATGTTGGGCTCTATGCTGGGTGTGGAGCCTACTCAAAAAACAAGCAAACAAACAAGGGAGTCACTGAGGAAGGATGGAGATGTGTCTCACCAAGAAGTAAGCCATTTCTTGGAACACAAAGGAGTGGAGAGGAAGGGTCCTGACTGGTGCTGGTTTCCAGGAACACAGGGCTGAGACAAAGTTCAACACTGTCAAGACAATGACAATTGTTCAAGAAAAATGAATATCATTCATCCTGAACAACTCAGAGCTACCATAAATCTCTAGATAAGATAAGGTCTAAGAAATAGTCTCATGGATTCTTGTTGGCACTATTTCCTGTAAACTCGGTAAAACCATCTGTTGAGAGGTGGTGGCAAACGTCAATCGTTCTGGAGTCCTGGAGGCTTTAAAGCCTTAGGCATCCTAAAAGGGGGATGCTTAAAAGGAAAAAGAGAAATAGTAGCACAAAAGTTTGTATTAAAATAAAGGAGTTGAAGCCTGAGGGCAACCAGTCCGGTGGATTCCAAGAATCTTTTGGTTATGCAGCACCATTTGCTGAGTCTCATGCTATCAAACAAGGACCTCAGCGCTCTTGGTGATGTTGTCCACAGTCTTGGTTACATCTTACATAAAGGTATGCTTAACTGAAGCATCTCTCTGGACTTCCTTAGTGGTCCAGACAATGACTTGTGCAGGGAGAAATCTGGACTATGCATGGGCTATGGTAGTAGTGAGTTCTTCAAGATTTGTATCAGGCCATTGGGCTTCAGATTGCAGAGCTTCTTCCTATCCTGTGGAAAGGCTCAGCTTCAAGGCAGCTTAGAGTCCTGGGGATTGGGAAGTCAGGTTTTAGTTCTCCACGAGGCTGAGTCTAACCAGGTTAGAATCTGATAACCCAGAAGGGTATGCTATAAACGATGCAGTTTGCCATTAAACTACAAAATTTCTCTCTATAGTCACCCACCTTTTAATCAAAAATAATCACAAAGAAAGATTATTATTATTTTTTTAAGTAGGCTCCACGCCCAATGTGGGGCTTGAACTCATGACCCTGAGATCAAGAGTCACATGCTCTACCAACTGAGCCAGCCAGGTACCCCAAAGAAAGATTATTCTTGGTCACAAAATAAAACTGGTATAATTAGATTTAGCCTGATTATTTACATAGGTGTAGCAATGATGGTAATTTATTATATAGGCCTTTTAAAATTTGCTTTGCTGGTAATTTTCATTAAAAATCTCAGATTAGACTTTAATGGCCTCTTGAGGTTAAGAAGCTAAGCCAAAAAACTGCTATTAAATTTCACCTGCAGTAGATACAAATTTGGGATAGTTCTTCTCTTCATGAGATCCCCAAAACAGCTTAAGATTCCTGGGCTTGCTGGAAGCAACCTTCCTTAGTTACCTATAAGGCAGAGGACACTGTAAGCCAGGTACCAGGCTAGTTTTCCTAAGTGGTTTTGTAAGCATTGCTCCATAAAGTCAATTTTAGTTCCTTAAAAGTGCCTAGGCATATAGAGCAAATGAACATCATTCTCAAATATGATATTCCAGGCAAGGTCTCAGTTGTGTAACTGATTCTTCTAATTATGTCCTGGTAACAAGGAAGAAAGGTTCTTTTTGAACCTATGCAAATAATTATATTGCTATTAAGATAAAAACATTCAATAATAGTTTCCCAATTCTAGAGGGCCCAGACAGGGACAAAAAGACCATTTATAAATGTTGTATTTCTGTTTTAAAAAGCAGGAAATCGTTATGAGTCATAAATAGCTTACGAGAAATGAGAAAGCAGTTCCATAGATACGCAAAAAATACAACACCAATATTCCAAACAAAAGCCACAATGATCTCTCATTAGTTCATCCAGTCCTATGTAATTATTCTTGTACTGCTCAGTCTTGGGTTAGTAGGCTCATGAACCCATCTGCTTTTTGACAGGAATTCAGGAAATCCCAACTCAGTCCACCAATATGCTTTCCAAGTTGTTTAAGTGATGCCATCAGAAGCCTATACCCCCCCCCAGTGCCAGGCATCATCTTTTTTCCCAGAGCACTGAGGCAGTCCTTTGTTGAAGAGGAAGTGTTCAGGGCTGGCGTTGATTGTAAGAGTTTTCAGGGAAGCATTAGAGAAAAATAAAATCTCTGTGGATGACAGACTTAAAATGACTATGGTAAAATTATTACTGATAATTTTCCAAAGGGAAAGATCTGATGAGAGTTCTCAACAAGAAGAGCACAACTGACAAGGAAATTTAGTTGTTTCCATTGTGTGCAAGACAAGATAAGCCAGTCAACAACAACAAAAAGTTTTAGATAAAATATCTACAAACACTAATAATTAACTTATTTTCAAAGAAGAATGGATATTACATTTAATTTGCGACAATGACTAAGCATAATTTCTACAAAGAAAAAATCATGGATATAATATATAATAATCGTGAGACATAATAGACCATGAATATACCAAGCATATAGTTAGAACATAACAAGAATGCATCAAGAATATCAAGTAAAGGGATTCTATAAGACTATATCTTCTGCATGTTCGTATAACTCCATAGGTAAGTGATATGAATCCCCAGTTGAAAACCACCTGCCTAGAAGAAGCTAGATTCAAATTAAAGAAGTAAAGTTCTGGCCAATATTTTAAAAAATTACTGAAATTATGACTGATAATACTGTGGTGTTGTTGTCTAATATCAGGCAAAGCAGCACCAGAACTCTGATAAACAGAAACATGTCTTGCACAGCAAGAGCATTGACAATTCTCTACGAACATCCCATACAGCATACAATTTCTAAAATATTTGTATTAATAACACTTTACCACACAAATGTAATCTAAGGCAGGTGAAGCATTTCTTCTGATTTAGCAACTTCCTTTCCCCAGACTCAAGTTCAATTCAGCAACTATGTGCCAGGAATAAATAAAGTCTCCAGAGATTCAACGATGAGCGAGACACAGTCCCTGTCCCCAGATATTCTTGTTTTACAGTTCAGTGGGGAAAATATGCAGGTGAGAGTTACAAAAGCACAGACTAGCTGCTCTGTGCCCAGCCTGGGAGGAGTAAGGAGAGTAACAAAAGGGAGGGAGGTGAAGGTGGGTTACATGTGATTTTTGGAGAAATGATGCCTAGACTCAGTGGTCCAAAGAGTAAAGAGGAGAAAAAGAATCTGTTTAGACTGCTTTTCAAAGAGCTTAATGGAGTGGATAGAAAAGTGATGATAAGTGAAGGAACAAGAGAAGTTATGGATAAGAGAAGGAACAAGATCTTGAAAGAGAAATCAAGAGCAGAGATCAAGAACACCAAAATATAAGAATATTCAAATTTAGATACAGCGGTAGGAAAATTCTTTCTCAATCAGTAAGATGTTCTCAATAGTAAGGTCCTCTGCTGAGTGTGATTCATGGTGATTCATACAGGAATTAGAGCATTTGGAGGTGGTTACCTATGTTTGAAATAGTTGCCAAAGAAAACAGGGGGAAAGGGGCGCCTGGGTGGCTCAGTTGTTGGGCGTCTGCCTTCGGCTCAGGGCGTGATCCCAGCGTTCTGGGATCGAGCATCACGTCAGGCTCCTCCGCTGGGAGCCTGCTTCTTCCTCTCCCACTCCCCCTGCTTGTGTTCCCTCTCTCGCTGGCTGTCTCTATCTCTGTCAAATAAATAAATAAAATCTTAAAAAAAAAAAAAAAAACGGGGAAAAAAACTGTCCAAAGACTGTAAAAGGACTTTTCCATGGCACTGCCTCCCCATTCCTGATATGGAAGGTAAAATATTTCTGGAGGTACCAAACAGCACAGCATGGGACCTTCTCTAAAAGGTCAAACAGCATTGGGTAGAGAAAGCAGATTGTGCCAGAGTATAGAAAGCTATGAAACCTGGAGTGGACTCAAGGAACACAAAATTAGGTAGAAATCAAGGCAGTGGAGAATTCAGAGGGGTTAGTAATAGGAGCTGTGAGACAGACAGCCTGAACAACTGGAAGGATAGGACTACTCCAGCCCCCAATCTGAACCTAAACTATCTTAAATAGGTTGTTGTATCAACATCAAGCTTGTGAGGTAAAATGACATATTTTAGAAACCACAGAATCCCAGATCTTGTAGAGAAAATATTCTTCCTAGAAATTTTTATTACCCAAACTCTTTTGAACCAACCCTGACCAGAGAGTATTTTGGTAATCAATTGATTTTATTTTATCCCCACAGTAAACTCCTTTGGACCTAAGGATTAGGGTAATTTACTCTAACACTCGAACAAGTTTATTCAGTCCATCAACTGATGGATAAATAAAATGCAGTCTAAACAAACAGTAAGTATTATTTTGTGATAAAAAGGATGTAGTGCTGATACACTAGAGAGTGGATAAACGTTAAAAAAAACCAGTTCGCTAAGTGAAAGAAGCCAGACACAAAAAGCAATATATTGTATAGTTCCATCTACACGAAATATTCAGAAGAGGAAAATCTATTTAGACGAAGTAAATTAGTGGTTGCCTTCAGCTGGAGGAAAGAGAGAGGGGAATGAGAAGTGATAGGGTTCAGGGGTTCTTTTAGGGGAGAAGAAAATATTGTAAAATTAGATTGTGGTAATGGTTACATAACCTTGTGACTATACTAAAAAATACTGAATTGCACACTTTAAATGTATAAATTATATGGTGTGTGAATTTATATCAATAAAGCTTTTAAAAAGGTTATCCACTCAATGTTTAAGACAACTAAAATGTACTAACAATTCAAAAACATGAGTTATTAACAATTTAATAATACATGTAATGAACTATTTCATAACATATATCATCTATTAAAAATTATTATTTATCTTGCCATGAGGAAATAGTAAATCGATTATTTACCTTATTGAGTTAGGAAGATTATTTTAAAAATATATGATATTTTGATGTCATACAGGCTGGGTTTGTTTCCTTTTTTTCTTGGAAGCATGTTATTGTGGAGACTGTCTTATAATTTTCAGGGTACTTGTACTGCCGTAATTTAAGTGATTTAAAACAAATTGTATTGAATTTTACTGTATACTGATACTTTAACGCTTTGGCCTCTGCTTGGACCACAATTATAACATTTTGCAGCTATTGGTTATTTTAATTACAAAATACTGCTGAATGATTTCATCAGAGATTGACGCATTACTTCAACAAGGATTGCTACGCATTAACATCAAGATGCCTCCCAGCCATTTGACAGTTCCTCTCCGCATCTCCCCAGGGCTTTTTACTGCCACACCCTAGGGCCGAAAAGCAGGTTTCCAAATCAGCCTTACTTAATTCTTCTCAGCAGCCTTTGCTTTTTATATATTCGCTCATTCAACAAATTTTTACTGAGCACCTCTTATGTACCAGGTATGGGGAATGCAACAAATACATACTATCTCTAGAAGGTAAGAATGTAGGAAAAATATATAATTAAATAAGTAATTACAACAGTGTAGGCATTGTGGGAGCAGAAAGCAGTGAGGCATCAACAGGTATAAGTGTTAGACTAAAGCATTTCAAAGAAGGGTGTCAAAGTTGAGACTTGAAAAATGAAGAGAAATTAGGAAAGCACCAATTAGAGTAGTTGAAAAGAAAAAAAATATATATGAAAAAGTTCAGAAATGAGTGACACCATCAAGCTTCCAAGGTAACTTCCCAGCAGTTCAGAATGGTTTAAGAATTGAGTGCAAAGGAGGAGATAGGGCTAGAGAGAACCAAACGGGTTTTGAAATGCCTAATGAGCTGTTCTATGGAATTTGGATCTTCTAAGGGCAATGGAAGTCTTTGAAGAGTTTTAAGCTTTTTAAAACAAGATAAGACCTGTGTTTTTAGAAAGATTAAGTAGGTATTTTTTTCCCTTTAAGGTACTTCTCAAAACCAGGCAACCTCCAAAATCCTTATAATCATGATTCCCATAAACTTCAGCAATTAATTTTAAATATTTGACCTTTTTTCCACTTGGAAAAGAGCTATCCCAGGGCAATAATCAGTCCCATCTGTTATCAAGTGATCAATTTGCATGAGGAGCTTTCTTGGCCAAGAGCTTCCAGAAGCACTGGGTCAAGGACCAGGAGTAAGAACAACTGTTTTTAAAAAGCTCCACTTTGTAAAATATTCACCTTTAAAGAACTAATGGTGCCTTTGC